>NW_012107585.1:7789639-7791391 GCF_000951045.1 Mandrillus leucophaeus | reverse complement strand
CCTCAGCCTCTCAAAGTGCTGGGATTACAGGTGTGAACCACCCCTCTCAGCCCTGATTCTGTCTTAATGTCATAAAAATGCATCTTCTCCATCAGCAGCATCCCAGGCCAGGCTGCCCTTCACAGGGGACACACGGCGCACCTTCCAATAAGGGCCAGCTTGGAAAGACGCTTTTATAACCACACGGTCACCGCCAGCCAGGGGAGAGCCGGAGAGGGCAGTGTCCCTGCAACCCTCCACCTTCCAATCAGGGCCAACTCAGAAAGATGCTTTTATCACCACCTGGTCACCACCAGTCACAGGAGAGCTGGGGGAGGACAGTGTCCCCGCAAATCCCCCTTTTCAATTAGGGCCAACTCGGAAAAGACGCTTTTCTAACCACCCGGTCACCACCAGCCACAGGGAGCCGGGAGAGGGCAGTCAGTGTCCAACGGCCTGCCAGCTCTACAGCCTTGGACAGACACCTGCCTTTCAGAACTTCACTTTCTTTGGGAAAAAAGAAAACTACTTCACAGAGCTGTGGTAAGAATGAAACGAAGCCAGGTATTTAGAGCAGACTGACTTTCTATCTGGAACACAGGAGCTTCTCGGTCAAAAGAATTCATACATTCAACTGATGTTTCCCAAGACGTTCAGGGCTGTCGCCTGACTCACTGTGCTGTAGGAACGCACAATTAAAGCCTCTAGGCCACTGTGGCCAAGCCTCACCGTGACTCTGGATGGGAAGAGGGGAACAACTGTGCGGGGTGCTGAGCAAAGGTGCTGGGGAGCTGGACAGCACCAGAGCTGTGAGATTAGGTACATCCAGGAAAATGCAAACGCATCCCACCAGGAGTGACAGCACAGGCAGAAGTGTCTTTCTTTATTAGCCCTTACACAGGAATCACACCTGGGGGGTTCATAGCTGTCCCGTCACCTGCACCCCAAGTTCCCCCAGTAAGGGAATGCCACTGAGGGCCCGATGACTGCCTGCAACATCAGCTCTCAGGCACACTTCACAGCAGTGACCCTTATCAAGTGCCTCTTAGTCAGGCTAGAGAGCGGACAACCTGGGAGAGGGCGACAGACAGAGGAGAACACAAGGAGGAGGGCTGGTGACGTGTGAACCCCTGCCAGTGCTCTCAGAGGAGAGGCGCGGGCCCGGCTGGAGTCCTGCACCCAGCAGTTAGTACAGCTGATGCTGCTACATCTCTCTGAGCTCTGTGAATCTATGGGAATCAAAAGCAGTGAAGGCCGGGTGCAGTGGCTCATGCCTGTAATCACAGCAGTTTGCGAAGCCAAGGTGGGTGTATCACCTGAGGTCAGGAGTTTCAGACCAGCCTGGCTAACATAGTAAAACCCCATCTCTACTAAAAATACAAAAATTAGCCAGGCTTGGTGGTACATGCCTGTAGTCCCAGCTACTCAGGAGGCTACGGCAGGAGGATCACTTGAATCTGGGAGGCAGAGGTTGCAGTGAGCCGAGATCTTACCACTGCACCCAAGCCTGAGCAACAGAGCGAGACTCTGTCTCAAAAAAGAAAAAAAGAGTAGTAAAATAAGAAATGCTTCCCCTAGAATGCTGAGAAGCCAGCTTCAGGGCAGCTGCAACGGTTAGAAAGGTAAAGGATAGGCCAGGTGTGGTGGCTCACGCCTGTAATCCCAGCACTTTGGGAGGTCGAGGTGGGCGGATCACAAGGTCAGGAGATCGAGACCATCCTGGCTAACATGGTGAAACCCCGTCTCTACTAAAAATACAAATAAATTAGCCGG
>NW_012107585.1:7777272-7789275 GCF_000951045.1 Mandrillus leucophaeus | reverse complement strand
AAAAAAAAAAAAAAAAAAAAGGCCTGCGATTCCATCTTGCTTTCACCACCAGGAATCAAATGCATCTACACCATACAGAAACCCTCTGCAGGCCACCAGGGAGTTGAACATCCCAGCAACACTAACCAAAAGCCCAATGTGTCAGGCTCTGCACAGACAGTGACAATGCCATCCCTGGCCCTGCCCTCAGGACCTCACAAGCTAACACAGAAGATAGAAAGGTCTTCCTTTGAGTGAGCAAAGGCACGTGTGGAGTGTACGGAAATGCAATGGAGGGGCACCCAATGGTGTTTTCCTTTTTTTTTTTTTTTTTTTTTGAGACTGAGTCTCGCTGTGTCACCCAGGCTGGAGTGCAGCGGTGTGATCTCAGCCTCCCGGGTTCATGCCATTCTCCTGCCTCAGCCTCCAGAGTAGCTGGGACTACAGGGGCCCACTACAGCACCTGGCTAATTTTTTGTATTTTTAGTAGAGACCGAGTTTCATCATATTAGCCAGATGGTCTCGATCTCCTGACCTTGTGATTCGCCCGCCTCGGCCTCCCAAAGTGCTGGGATTACAGGTGTGAGCCACCGTGCCCAGTCGGTGTTTTCCTTCATTAGGATGCCTGAGCAGAGTCTCCCAAGGATGGGCAGGAGTTAACCAGGGAAAGAGAAGGGAGAGAAAAGGGTTTCAGGCAGAGGGAATCAAGAGGCCTTTTCCAGATACGAGCAGCTTTGGCTTCTGGACATGCTCTTCCCTCCCTTCTCCGTCACCACCATAAATGGGTCTGCAGCTTTGAAGACAAAAGATAAGTTAAGATAACACCACCCATGGTGCAGAGCCTAGGATCAAAGTCCCAACCTTGCTGCTACTTTTCCCAGCCAGGGGCTGGCCTGGGAGACAGGCAAGTCCTTAAAAAAGAAGAGCAAGTGAAGCGATGGAAATGCCAGTTGGCCAACATCTCACACTTGAGTTAAGTGTAATTTTCTGAACCTATAGTCCAAAAAGATGACAGAATAGGAATCAAAGCTAACTTGTCACATCAGGTTCCAAAGTAAAGCAAACCAAGAAAGAAGGGAACGAGAGAGAGATTAGGAAAAGAAGGGGAGGAAAGGGCTTGTAAAAGGGAAGTTTTTGAGAGATACCTCTTTTGTACCATGGGTGTTTTGACTACATAAAAGTGAAAAATGGGCCGGGCGCGGTGGCTTACTCCTGTAATCCCAGCACTTTGGGAGGCCGAGGCAGGCGGATCACCTGAGGTCGGGAATTCTAGACCAGCCTGACCAACACGGAGAAACCCCATCTCCACTAAAAATACAAAATCAGCCAGGCATGGCTGTAATCCCAGCTACTCAGGAAGCTGAGGCAGGAGAATCACTTGAACCTGGTAGGGGCAGAGGTTGTGGTGAGCTGAGATCGCACCATTGCACTACAGCCTGGGCAACAAGAGTGAAACTCTATCTCAAAAAAAAAAAGGGAAAAATCTCTTCTAAATAAAAATAAATAAATAAGCAAAGTTTGAAGGTAAGTGTCAAACTGAGAGAGGCATTAGGAAAAAAGCTTTGTCCTTAAGGTGTAGGAGCTCCACAATCAGTGAAGCTTCCCCAATGACTAACTGCAGAGATAAAAAGGATGTGGCTGTCAAGGTCTGAACCAAATGGCCCAATTTAGCACCACCAACAGGCTGGGCCCACCTGACAGTATGGACCTTTGATGTGATCGCCCATGAGGCACCCACCAAAAATGTTTCACCTAAATCTAACAAAGCCTTTCAGGACTCACACGTGGTTTAGAGGAAACACGCGGAGCAAGGAAACATGTTCACCAGGAGACGACAAATGCAGACTGTGGGACAAACTTCAAGACAACTGGGCCAGTCCCTTCAAAAGGTCAGAGCCATGGGGGAAAGGCAGAAGGATTCCTCCACAAGAAAAAAGGCTGGCTGGGTGCGGTGGCTCACACCTGTAATCCCAGCACTTTGGGAGGCCGAGGAGGGCGGATCACGAGGTCAGGAGATCAAGACCATTCTGGCTAACACGGTGAAACCCCATCTCTACTAAAAATACAAAAAAATTAGCCAGGTGTGGTGGCGGGTGCCTGTAGTCCCAGCTACTGGAGAGGCTGAGGCAGGAGAATTGCCTGAATCCGGGAGGCGGATGTTGCAGTGAGCCAAGATCGCACCATTGCACTGCAGCCTGCGTGAGACAGTAAGACTCTGTCTCAAAAAAAAAAAAAAAAAGTAATTACGGTAAAGCCTAAAACAAGAAAACTGAAGATAAACCAAATACATCTATCAACAAACGAATGGAGAAAACACACTGCTATATCCATACAATAGAATATAAACTACAGGTGCAGACAGCAACATGGATAAGTCTTAAAAACATGCCGAACAAAGGAAGCAAGACACAAGAATACAAACTGATTCCATTTATACAAAACACACAGAAAGACTAATCTGATTCACAGTGATAGTGCACAGATGGGGAAGGAGAGGATGCCTGGGAAGGGCACGAGGGAACCTTCTGGGGTCATGGAAATGTTCTATATATTGATTGCAGTGGTCACATGTGTGCATACATTTGCCAAAACTATAAATCAGTACACTTTTCAGGGTGATTTTGTTTACATATTATACCTTAATAGAGCTGATTGAAGTAATTATAGTAATGACACTCAGGGTTGGGGAAAATGTAAGGAGTTGGACCCTCTTAAATAACACTAGGGGGACTATTAATTGGTACCACATGCTTTTTTTAACAGCTTTATTGGAATATAGTTCACATACCACACAGTTCACTCATCTGAAGTATATAGTTCAGCCAGGCACGGTAGCTTACACTTGTAATCTCAGCACTTTGGGAGACCAAGGCGGGAGGATCACATGAGCCCAGAAGTTAGAGACCAGTCTGGGCAACACAAGCAAAACTTTGTCTCTACAAAAAAAAAAAAAAAATTAGGTCAGGCACAGTGGCTCAGGCCTGCAATCCCAGCACTTTGGGAGGCCAAGGTGGGCAGATCATGAGGTCAGGAGTTCAAGACGAGCCTGACCAAGATGGTGAAATCCTGTCTCTACTTAAAAAAAAAAAAAAATTAGCCAAGTGTGGTGGTGGGCGCCTGTAATCCCAGCTACTTGGGAGGCCGAGGCAGAGAACTGCTTGAACCGGAGAGACGGAGGTCGCAGTGAGCCGAGATCGTGCCACTAAACTCCAACCTGGGCGACAGAGCGAGACTATGTCTCAAAAAAAACAAAAACAAAACAAAAAAAAACAGGCCAGGCGCAATGGCAATGGCTCATGCCTGTAATCCCAGCACTTTGGGAGGCTAAGGCGGGATCACAAGGTCAGGAGTTCGAGACCAGCCTGGCCAACATGGTGAATCTCCTTGTCCACTAAAAATACAAAACTTAGCCAGGCATGGTGGCGGGCACCTGTAATCCCAGCTACTCAGGAGACTGAAGCAAGAGAATCGCTTGAAATCAGAAGGCAGAGGTTGCAGTGAGCCAAAATCGCGCCACTGCACTCCAGCCTGGGTAGAAGAGCGAAACTCTGTCTCAAAAATACATACATACATACATACATACATACATACATACATAATTAGCCAGGCGTGGTGGCGTACACCTGTAGTCCCAGCTACTTGGGAAGCCAAGGTGGGAGAATACCTTGAGCCTGGGAGGTCAAGGCTGCAGTGAGCCATGATCATGCCACTGCACTTCAGCCTGTGTGACACAGTGAGACCCTGTCTCAAAAAATAAAGTGTACAATTCAATTGTGTTTCATATATTCAGAGAGCTATGCAACTGCCATCACAATTTTAGAGCATTTAAAAGAAATGCCCACACTCTTCAGTTATTCCATTTCACCCCTAAACAACTATCAATCCACTTTCTGTCTCTATATGAACACATATTCTGGATGTTTCATATTTCATATAATTTGAATCATATAATATGTAACCATTTGGGACTCACTTCTTTGACTCTGCATCATGTTTTCAAGGCTCATCCATGTTGTAGCATGTGTCAGCATTCCATTCCTGTTTGCCACTGAATAATATTCCTATGCATGGATATATCACATTGTTTAATCCATTCATCAGCTGGTGGACATTTAGATTATTTCCAACTTTTGGCTGTTATGAGTAATACTTCTGTGAACATGTGTGTACAAGTTTTTGTAGGGACTATATTTTCATTTCTCTTGGGGAGATACTTAGGAAGGGAATTGCTGGGTCACATGGTAACTCCGTGTTTAACGTGTTGGGGAGTTGCCAGACTGTTTTCTGGCTGCACCATTGTACATTCCCACCAGCGCACAGAGGGAACAGATCTCCACGCTCCCCAACACTTTTCACAGGCTAATGCTGTGAAGTAGCCTCTTACTGTGGTTTTGAGCTGCATTTCCCTAACGATTAATGGTATTAAACATCTTTTCACATGTTTATTGGCCATTTGTATATCTTCTTCAGAAAAATGTCTATTCAAGTCCTTTGTCCATTTTTAAAATTGGGTTATTTGTTTTTTTTTTTAATTAGTAGAATTCTTTATATATTCTAGATATACCTCCTTTAATAGATACATAATTTGCCAGTATGTTCTCCCATTCTAGGGGCTGTCTTTTCTAATTAATACAACTTCCGAAAACTACTCTTGCATTGTATATCAGACTTCAGTGTGGATACCTACTTTGACATTGTAGTTTCACTTTTAAGAATGTATCTTAAGGAAATAATTTAAGAAGTGTAATGAGAAGAGCTATAAACAAGGATATTCATCAAAGGACTATTTAACTGAATCATAACCCTTACCTCACACCATACACAAATATTAACTCAAAATGGTTCACAGCCTAAATACAAGAGCTAAAACTATAAAACTTCTTGAAGAAAATATAGGAGAAAAATCTCACAGGCCTTGGATTGGCAAAGATTTCTAAAATACAACACAAAAAGAAAAGAAAAAAAAAAAAAGAAAAAAAAAAGACAGATATATTAGACTTTCTCAAAATTAAAAACTTTCTTGCTCTTCAAAAGACAACTGAGAATGATGCTGCATGTCTATTTTTACCTACATGGGCACAGGAAAAAAAAAAAAAAAAAAGCAAAGTGACAAAACCACAGGGTGTAACTCTAAGAGCAGTTTTCCAGGGCTCTTTTCTTCCTGTCTTTCCGAAATGTCTGAATCCTACTTTTGACCATGAGTATGCACCTCTATACGATGAGGGAGGAGGAAGGAAAAGAACCTCCACAGAATGATTTTCTCTTGGCAAAGGGGAAGAAGTGAATGTCCATCTCATAATTGGCAAAAATTAAAATTCAGTTAGCACAGGGACACAGTCTGCCCTGTTGATTGAGTTTACTTATTTGCCAGATTTCAAAAATGAGAATATACTATAATTTTTTGAAGAGTTTAGGATCTTTGCCCTTTCACATGATTTGCAGATAATTTCTATTACATATACAAGTTAATCTGGTGAACAACATTCACTGATGTAACTGGCTAATAACTGGCTAATAATGGCTTCAGAGTATTCTGTAAAAGGAGTCTGTATGTATACCATTATTTCACAATTATCTGGAGCTTAGTTATCCAGAAGTAAGTGAAAGTAATTCAAGATAGATAACAAAGGTCTGTGCACTTGACTCAGAGGAGAGTCTCTAAACCCTCACTAAGTTAATTACCCTTATTTTACACTCAATTTAACAAGTTATGCAAACCAACAGAAAATGGGAGATGCCAGACAAAAAGGGAAACTCACTGCTGATCAAGTGACAGCCAACAGCCTAGAGGAGACGATCATTCAATCTGAAAACCTAACTCAAGAGAAAGTCTGGAATAGTTGAACAGAGAATTCAATATACCTTAACAATGGAAGATTACCACAATAATGCAATAAATAATATTCAAAAATATGTTTCTAAATAATCAAAAGTTCTGTTCAATATGTTCAAGAAAGCAGCAAAAAATGAGTATGCATTTGAGAGAGATTTCTACTTCCCATTAAAAATGGTTAATTTCATAAAACAGATGATTAAACAAAATAAACAACAATGATCTAGAAAACTGGTTAATATCAAAGGAAGCTCTATTCCTTGACAGAGGAGCAAATTAGGTATTTTTGCAAACACATTTTAATAGCAAGCCAACCTTAATCCCGTAAAACTCAAAGGACTGACTGAAAGAAGTCATTTTAGATCCATTCACAGATTCTTCTGCGCTCCTCAAATGGTACCATAGAGGTGCTTCCCAAGTCTGTCTGTGAATAACTAATCCTGTAGAGAAGGTCATTTCATCTCACCACCCGACCACCCAGCTCTCTCCACCAGGTCTACACTCCTGCACAGCAGCTCCATCTTTGAGAAAAAAACACTTGAACTTGGCTGTCTGGGGCAGGGACCTGACATGTTTTTGCACTCTGCATTTCCTCCTTCTAGGCTCTTCAAATGTCAGGGTATAACCACATTGCACTTGGAGAGCTATTAATTCAAAGGCAAACAAATGAAGTTCCTGACTTGGGGAGGAAATGGAGTCTCCATCTTCTCACTACAAACACCTTTCCATGTGAGCCGCCTCCACCCTCCCACTCACCAAGGGAGTTCTCCTAATGCCCTAAACTCCTTCAGGGCTGGGATTTCCACAAATATATTTGGATATGAGGAATATTCTTCATATAGCCACACAAATAGGAAACTAAGCAGACGCAGAGGTAGGACAATGCAACCTAAGTTGGCATCAGAAAGCCAAAGCCCTGAGGCTCTGCTCCTCCACCTGAGGGAGTTCAGCAGAGGAACTGCTCTCTCTTGCTGGTTATTTGCAGCCTGAAGCATCATACACATGATAGGGACAGACATCAGACCAAAAAGGACGTTAAGGAAATCAGCCAGGGCTGCAGGGATAGCAGGTGGGGAACCCGGCCAGAGCAGGTGGTCTCATGTCTGGAACAAGCAAGGGCCAAGTGAGGCTGGGGCCACCAGCACGCAGTGTGATGCCTGGAAGGGCAATGCCCCCAGGGCATTACCAAGAGGCAGGGCTGACTGCAACAGCTGGGGTCCAGGATGCCCACTGAACCAAGAGACAGCAGTCTGCTCTGCAATAGTTTGGTTTTTGTGTTTGTTTGTTTTGGGGTTTTGTTTTGTTTTTGTTTTTTTTTTGGAGACAGGGCCTTGCTCTGTTGCCCAGGCCAGCTGAAGTGCAGTGGCACAATCATGGTTCACTGCAGCCTCAAACTCCCCAGCTAAAGCCATCCTCCTACTTCAGCTTCCCAAGTAGCTGGGGCCACAGGCACATGCCACCATGCCTGGCTAATTTTAACAATTTTTTGTAGAAGATCCTGCTATGTTGCCCAGGCTGGTCTTACACTCCTGGGCTCAAGTGATCCTCCCCCGTCAACGTCCCAAAGTGCTGGGATTACAGGCATGAGCCACCATGCCCAGCTGCTCTGCAGTAGTTAACTGACTGCCCTAAGACGCTGTTTCTGCTGCTCCTGCTGAGCAGGGAGGCAAAGGGAAACGGTTTCTCCTCTGGAACCAGTGGTCTTCCTCCCAGCCCACCCCCAGGATCAGCAGCAGAGGTGGAAGAAGAGAAGCCAATTTCAGAGCACCAGAGCGACGCAAACCACACCAACTGGCGCTTTATTCAAAACAATGATGGCTTTGTCAAGCACAGCCCAAGAGCCAGCTGAAAAACCTGTCCTTCCCTCCTAATTTCTACCCTCAAGTCCCCATGACTTTGAGGCACCATGTTAAAAAGGAGGAAAAAAATTACATAGAATCCGACATCAGCCAACCCATGTGACCTGACAGAAGGCAGGCCAGCTGCCCTTCCAAGATGACACATCACTGGAGCTGGCTGTTCTGCAGCCATGGGTCGCCTACTGGGCAGCTCAAGCTCCCAGGACACATTTAAGTCTCACTGATATATTTCCAGTGATCCCAGCCAACAAAGAACAAAGAGCTGAAACACAGCGCTGCTGTGTCAATCTTCCAGTCGTCTGGGAGGGCAGCATACCCCAACCTCAATCTGAGCTGCTCAGCGGGGGTGGTTGCTCCCCATCTTTCCAAGAACCTAAAAGCTGCTGCCCCAGGGCCCTCTAGGACAGGGAACAGAAGGAAAATCTCTCTGTGGGGAAGAACTGGGGGGCACTGGAAGAACAGATGACAGGGTTTCTCACCCCACACCCTGCCCTGCTCACTTCATCCCTACTTTACCAATCAGGGTCAGTCATCTCCAACACCCCACAAACACACCCATAGCTCCAAGGAGCCAACAACAAGCACACAAACAAAGATAAGCAAACAAACTTATCAGGCACAGCGTAGCTGGCTCCACACAGGCCCTGCCAGCTCCTCTGCAAATACAGTCTCTGGTAGGCTGCCCTAAGAAGGATCTGAAGGAGGCCGTGCATAGTACAGGTGAGCTTACCTACCTGCTGGCTTGCAGTACTGTGGAAGGCCAAGGCCAAGGCCAAGGCCAAGGCCAGGCCAGAGCTGAGCTGCTAACTGGGTTCTTTGCTTCCCTATGGACAAAGCCTTCTGCCAAGGTTTCTCATGGAGGGGTGGGGAGGGGAAACCCATGGATTCCAAAACGAAAGGGAAAGAGAGACTGGCTCAACAGATAAGGGAGCAGCCTGGGAGTGTAGGGAGCTGGGAGCAGGCCTTCCACTGGGCCAGGAAATGGAGCCCTAGGAAGGAACTCTCAGCAAGAACACAGCAGGGGGATGGCGGGCAGTGTGGGGACACCAGCCTTCACACAGCTGGGCCTGAGCAATTTTAATTAATTAATTCTTTTTTTTTTTTTAGAGGCAGGGCCTCACTCTGTCATCCAGGGGGGAGTGCAGTGATCATAGCTCAGCAGCCTCCAACTTCTGGGCTCAAGAGATCCTCCTGCCACAGCCTCCTGAGTAGCTGGGACTACAGGTGTGAGCCACAACACTTGGCTAATTTTTTAGTTTTTGTAAAAACAGGGTCTCGTTATGTTGCCCAGGATGATCTGGAACTCCTGGGCTCAAGTGATCCTCCCACGTCAGCCTCCCAAAGCGCTGTGATTACAGGCGTGAGCCACCGAACCTGGCCCTGGTTGTTTAAAATTGAGGCTGGGTGCAGTGGCTCACACTTGTAGTGAGGCCAGGGTAAGAGGACTGCTTAAGCACAGGGGTTCAAGGCTGCAGTGAGCTGTGATCGCACCACTGCACTCCAGCCTGGGGGACAGAGTGAGACCCTGTTCCCCGCAAAAGAAACACCCATAACCAAAGTCCTCATGCCTTCGACCAACAGCCCCTCTGCTGAGCACTCTTCCGACAATGGAAGTGTTAGGACAGACAGACCCACGGAAGCACCACAAGCAAGCAGCTGAGAAACAAGGCTGCCAAGCCAGAGAGCAGCATCTCCGGACTCAATCTGACAAAAAGTATTTAAATCATTTTTCAGAGCGTTGAGTCAGCTCTTCCTTCCACGTACCAAGTCATTCCCCAGTTTTGTAACTCGCAGGGACATGCATCTGCAGCATTCCAGTTCCACGTGAGAGCTCACACCAGCTGGGGGGACTCACACCTGGAATCACAACTTTCACAGAGCCTTGCTCTCCCTACCTCAGGCCCAACACACAGCCAAGGGCAGCAGTCACCTCAGTGACGCTGCGGTCACAGCCTCAGGGGTCTGTCAGCAGAGCGCCACTAGGCATGCAAGCTGCGGCATCAGTCCTGTGGGCACGCTGCTGACTGTGCGTTCTACCCCTGCCCCACAGCAGGCTGCTGGACATACATAAAAGTGCAGGAGCTTTCAGCTCTGGACTCAGAACAAACAGGCCACCGTTCAGCTCAGCGCCTGCTGACCACCATTCCCCTAGACCCACCTGTCCCGGGAGGGTGGGACAGTGGGAGAAGGAGGGGTGCCTAAAGTGGTGACAGGAATTGCTGCCGTTTTACAGTCTTGAAAGCTTCCCAGGGTAAAGGGTCCTGTCAGGAAGGAGGAGGAAGCAGAGATATTTTCAGAGAAAGTAGCCAACCAGGGGTATGAAAACAGAGATGAATGGAACAGGGGCCCAGAAACACGGGGAGAGGTTACCAAAAACACCACGGAAATATTCTCAGTGATCAACAAAGAGACATTAAATAAATAGTAGTACATCCACACAATGAAATACTATCCAGCTACTAAGTAACACTGCAGAAGCCGGGTGTGGTGGTGCACACCTGTGGTCCCAGGTACTCGGGAGGCTGAGGCGGGAGGATTGCTTGAGCCCAGGAGTTCAAGGCTGCAGTGAGCTATGATCACACATTTGCAGCCCAGCCTAGGCAACAAAGTGAACCTACCTTTAAAAAATAAAAAATTGCAGATGGATATTTTGTGGCTTGGAGGAATGCTCAAACTCTATTAAATGGAAAAAACATGTGGTGGCCTGCGCCTGTAGTCCCAGCTACTTGGGAGGCTGAGGGAGGGGAATCGCTTGAACCAGGGAGGTGGAGGTTGCAGTGAGCTGAGACCGCGCCACTGCACTCCAGCCTGGCGACAGAGCGAGATTCTGTCTCAAAAAAAATAATAAAAATAAAAATAAGGAAAACATATATGTACTCACCATGCAAAAAATAAAAATAAAAAACAAGGTCTATAAGAATAAACACTAGAGAACTGACAAGTTATCTCTGGGTGTTGTAATTTTTATTTATTTATTTTTAGCTTTACCTATATTTCTGATTTTTCTATGATAATTTGAAATGAAACTTGAAAAGAAAAAGTTAACTTTAATTTTAAAATGTACACATATGTAACAAACCTGCCCGTTGTGCACATGTACCCTAGAACTTAAAGTATAATAAAAAAAAAAGTAAACAAAAATCTATACTATGAACACAGTGAAATAACAATGAGTAAAATCTGGAAGGAAGCCTGAAAGATGTGGAAAAATTCCAAAAAGTAAGGTCCTAAGCTTTAAAGAATTCCCCAACTTTTCAGCAAACATATCTCCGCAGGGGAAGCACTGCATTGCGGATAAATACAAACGCTATTTGAATCTGGATTAGAGGCCTATGCTAACGCACTTAAGAACGACAAAGCTACTTGCCAACACCTTTCCAAACCAGATCAAAAAGCCAGAGCCAGGAATCCTAAGGAACCTGTGCAAGGTGGCTGTACAAGCAGTACGTGTCCATGTATGTGAATGTGTACTGCAAACACACACCCACACACACACCAACATACCACACACTCACCACACACACCAACACCATACCACACACACAGACACCGCACACACATACCCACACACCCCACACACCCCACACACAGACACCACCCACACATCCCCACACATCCCACACACACCAACGCACCACACACACCAACGCACCACACACAATACACACCAACACCACACCACACAGACACTGCACACACATACCAACACACCACACACACATCACACACACCAATACCAGACACTGCACACACACACCCACACACTCCCCACACACACCAACACCACACCATACACACAAACACTGCAAACACACCCACACACCCCACACACATACCAACACACACCAACACACCACACACAACACACACCCCACACCAACACCACACACAGACACCTCAAACATACACACTGCCCCACACATACCACACACACACACACCAACACACCCCACACACAACACACAGACACCACAAACACACACACCCGCACACACACCAATACACCACACACAACACACACCCCACACCAACACCACACACAGACACCTCAAACATACACACTGCCCCACACATACCACACACACACACACACACCAACACACCCCACACACAACACACACCACACACACCAACACCACAGACACCGAAAACATACACCCCCACACACACCATCATACACACCAACACACTGCACACACCAACACGCCTTACACTGCAAACACACCCACACACCAACACACCACACACAACACACACCAACACCACACCCACCGCAAACACACACTCACACATACCCCCAACACACACCAACACACCACACACAACACACAC
>NW_012107585.1:7773331-7774382 GCF_000951045.1 Mandrillus leucophaeus | reverse complement strand
AAAAAAAAAAATATTTTCTTGTGCCAGAGCCGATCTGTGGCAAACGGCACATCACCTTCATCGCTTAGGCCAAGACTCACTTCTAAACCACATTCAATCTAGATTAAACTCACATCCCCAGAATACCTAATAACTGAATTCAGACCTTAAATCCAGATTTCCTCCAGTTTTTAAAATATGTCGAATCTCATAACACTAGGCTCACATTCCCAAATGGCAAGAATCACCTGAAGTTGAGTGATGGCTGCTCTTTCAGCAAACACTCTGTAGTTCACCACAGTCTCCACTACTCCCTACTGCCTGTCATTGAGACCAAGTCAACTGCAGTTTATGCTTACAGTTTTCATAACAAAGAGAGATTTCTCCATAACCATGACTTTATGAAAAGGAGGAAAATAAGTAACAGAAAAGATCTTTTTAGCCTTACAGATATCCTATTTGCTGGTGCTTGTGAGTATTTAAGTTTGTGATCCTTGACCCAGATAAAAGAAGAAAAAGTCTTTTATTTATTTATTTATTTTTAAACAGAGACAAGGTTTTTTCATGTTGCTAATGCTGGTCTCAAACTCCTGAGCTCAAGCGATGCACCTGCCTTGGCCTCCCAAAGTGCTGGGACTACAGGTCTGATCCACTGCACCCGGCCGTAAAGGTCTTAACAAACTAACTTTACCCTCCACACACATACAGATGGTGATTTGGCAAGCTCTGGTGCAAGTTGGAGAAACCAATTCCCACGTCATTTTCAGTCTAGAAGGAATGCTCCAAGGAGGTCACTTTCCCAAACACTCCTCCACTTACTGTACACAGTAAAGATAAAGAATCATGGAATTTCTAGACACTGACATAGTTAGGATCTCTAAGATCATCTGATCTTGCACTTCCCAAGTCAGATTCCTAAAGATAATGCTGAAAATCCAAACTGTTTTCAACATTTTTAAAACAATAACAGCTTATTGAGACATAATTTACATACCATCAAAGTGACCCTTTAACAGCATTCAGTGGTTTTCAGTATATGCAGAGTTGTGTAACCATTGCCACCCTAATTTTA
>NW_012107585.1:7768511-7770471 GCF_000951045.1 Mandrillus leucophaeus | reverse complement strand
CACACATACCCCCAACACACACCAACACACCACACACAACACACACAACACACACACAGACATCACACACATCCACACACACACCAACACACCAGACACTGCATACACACACACACCAACACACCAACACCACACACAGACACTGCAAACATGTACACACACATCCCACACACCTCACACACATAACAACACACACACCAGTACACCACACCAGACACCGCAAACCCACACCACACACACTAACACACCACACACACCAACACACCCCACACAGCATACACACTAACACACCAGACACCACACACACACCCCACACACATACCAACACACACACCAACACACACAGACACCGCAAACACACACACCACATACACCAACATATACACTACACCCACACCACACACACACCACACAGGCACCGCAAACACACCCCCCACACCAACACACGCACCCTCCACACACACCAACACACAGACACTGCACACACACACCTCACACATCAAACACACACTGCAAACATACACACACCAATACACACACCACACACACCACACACACCTCACACATATAACACCACACACACACCCATACACCACACACATACCCCCCACACCACACCAACACACATCACACACACACCACAAATACACACACCCACACACCAACACACCACACACACCAACACACACAACACAGAGACACCGCAAACACATACCATGCACCCACACCACACACAGACACCACACACACACCCCACACCCACACAGCACACACAGAAACACACACCACAAACACCATACACCATACCTCACACACACACCACACACCAACACACACCACACACACTCACCGTCCCACACACTACACACACCACACACCCCACATGCCAACACACACACACCAACACACACCCCACACACATCCCACACACCAACATACACCCATACACCACACACTGCAAACACACCAACACACGCACGCCACACACACCACGCACACACACCACACATACACAGACCACACCACACATACACATAGCATACACACAACACATACATATCCATACCACACACCCCACATACCCCATCACACACACAAACACACCACACACACACCACACCCCACACCCCACACACATCCCACACGCCACACACAACAACACATATATTGGGGAAGCAAAGCCGGAGATATGTAACATAATATAAAATGTGCAGGTCAGAAACTCAACAAGAGCCAAGACAGAGGTCTCCTCAGTCTAACTTAATGTTATAATTTTGTTTCAACTCCAGCCAAATCAACTGTTTATAGAGTTCAAAGTATTGTCCCTTTCCCTCATCCCAAAATTACCCTATGCAAACAGCCCCACTTTAGTCAAGTATGGTGGTGATGCTGAGGGGTGACAGTTTAAAATGGAATGGAACCTATAGTCCAAGAATTTCACAAAATGGAGAATATATCCTCCATTCCAAGGACAAGAATACTTAAAATCATACTTAAAACCTCATAACTCAGAGTAACTAACTGTCTCCTAGGCACATGCATACCTCTGGGGTGTACCAGGCAGACAGTCTTAGATTTGGTATTCAGAAGATTATGGTCCTGTGACTTTAAACAGAGCAGGGCCAAGAAGGTAGACACAGCATAAGAACACCCCCCAAAAAAATCTACCTTGGCCAGGTTCAGTGGCTCACACCTGTAATCCCAGGACTTTGGGAGGCCCATGGCGGATGAGTTGCTAGAGCCCAGGAGTTCAAGATCAACCTGAGCAACATGGCGAAACCCTGTCTCTCCAAAAAAAATACCAAAATTAGCCAGGCATGGTGGTGCACGCCTTGTAGTCCCAGCTACTTGGGAGGCTGAGGCAGGAGGATAGTTTGAGCCCAGGATGTGGAGGTTGCAATGGGCTGAGATTGCGCTACTGCACTCCAGTGTGGTTGACAGGGAAAGATCCTATCTCAAA
>NW_012107585.1:7764203-7767296 GCF_000951045.1 Mandrillus leucophaeus | reverse complement strand
GAGTTTGCTGCTCTAGGCCTTTTGCATCAACAGATCACATACATGGTCTTTCGTGTCTGGCTTCTTTCACCTAGGGCAGCGTTTCCAAGGTCCTTCCATGCTGCAGCATGCATCAGTACTTCATTCCAAATGTTGTTTTCAATATTTTTTCTTTTATTTGTGGGAAGATAGCTTCAGGTAGATCAATATTTTTTAAAGTATTTACTTGCCCATGATAAAGCCATGATGGTCATTCTTCAAATAAATGCAATTTTCCTAACATTTTATTAAGAAAATTATCAAACATACAAGGAAAGTTGAAAGAACTATACAATGAATACTCAAGTACCCACCACCTGGATTCTACAATTAGAACCACTAAGCCATCTCTCCATCCATTAATCCATCTTATTTTATCTTATTTTTCTTTTTTGAGACAGAGTCTCGCTCTGTTGCCCAGGATGGAGGGCAGTGGTGAGATCTCGGCTCACAGTAACCTCTGCCTCTCAGGTTCAAGCGATTCTCCTGCCTCAGCCTCCCAAGTAGCTGGGATTACAGGCGTGTGCCACCACGCCAGTTAATTTTTTGTATTTTTGGTAGAGACAGCGTTTCGTCATGTTGGCCAGGCTGGTCTCAAACTCCTGACCTCAAATATCTGCCTGCCTCGGCCTCGCAAAGTACTGGGATTACAGGTGTGAGTCACCACACTCGGCTGGGTAAGGCTTATTTCATTCAACATAATGTTTCTGAGATTCATTCATGTTGTGGCATACACTGGTAATTAGTTTCTTTTTAAATTACTGAATGCACTTTGTTCCTAAGGAAACGTCTTTCAAAAGAGAAAGCCAAGGAAGAAGAGTAAGGTTGGTAACCATGACTCCAGTCTAACCCTCTCTCTCTTGCATCCCCCACCCTCATGGGCACCAAGACTTATAGGAGCTAAGTGGCAGATGCTAACCAGTCGCACCACTGTCTTGTGGATTCCAATCCCATCATCTTTCCACATACCTCACAGCCATTTCCTTCTTCTCACCCTGTAAGGAAGTTCCTAGCTGACTCTCTAAAACAGCCTTACTATAGGAAATGGGAAGCCAACACCCGAATAACAAAGGTACTAGGTGTCTCCTCAAAAACATGTCAGTAAAACAAAATGTGGTACATCTAAAAAACTGAAGACTATTCAGCATTAAAATGAACTAAATACCTGATGTGTGCTACAACATGGATGAACTTTGGGGATCTTACTGAGGTGATGGAATGTCCCAGCACTGGGCTGTGACAATGACTGCACAACTAAAAAAAACAAAATCACTGAACCTTACACTTACAATGGGTGCACTTTATGCTGTGTAAATTACACTTACAGAGAGTTGTGTTAAAAAGAAAAAAGCCTGACTACAAATGGATGAAAGAGTTTTCTGCTTCAAGGCAGAGAAGGATCTGCTTGATAATCTAAAGAACAAAAGAGGCAATTTAAAAGACCCCCCTACTCAACTAGAAAACAGTTGTTTAAAACACCAAGCTAAGATAATTATATACTGTTTTAAGAATACATTGAAAGCATTTCCTTTTAATAAATAAAAGGAATTTATTGATTCACTTTCTCTAAAAAGCTTAGTATCAAACTATCTGGGCAGGTCCCAACTGCCAGTTTAAAATGAGGCAGCCCATTGTGAACGGGCTGGTTACCATGTGACCATGTAACCATATGAAGAGGTTCTTCAGGCTGTTGTGTTTTATTTGTTTGCTTGTTTGAGACAGGGTCTTGCTCTATCATCCAGGCTGGAGTGCAGTGGTATGATTACAGCTCTGCAGCCTCCACTTTCTGGGCTCAAGGGATCCTTTTGCCCCAGCCTCCCCAGCAGCTGGGATTACAGACATGAGCCACCGTGCCTGGCTAATTTTTTTTATTTTTTATTTTTTAAATTTTTGTAGAGATGGGGGTCTTGCTACATTGACCAGGCTAGTCTCAAACTCCTGGGCTCAGGGAGTCCTCCCGCCTCAACCTCCCATAGTGCTGAGGTTACAGACATGAACCACTGCACCGAGCCTCTTCAGGCTATTCTTTAAAAAGCTAGAATACTGGGTGAATATCCGAAAACCAGGCTAACTCCCCTACTTTCTACATAAGAAGCTGTTTTTTTGTTTTGGTGACTGAATTTGTCTCATTGGAACAGAGCAAACACGGCTGCCCTCCTTCCCTGCCCACAGGCCTAGAAGGAAGGAATAGTAACCAGCTTTCAAAGTGGATCGCCCACTCGCAGAATATTCCTCAACAGAGAAGCTGCTTTCCTCTCCAATGCCTGAAAACTGCCCAGGGCGGCTGCCTCTTCCCACAGCCATCTCTTTGGAGGAGCTGCTCCATCTTCTTGTAGGAGCTTTTTCTGACTCCTCAGCCTTTCCTCTTCACCATCACCCAACTGGGATTCTTCATGCTTACTTCTGAGACTTAAAGGTGGATGACATGGAATCCTGTTCCTAGAATTCTTTCTCCAGATCCTGGACCCCCTTCTGGAGCTACCAAAATCACCCCTTCTCTACTGCCTCCTTCTAGAAGATTTTTCTGATGGTGCAGTCAACTCCCAAACACATCAAGAATGCTGGGCTTGGGGAGGTCTCTAGGGTATTCAAAGCAGACAGTATTTCTCCAGCACCACCAGACTCAGCTGAGCAGAAACAGCCCGCAGGAGGTGCATATTCCACGCCACTCAGAACGCAAGCTCCAAACTCCAAAGCCTCCCCTGGAGAGGGACAGCGAGCTCGGGGGTAGGGGGAGGGACTGGGGGGCAAGAAGAAACCCAGGTAGGGCAAAGTAGACGGCTGTGATGCCCACCACACTGACAGC
This sequence comes from Mandrillus leucophaeus, assembly GCF_000951045.1. Classification (NCBI taxonomy): domain Eukaryota; kingdom Metazoa; phylum Chordata; class Mammalia; order Primates; family Cercopithecidae; genus Mandrillus; species Mandrillus leucophaeus. The sequence goes on along the minus strand of NW_012107585.1, from coordinate 7,764,472 downwards.
CCTCAGCCATTCTCAGGGAAGCTGCCCGCTCACGGCTCTGGCTGTCAGGGCGGCCCCCGGGCAGCCAAGCTTTGTACACTGCATCGTCCTCAGCGAGACATGCCCCAGCTTCACAGCTCATCGCTCCTTCCCCAGCCTTCCTCATTTCAGTAATGGCCCCGGCTGCTCAGGCCAAACCTCAGAGTCACTGTTGATTCCTTTCTTCCTTTCATCTGCCAGGTCCAATTCACCAGCAAGTCCAAAAACCACCCTGAATCCAGCTCCTCACC
>NW_012107585.1:7754952-7764153 GCF_000951045.1 Mandrillus leucophaeus | reverse complement strand
AGGATGTGCACATCTTTGGGGGGCCATTAAACTGCCCACCACACCTGTCCAAGCAGGCCACGATACAAACGTCATCCAGCAAAAGCACTTCTCCTTCTTCCTTTCATCTGCCAGGTCCAATTCACCAGCAAGTCCAAAAACCACCCTGAATCCAGCTCCTCACCACCTCGCTGCTACCATCCTAGGCTGAGGCTGGAGCTCCACAACTGCCCAACTGGTAGCCTTGCTCCTGCTCGCACCCTCCCTAGACCCGTCTCCTGTAGACTGGCCCGAGCCGCCTTGTGGAGGTAAGATAGTACTCCCCAGTGCCACCAAAACCATCTCCTAACTTCCTACCCTGGCCCACAAGGCCCCTTGCCTCTTCTATCTTACCTCCTGCCCTCAACATTCTGGCCAAGCCAGCCTTCTTTCTAACCTTGTGATGCGCCACGCTCACTCCAGCAAGGGCCTCTGCCTGGGCCTCTTCCCACACCTGGAACGACCATCGTGCCTGGCTCCTACTTGCCACTTAGGTTTCAGAGTTCACCCAGAAAGGTCACCTCCCCAGAGGACTTCTCTACCCAGCCTAAAGTATCCACCCACCCTCCCCAGCCCCAGTACTCTCTAGCCTTCACCTTCTTTCTATTCTTGCCTGCACTCACAATATAAGACCTGATGTGCTGACAATTCCCCCACCAGCATGGAAGTCCCATGAGGAGAGAGGACTAACCCATCTAGCTTACCACTGTATCCCGGAGGGCTAGATCCATGCCTGCACACAGCAGGGTGTGCCTGGAGGGAAAAAGCATTTGTGATGGGGCGGCCAAACCCAGACCATAGCCAGCCTCATGCTCTGGGGCCCGGCCAGCCAGGCCCCCTCTCAATTAGCCCTCACAGGGCTAATTCGATTAGACAACTGCCAAAGAGAGCTGATGGTCCCAGAAAGCTCACAGCAAGGTCCATATGTGAGACATAGGCCCCAGCAGGCTCAAGCTGAGCGGATCCAGAAGCTCCTAGGAGCAGAGCTTTGTACCAGAGAATAGGGTGGTGGGTGACAGCCAGCGGCAGCACAAGAAGCAGGGCTGTAAAGAAGGCGGAGCCAGCCTGTGAGAGCCAGTCTCTTCAAGGCGTCTGGCCGGACAGTGAAGAAGAGTATCTCCCCCGTGGGGGACCTAGCGCTGCCTGGAACCCAGGACCAGTCTCCACTGAAATCGGCCAGTCCTCGGAGTCCCAGAATTAGCATGAGGTGACCGACACTCCCATTCCACAGGCTAGCACGAGGGTTCCTGATCCACGCAGCCACAGAGCTCTGCCAAAAACACATGCTCCGTGGCCTGAATTCTAATCACAGACAAGAGAACTCCAACAAAATACAGAAAGTAATCACCTAAGACACTGGCTCTCTGGACTGCACATTTTATACCCAAAAGTAATTTGATTCTAGGGAATGAGAGCTCAGGCTCTCATCGGCCATCACATAAATCCTTTAAAAAAAGGAAAATTAACTTTCTACAATACTCTATTATAGAATTATACCAGGGAACAAGGATCCACTTTACAAACCTTTCCTTTTATAACCAGGACCCTCCTATCACTAGTTCCCTCGCTGCTGCCGAGGACCCACAGCATAGCTCAATCTTTTTTTTTTTTTTTTTTTTGAGACGGAGTCTCACTCTGTCGCCCAGGCTGGAGTGCAGTGGTACGATCTCAGCTCACTGCAAGCTCCGCCTCCCGGGTTCACGCCATTCTCCTGCCTCAGTCTCTGGAGTAGCTGGGACTAAACACCCGCCACCACGCCTGGCTAATTTTTTGTATTTCTAGTAGAGATGGGGTTTCACAGTGTTAGCCAGGATGGTCTCGATCTCCTGACCTCGTGATCCACCTGCCTCAGCCTCCCAAAGTGCTGGGATTACAGACGTGAGCCACCACGCCCAACCATTATAGTTCAATCTTAAACCCGGGGTGGGCTCCTGTGCTGTCTTGTGGTGGGAGAAGAGTGAAGATAAGCTTCCTATTGTCACTGTAACAAATTACCGCAAACTTAGTGGCTTAGAACAACAGACTTTATGATTTTACAGTTCTGGAGGTCAGAGGTCTGATTTGGGTCTCACAGGATTCAGCAGGGCTGCTTTCTTCCCAGAAGCTCTGGAGTAGAACCCATCCCCTCGCCTTTTCCAGCTCTGAGGGGAGCATATTCCCAATCCCGTGGCTTTCCTCCATCTTCAAAGCCCCTAACAGCAGCTGATGTCCTTCCTCCGCTGCTTGCTCTTTGGTTCTCTTTTTGATTCCCTCTTAATTTTAAGGACCCCTGATTACACCAGGCTCACTCAGATAATCCAGATAATCTCCCTATTTTAAGGTCAGTAGACCAGCAACCTTAATTCCAGCTGCAACCTTAATTCACCTTTGCCATATAACCTAGCGCAGTCACAGGTTCTGTAGATGAGGATGTGCACATCTTGGGGGGGCCATTAAACTGCCCACCACACCTGTCCAAGCAGGCCACGATACAAACGTCATCCAGCAAAAGCACTTCTCCTGTTGTCCCACTCCACACCAATGTCCCATAAAGCACTGTTCCACAAAGGTTGTGCTTGTCTCTGCAGAGCTGAAGATAAACACAATTCACTTAACTTGTCAGCTTGCAAGTAGGAAAAGAAAAAAAAAAAACAGCCTGACCAACACGGTGAAACCCTGTCTCTACCAAAAATACAAAAATTAGTTGGGTGTGGTGGCGGGTGCCTGTAATCCCAGCTACTCAGGAGGCTGACGCAGAAGAATCACTTGAACCCAGGAGGCGGAGGATGCAGTGAACACAGATTGCACCATTGCACTCCAGCCTGGGTGACAGCAAGACTCCATCTCAAAAAAAAAAGATTTCGCTACAGATTATAAAGTTGGCTTCCAGGTCCCTGAGTGTCCCTTTCAATCCATCATATGATTCTTAATCTCCTAGGATGTGCTGAAGCTGTTAGGCTTAGCAGGGAAGTCAAAGGTGAAGACAGCAGGGATTCTGGTAAGCCGGGATCACATAATGACACAGGCTGAATGACATCAGAGCGGCTTCCAGGGGGATGTGATGTTCATGCACTCTGGGAAGCACAGGGTTTCCCCAGCAGGGACGGCAGCCACAGAGAGACATGGAGTGGCCCAAGGCATCCACCTTCCCCATCCGGGTTTCCCCCTCTGGAGAGGAACTGGCACTTGCACTCCCCTCTAACAGAAGCCAGGCGTTTGTGGGCAGATAAGGTAGGTCACTTTTCTGCTTGAGACACTTTTCCATGGACAAGTTGCGTCACCTCTCGGCAAGACAGCTAATTAACTTCTGAGCTCCAGTTTTTAAATTTTTATTTACTTCTTTATTTTTTTAAATGAGGATTCCACCACCTACCTGAGAGGGCTGTTGTATGAGTTGCTTAAGATCATGTTAAGAAGCCAGGTGCAGTGCTCACACCTGTAACCTCAGCACTTTGGGAGGCCGAGACTGGCGGATCACTTGAGGTCAGGAGTTCAAGACCAGCCTGGCCAACATGGCAAAATCTTGTCTCTATTAAAAATACAAAAACTTAACTGGGCATGGTGATGCATACCTGTAATCCCAGCTACTTGGGAAGCTGAGGCAGGAGAATTGCTTGAACCTAGGGGGCAGAAGTTGCAGTGAGCCAAGATTGCACCACTGCACTCCAGCCTGAGTGACAAGAGCAAAACTCCGTCTCAAAAAAAAAAAAAAAAAAGATCATGGAAAGAGAATGTGGAACATAATAAATAATACATGCTCAGCCTGTGTGAATTCTCTTTTCTTCTCCCACCCGGAAAATAACCTCCCTCCATCCTCTCCTCTAACTTCATCGCCCGGACTCTTTCCCCAAGTCTTCCTCCTCTTCCTCTCCTTCCTCCCCTTCCCGCATGTGGGCAATGTTGAACCAACCAGCCTCTACAAACAATGGAAGTTTGGTCCCGCACCACTAAAGCAGGGAGCACTGGGGCTTCCTGTTGGGTAATATAATCGGTAATCTTTGAGAGTTAACAGCGAAAGGGGAGATATGCATTAAACCCTGATGTCAGGAAGACCATCCACACTGCTCCTGGTCATGTCAAAACACACACACACACACACACACACACAATCTGGCTGAGACATCCTTCCCCGGTAGTGTCACAAGACCTGGTCACAGTTATCACAGCCCTTATCAACTGCTCTGCAACTGTCTATCTGTTCCCGTGCCTAGCCTGTGAGCCCCTTGAGGAGAGAGACTATGTTCTTCATCTCTGCAGCCCCAGTTCCCACCTCAGTGCACACCCTGCAATGGTGCACTATCTAATGGTTAAAGACTGAAGAACGCAGGAGAAGAAACACTGCTTATCTTCGGTATGACTGCAAAAGAGAAAAACCAATTTAGTATTTGCATGAAAGGTTTCCATTTACAACTGGTTAACTGTGCCTGGCATTAGACGGTTCCTCTATTGAAAATTCAAAGTTTGAAGGACACAGCACTCTAACCGTTAGCCCTTGCTATTCCTTAAGTCTGGCACAGATTTCTGCCTTGATCAAGAATGAAGGGTTAGCCAGGCACGGTGGCTCACGCCTGTAATCCCAGCATTTTGCGGGCCGAGGCAGGCAGATGATCTGAGGCTGGGAGTTCGAGATCAGCCTGACCAACATGGAGAAACCCCATCTCTACTAAAAATACAAAATTAGTTGGGCATGGTGGTGCATGCCTGTAATTCTTGCTACTTGGGAGGCTGAGGCAGGAGAATCGCCTGAACTCAGGAGGCAGAGGTTGCAGTGAGCTGAGATCGCACCACTGCACTCCAGACTGGGCAACATGAGTGAAACTCTGTCTCAGGAAAAAAAAAAAAAAAAAAGAATGGTTACTATACAAAGCATTCATGGAGGGGGCTACATCTTAGAAACTTACATCCCAAGGCTATCTTACAAGCCCAAATTTAAGTCTCCTCAAACACCCACTTCTTAAACAGAAACCTATTTTCCAGAAACTGCTTATCTTTAAATACAGAAAAAGACCATCTCTTCCCCCCACCACCGGAAATATTCATACCAACACTCCCTGAAATAAGGAGTTTCTAAAAAGGCAAATAAACGAAACCAACACCAACCACGAAAAGGTACACACTAGATGTGTTCAGAATCTGTAGGTGGGGGCTGGGCACGATGGCTCACTCCTATAATCCCATCGCTTTGGAAGGCTTGAGGCGGGAGGACTGCTTAAGGCCAGGAGTTCAAGACCATCCTGAGAGGCATAGCAACACCCCATATCTACAAAAAATAAAAAATTAGCCAGGCATAGTAGTGCATGCCAGCAGTCCCAGCTACTCAAGAGGCTGAGACAAGAGGATTGCTTGACCCTTGAGGGAGGTCAAGGTTGCAGTGAACTATGATCACATCACTATCCTCCAGCCTGGGCAACAGAGCGAGACCCTATCTCAAAAAAAGGAAATTCTGTGTGGAGGATATACATGTGTGACATTCCTTACAGTCTTAAGAAGGCAAGAACCATGAACTATGTTCTTCAGTACATAGCTCCATTGTAGAGCCTCAGAAAGCACCCGGCCAAATCAAGAATGCTTCTATTTAGTATTTGTCAAGCAGGCATTCGAAAGCTCAGCTAAGACCCTGGTTAGATACACTATTTCCTTCAGCTCATAGATAAGACACAGGCTCCTCATAAATGTCAGATGAACGCGGATGCAGAACTAAAATTCCGCCATAACCCACTTGCTATGCGGAGCCAGTTAACCCTCCTCTTGTCTCTTACTTGCCAGGCACTAGCCCCATTCCCAGCCCCATTCCCAGAGGTTGTCTCTGCTGATCCTCACTTCCACCTTGCAGGGAAATTTTATCTCTCCCATCGAATAGCGTTCTTAGAGTTCAGACAAGGAATGCTAAGGGCTTTTTTCCATCATTAACACCTGGTTTGCCTCAGGGAAAGGCAACCCCTTCTCTCCAAAATGTCCCAATAATTGAGCACATGTTTCCGGACCAAATCAAGAACCTTCGCCACAGGGCTTCTCAGCAAAATGGAGTGAGACCGACATGGAATCCCATCTGCACAGTTCCCTACCCAGTAGGCCCTGGCACACACTCACATCCAAGTTCTCAAACACCCTGTTCCCCACCCGAAGTCAGCCCCAGGCAAAGACCCTTCAGGAGGTGAAGCCACTGCCAGTTCAGGAACGGATCACAGTCAGAATCCCTAGGCCACTTCTCAGGACTCGGTAAAAAAATAACCACAACTTCCCCTGCACTTAGTTCCTCCCCAAAGAGCTGTTGAACCTCATCTGGAAACAGCTGGGAGGCAGCAGCTAACAGGAAATCAAACAACAACAACAAAAAAAGCAGAGTGTACCGCGGAGAGTTAGGCAGCTAGAACGAAGAGGCCAGGGGACAGACAGGAAGTTGAAGTTGGAAAGAACCTAGGCCAGAAACAGTCACACAGAAAAGGAGACCCAGCTGGCTTTCCTCAGCTCGGGCAGGAGGGGAGGACCCAGACAGCCAGCAGGGAAGGCACGAACCCCACGAGGATGGAAACCAGACTGGCTCTGAGGTTACATCTTCTTTCTGCCCTGCCCCCAATCCCTTTTTTTCCTTTCTTTCTTTTTCTTTTTTAGAGATGGGGTCTTGCTACATTGTTCAGACTGATCTTGAATTCCTGGGCTCAAGCAATCCTCTACCTCAGCCTCCCAAAGTGCTAGGATTACAGGCGTGAGCCACCACGCCCCTCATTGCCTCCAGTCTCAACCTTCCCTCCCTGAAAGCCAGCTAACAGTCCTCACTACGAGAGCTGGGGTCAGAAACTCACCTTCCTCTAGCTTCCTTCTGTCCCACAGGCTACAGCCCAAACAACTGGTTTTGAGTCATTCATCTGTCATCCATACCAAAGTTCCACACTGCCAACTAAACTCAGGGCTGGACAAACCAGCCTCACACAGACAGACAAAGGGCATCTTCATGAGAAATGACTGGACAGATCCCATCCGAGGGCCTGTAGTGGTAGACCTTAGGTGGCCAACCTTAGGCAGCAGGAGACCTTAGGCACAGGGAAAAGGAGCGAAAGTGAGAGAGCCAAGAGAGCAAGGTAAGCTTCTTGCACCAAACTGATGGTGCATTTTGCAATCAAGAAAGTTAACTGAGCAATGGCCAGCTGCCAAAATATTTTTGAGAGAAATGAAAAAAAATGCCATTACTAAAATTCTTTGGTGTTGTTTAATAAGGCTTTAGGTCATCCAAACAGAGTGCAAAGGGGAGACTGATTTAGTTTTCATTTAGCAGAGCTTACTTAGGTGAGACTTTCCCAGCCCGTGCCCCCGTGACTCAATCATCCATTCTCTCTCTGTATATGTAGAAGTTTATATTAAAATGAGAGGATTAAGTTTTCTTAATAAGATACATTCCAGTCTTTTCACCTCGAGCTTTGTTTGAAAAGGCTCTCTCGAGGCATAGCATACGCTGCGATCCAGCTGGGTTTGATTCCAATGGAAGTGCTCAAAATCTGAGACTGAAGGGTGCACAGGGCTGCAGCCTCAACACCATTTGTTTTTTAAAAAGCAGAACATCTTTACAGGCTGAGTGCCAGCTCAAACTGGCAAGACCAGAGAATCAGCAGAGACTGACCAATGTGCTGGGTAAGGGGGATGGGAGGAGGAGCTACGGGAACAGATCATCAGGGAAACCTTCAAGAGAGGAAATAGGGGTGTTTCAGGAACATAACAAAGAACAAGTTGACTAATCGTTTATTCCAGGGACAGCGGCGGTGAGGGGGTGCCATCCAGGGCTAAGTATTTAATATTTCAACTTCAGGTAAAAGCATAATGTTTAAACCTGGATATGCTTGGAGCTCACAGCTCTCTTAAAAAGGATGGGGGGTTGGGGGACGGCAAGATATTCCTGCTGTTTTATTACGCTGTTCATGGAGTCTCCTAGGAAACTTCTCCCCAGATGCCTGCAGAGCAGACCTAAGACAGCGCCAGCTAGTCCAGTTCCTAATGTAATAAGCTCAACTCAGCAGAGATCCTATCAAGAGCTTTATGCAGGGCCGAGCTGCTCAAGGCCGCTGTTGCCGGTCCAAAGAAGTTCTGTTGCGCAGGCAGAAAAGTTACCTGCAGCAAATACCTAATATTTATGCTGGGAGGGAGAGTGGAAAAGTGCTTTAATCTTTGAGGGCCAGACATTTTCTGTGACTTGGAAAAGAGGAATCCCTGCCCAGAGCACCCGAATCCACATGTCAGAATGGTGTCTGGGATGTCTGCCCTCAACAATGACATCTCCCTCATCTAATGTTTCGCGACGGCCAGAAAACCCTCCAACTTGCCAGGACAGACTGCACCTCCAACAGCTGTGGCACCAAAAGTCTTCTTAGGAGGCACCCAAGGCCTTCCCGAGATGGGGGAGGGCCTCCCGATGAGGTTGTAATGGGCCAGCCTCCAGGTGCAGGGACACCTAACTCTGGCCAAGCACTGGAATAAGCAATTTACCTAAGTCACTCCAGTACCACAACAGCCCCTTGGAGGCAGACACTACAGTCATTCCCCTTTTATGAAGGAGGAAACAGGCTCCGAGGTGTTACACAACCATTAAACAGCAGAGCCAGCCTCCCGTCACCCGGAACAGGTGGTCCTGACCGCTGCTGGATATGGGGAAAACACACAAAGCGTTTGGAGGAAGGAGTCCATAGAGTCGGGTAACACAAGATGCAGCCAGTGTTTATACCTCTTTCTCGTCCAAGATCGGTGGCCCCAGGACACTGGAGGGGAGGGCCTGGATAGGGAACGTGAACCCGAAAGGACCCCGGCACTGCTGGCAGGGGAAGAGGCCAGGACCCCGGCCTCTCTGGCAACGCGGGGAACCCCAGATCCATAAACCCTCTCGAAGGGGGAAGACCCAAAGGGAATGCATGAAGCCACGGGGTTGCCAGGCGGCCCTTCCCTCCACGCTTGTTTTGTCAAACAGGGGCCTCCGGGGGTCGCGGGGGTCCCTACCTGTAGGCCAAAGTCATGCACTCGAAGAGCTTGGTGAGCGAGGCGTCGATGGACAGGTGGCAGGAGCTGGTCTTGCCGAAGCTGTAGGTCTGGCACGTCTGTTTGTTGACCGTGTCGAAATCGTAGCCCTTCTTGGGCGGGTGCTCCCGGTGCGGCGACGACACCATGAAGTGGCCGCTGTGGATGATCTGCTGGCGGCGCGGAGGCTCCTCGCGGCCCGGCCCG
>NW_012107585.1:7744718-7754197 GCF_000951045.1 Mandrillus leucophaeus | reverse complement strand
CTCCACGTGGTGGGTGCGGGTGGGGCTCCTCGGCCTCCAGGCCCTGCTTTCCCCTGCCGGGCGGTACCGAGTCCTCGCAGCTCACGCCTGACTTTGCCGGACTAGGTGGCTATTGTCCCCATTATTCTCATCGTATTGATGGGAACACTGGGTGACTGAATACCGACAGGATTTGTTTAAGACCTGGCGTCCACAGAGCTGGGAACTTGCTGCCCGTGCGCGTCCCCAGCGCGGCGCAGCGGTTGAGTGGCAGCGCCCCTGAGCCCAGAGGCCTCCAGACCCCAGCTCTTTTAACTTCAACTCAGGATGCTGCTGTTGTTATTTTTTTTAAGTTTGACGGACGAGGCAGCCCCCGAAACAATTCCAAAAGGGGAGTATCTGAGCCCGAGTTTTCTTCTCTGTCAAATGGTGAACAATCCGGTGCCTCAGAAACCTGTGACAGTTCTAAAATGGCTATAGCAGGCCGCGGTGGCTCACACCTGTAATTCTAGCACTTTGAGAGGCCGAGGCGGGTGGATCACTTGAGGCCAGAAGTTCGAGACCAGCCAGGCCAACACGGTGAAACCCTGTCTCTACTAAAAATACAAAAATTAGCCGGTCGTAGTGGTGCACCCCTGTAATCCCAGCTACTCGGGAGGCTGAAGCAGGAGAATCGCTTGAATCGGGAGGTGGAGGTTGCAGTGAGCCAAGATTGCGCCACTGCACTCTAGCCTGGGTGACAAAGCGAGACCCTGTCTCAAAAAGAAAAATAAATACAAATAAAAATGGCTATAAGGTGCTTAGCAGGCAGGATGGCACAAAATGAGCGCTAAATAAATGTGCCACAGGTTGGAGGATTTGGACCAACCAGACCAGAGGTGCCTAGAAATTGCCAATAGTCCACCACTTTTTGACCTGCAGAAACGGCAACTTCGCGTAGCACGACCTAACTGACAGACACTTCTAGAAAGCTGTCAAGGTTTCCAGGGCTCAAAGCCAGTCTGGGGTGGGGGTGGCAGGGCACCAGAAGAGCCAGTGAGGCCCATGAGCCAGGAACACCCATCCTAATCCTAGCAGGGCATCTAGAGTCCACAGCCATTCCTGCACTCTGCTTTGTTTTATTGTTGTTTTGTTTTTTTGAGACAGTCTTGCTTTGTCACCCAAGGCTGGAGCGCAGTGGTGCAATCACCATGTTGGCCAGGCTGGTCTGGAACTCCTGACCTCAAGTGAGGCCTGCCTTGGACTCCCAAAGTGCTGGGATTACAGGCGTGAGCCATCGTGATGGCTCTGCGCTTGGCTTTGAAGCTGGTTTCAGTTCCAGATTTGGATGGGGGATGAGTACCCTGCCCCACCCTCTTCCTGACAAAGGCTTCCTGAAGGGAACTGAGGGCTCTCACCAAAATGGCTCCATTAACTTATTTCCAAATGTCTGTAAGGAAAAATGGGCTGGATGACTGGCAGTTTTCAGGCGTGAGTTCTAGATTTCCCTCTTCCCCAACCTACTGCTGTTCCCAGTGCTGGTTGCAAATGTTTGAAAGTCCATCCTTTGAGTTGCCTTCCTTTATCTGAAGACTTGTCTCCTTGGTAAGTTTACATGCCCAGCCACTTTTTTTTGAGACAGGGTCTGGCTCTGTCACCTGGACTGGAGTGGAGTGATGCCATCATGGCTTACAGCAACCTCAACCTCCAGGACCCAAGCGATCCTCCCACCTCAACCTCCCGAGTAGCAGGACCACAGGTGCGCACCACAGTGCCCCGCTAATTTTTGTATTTTTTGTGGAGATGGGGTCTCTCCATGCTGTCCAGCCTGGTCTCGAATTCCTGACCTCAAGTGATCCTCCTGCCTCAGCCTCCCAAGGTGCTGGAATTACAGGGTGAGCCACCGTGCCCTGCTTTTATTTTTGTCTTCCTGTTTACCTATATTTTCTTTCTGCCTTTTTTTTTTCTCACTGTGTCACATTGGTGTGATCATGGCTCACTGCAGCCTCAACCTCCCCTTCCCAAGCTATCCTCCCACCTCAGTCTCCCCAGTAGCTGTGACCACAGGTGAGCACCACCACTCCCAGCTCATTTTTAATTTTTTGTAGAGATGGGGTTTCCCTATGTTGCCCAGGCTGGTCTCGAACTCCTGGGTTCAGGCAGTTCTCCTGCCTCGACCTCCCAAAATGCTGGGATTACAGGCATGAGCCACCACACCTGGTCTGTATTTTCTAATTTCCAAAATAAACATGTATTACTTATACACTTTTTTTTTTTTTTTTTTGAGGCGGAGTCTCGCTTTGTCGCCCAGGCTGCAGTGCAGGGCACGATCTCGGCTCACTGCAAGCTCTGCCTCCTGGGTTCACGCCATTCTCCTGCCTCAGCCTCCCGAGTAGCTGGGACTACAGGCACCCACCACCATGCCCAGCTAATTTTTCGTATTTTTTTAGTAGAGACGGGGTTTCACTGTGTTAGCCAGGATGGTCTCGATCTCCTGACCTCGTGATCTGCCCGCCTTGGCCTGCCAAAGTGCTGGGATTACAGGCGTGAGCCACTGCACCCGGCCTTATATACCCATTTTTAACTTAAAAAGTTAAAATCAGTTTCCTGGGAGGAGATAAGCCTTAAAGCTGAGGTTGCAAAGTGGCAACCCATGGACTGTATTCAGTGCAGAAACAAGACTTATTTAATCCCACCATCAATTCCTAAGAGACTGTATTAGGAAAGACTCTTGGGGGAAACTGCAGTTAAAAACACAAAAAGCAAAGGACCACTGCATGGGCGGTCCAGTCACAGAAGGTGCTCCAAGCTCACAATCAGTGTCTGTAAGGATAAGGAGGAGGTCTCGACTTCCCCTCCTTCTGAGTATCAGGCAGCGTCGGCAGGAGAGTGGCCATGCGGGATGGCGACCTGGGGAGCTAACAACCCCATGAGGACGAGAAGCCCCCACACCCAGACAAGCCACCAAACCAGAGCCTCACAGGATTGCCGTCTTTTCTCCAAAAATCAGAAGAAACACTGGATTGGAATCAAATCAGCAGTCAGACAAATAGAAATACCCAAATATGAAGGGTTACACACCAGCACAAGTCAGCAAATAGTTAAGGAAAGCCAGCACTCTGGGAGAAAGCTACCTGGGAACTAGCAAGGGGGAGAAAGTTAACAAAGATTTTAAAAATAACTAATAATTCAGGAAAGAACACAGAAGATTCTGTACCATTGAGCAACAGCCCATTATGAAAAAGGCAAATGAGGGCCGGGTGCTGGTAATCCCAGCACTTTGGGAGGCCGAGGCGGGCAGATCACAAAGTCAGGAGATCAAGACCATCCTGGCTAACACGGCGAAACCCCATCTCTACTAAAAAAAAATACAAAAAAATTAGCTGGGCATGGTGGCGGGCACCTGTAGTCCCAGCTACTCGGGAGGCTGAGGCAGAAGAACGGCGTGAACCCGGGAGGCGGACGGACTTGCAGTGAGCCGAGATCGCGCCACTGCACTCCAGCCTGGGTGACAGAGTGAGACTCTGTCTCAAAAAAAAAAAAAAAAAGTAAATGAGGTCTTGGAAAATAAATACAAATATACAAGTATGATTTTTAAAAAGCTGAGTTGAAATGAAAATATAGAAAAAAAGCAAAGTGAATAAAGCTGAAAAACACAGCAGTAAGCTAAAAGATTAAACTGAGGGTTTCTATAAAAAGTAACCAGGCATGGTGGCACATGCCTCTAGTCCCAGCTACTTGGGAGGCTGACGCACAAGAATCACTTGAACCCAGGAGGCGGAGGTTGCACCACTGCACTCCAGCCTGGGCAATAGAGCAAGACTCTGTCTCAAAAAATGCATAGTCCAGGCACAGTGGCTCACGCCTGTAATCCCAGCAATTTGGGAGGCTGAGGCGGGCAGATCACCTGAGGTCGGGAGTTCCAGACCAGCCTGACCAAGATGGAGAAACCCCGTCTCTACTAAAAATACAAAATTGGCCAGGCATGGTGGTGCATGCCTGTAATCCCAGCTACTCAGGAGGCTGAGGCAGGAGAATCGCTTGAACCCAGGAGGCAGAGGTTTCGGTGAGCTGAGATCATACCATTGCACTCCAGCCTGGGCAACAAGGGCAAAACTCCATCTCAAAATAAATAAATAAACTGAGGGTTTCTCCCAGAAAGGTGCCAAAAGGACAAAGAGAAGTTGTGACATGGAGGATCCATCTAGATAGTTACAGAAAGAAAGAAGTAAGTAAGAAAGGAAATAACCAAAGCAGCAATAAAAGAAAATTTCCCAATGATACAAACACAAGCCTTTTATTTTTTATTTTTATTTTATGAACCTCCTCTTGGTTCAAGCAATTCTCCTGCCTCAGCCTCCAGAGTAGCTGGGATTACAGGCACCTGCCACCATGCCCAGTTAAATTTTGTATTTTTAGTAAAGACAGGATTTCACTATGTTCACCAGGCTGGTCTGGAATGCCTGACCTCAAATTGTCTGCTTACCTTGGCCTCCCAAAGTGCTGGGATTACAGGCATGAGCCACTGTGCCCAGCCAAGAGCTGTTTTAACTGGGGTGAGATGATGATATGGTTTGGCTGTGGTCCCCACCCAAATCTCATCTTGAATTCCCATGTGTTGTGGGAGGGACCAGGTGGAGGTAATTGAATCATAGGGGACAGGTCTTTCCTGTGCTGTTCTAGTGATAATGAATAAGTCTCATGAGATCTGATGATTTTTAAAAAGGGGAGTTTCCCTGCACAAGCTCTCTTCTCTTGTCTGTGGCCGTGTGAGATGTGCCTTTCACCTTCCCCCATGATTGTGAGGCCTCCCCAGCCATGTGGAACTGTGAGTCCATTAAACCTCTTTCTTTTGTAAATTGCTCAGTCTCGGGTATGTCTTTATCAGCAGTGTGAAAATGGACTAATACAGATGATATCTCATTTAGTGTGTTGTTTTGTTTTGAGACAGGGTCTTATGGTGTTGCCCAGGCTGGAGTGTAGTAATTCAATCAAGGCTTACTGCAGCCTTTACCTCCTGGACTCAAGTGATTCTCCCACTTCAGCCTCCAGAGTAGCTGGGACTACAGGCATGTGCCATTACACCTGGCCAATTTGTTAATTTTTTGTAGAGACTGGGTCTCCCCATGTTGCCCAGGCTAGTCTCGAACTCCTGGGCTTAAGTGATCCTCCTGCCTCCGCCTCCCAGAGTGCTGGGATTACAGGTGTGAGCCATCACACCTGGCCTCATTGTAGTTTTGATTTGCATTACTCTGATGATCAGTGATGTTGAGCATCTTTCATATACCTGTTTGCCATTTGTATGTCTTCTTTTGATAAATGTCTATTCAGTTCTTTTGCCCATTTTAAATCAGATGATTAGATTTTTTCCTGTAGAGTTGTTTGAGCTCCTCATATTGTCACCTCAATAAATTCTGGAGGATATAAAGTAAAATAGTCTTTTCATCCATAGGCTACATTTGAAAGAATTACTACTAGAGGTTGTTCTCTCCAAGAAGATAAAAATGAAATTCAAGTACGAGAAAGATATGGAACACAAGAAACAGTGTAGCACACACACAAAAAAAACTTAAAACTGGGTTTTTAAAGTTATGATTAAAAAAAAAAGAGTTTTGGCCAGGTCCAGTGGCTCACGGCTGTAATCCTAGCACTTCGGGAGGCCCAGGCGGGTGGATCACCTCAGGTCAGGAGGTTGAGACCAGCCTGACCAACATGGTGAAACCTCATCTCTACTAAAAATACAAAAATTAGCCAGGCATGGTGGTGTGTGCCTGTAATCCCAGCTACTCGGGAGGCTGAGGCATGAGAATCGCTTGAACCTGGGAGGTGGAAGTTGCAGTGAGCTGAGATTGCGCCACTGCACTCCAGCCTGGGTGACAGAGTGCGACTCCCTCTCCAAAAAAAAAAAAATAATATATGTATATATGCATGTGTGTGTGTGTATACACACACACACACACCTCATTTCAGAAACATTTCTTAGAGGTCTTTCTTACTTTGTTACTTTTTTTAAAATTTAGTGACAGCATCCTTTTCTTGTTTTATGTATGCAATATTGTCTCTTATCTCTCCCCGAAGAATATTTTGAGTTTATTTGAAGTTATCTTTTGCTCCCTGCATTGTTTGTTTATTTATTTATTTTTCTCTCTCTCTTAGTTTGTTTTGAACTCCCTCTTCATGTTGGAAGCTTTCCTCAGAAGTCTGGAAAGAAGCCCATGAGGATGACTGATAGGATCAGTGTGTACAGCAGGAGCATGGCCTGTCAGCAAGTAAGCCAGTGGGTGGCCAGGCAGCTCCTTGGTCAGAGGCTTCTAAATGTCAGTATCTGGAGGTCTTCTCTGTGGGTGGTTCTGATTGCCCAGGGGGACCTCCAATTGCCTTCTGGGAGTGTGTATGTCTGGCTGTTCAGTTTCTGGAGCAAGGCCAGGGAAGAGGGCAGTCATTTTGCTGTTTGCTCTGCCCACTGCCACTAAATCTCTCTGCTCCCAGCCTGTGGCAACTCACTCCTTGCACTCAATGCCTGCTGTCCTCAGTTCTGGAGCCTCTGTGATTTCATTTCTCCATAAGCCAAACCTGGAGAGGGAGAGAGCTAGTCACCCGAGAGCGCACAGGATGGGGGATGAGAACCCGGAGGTCTTACTGCTCCATATACAGACTTTGTTTTTAGTCCCCTCCCTACTGCAGCACTGAAGCCTCCAATTCCTGAGACTTTATGGGATTCCAAGAGAACCGGCCTGCTTTTCACTGGGATCTGCTTCTACAGGTTTGGAGCTACAGGTGTTGCCTTATTTCACTAAATATGGATTTTCTGCTTCTGTTTCTTGTTCTCTTTTACTTTGAGGGTGATTTAGGAGCAAAAGGGGTGACCATGTTTTTACCATAGTAAAAACTAACATCTAGACAGTTTATTAAAATTTTGAATGATTTGCTAACATTGTAAAAATCATGACATTTCATGTTATAGAGACACTAGAATGTTAGAATTGGCTGAGCACCGGTGGCTCACGCCTATAATCCCAGCACTGTGGGACGCCAAGGTGGGCGGATCATTTGAGGTCAGAAGTTCGAGACCTGCCTGGACAACATGGTGAAACCCCATCTCTACTAAAAATACAAAAATTAGCCGGGCGTGGTGGCCCATGCCTGTAGTGCCAGCTACTCGGGAGGCTGAGGCAGGAGAATCGCTTGAACCCAGGAGGTGGAGGTTGCAGTGAGCCGAGATCACACCATTATACTTCAGCCTGGGTGACACAGCGCGACTCCGTCTCAAAAAAAAAAAAGGATTTTCCTGAACTATCAGAACACCTGACAACACTGGGCCCTTATTTCCACGTCAGCAGCTGGAGCTCAGAAGCAACTATCCTCTTTATTTTTATATTATTTAATTTTTTAATAGAGGCAGGGTCTCCCTATGTTGCCCAAGCTGGTCTTGAATTCCTGGGCTCTGACTGGGTACGGTGGCTCACACCTGTAATCCCAGCACTTTGGGAGGCCGAGGCAGGTGGATCACGAGGTCAGGAAATCGAGACCATCCTGGCCAACACGGTGAAACCCCGTCTCTACTAAAAATATAAACATTAGCCAGGCGTGGTGGTGGGCGCTTGTAATCCCAGCTACTCGGGAGGCTAAGGCAAGAGAATCGCTTGAACCCTTGAGTCAGAGGTTGCAGTGAGCCAAGATCGCCACTGCACTCCAGCCTGGTGACAGAACGAGACGCCGTCTCAAAAAAAAAAAAAAGAATTTCTGGGCTCAAGGGATCCTCCTGCCTTGGCCTCCCAGACTGCTGGGATTACAGGCATGAGCCACTGTGCACAGTCTGACTGTCCTCTTTATTCATTTATGTATTTATTTATTTTGAGACGAAGTCCCACTCTGTTGCCCAGGCTGGAGTGCAGTGGCATGATCTCAGCTCACTGCAACCTCTGCAGTGTTCAAACAATTCTCCTGCCTCAGCCTCCCAAGTAGCTGGGACTACAAGCGTGTGCCACCACACCCGGCTAATTTTTGTATTTTTAGTAGAGACGGGGTTTCACCATGTTGGCCAGGCTGGTCTCGAACTCCTGGTGTCAAGTGATCCACCTGCCTCAGCCTCCCAAAGTGCTGGGTTTACAGATATGGGCCATGCGCCTGGAAAAGTTCTTTTTAATGTACAGTTCCAGGAGTTTTGACAAACATATACAGTAAAGTGACCACTTCCACGATCAAGATATAGGACAGGGCCGGGCGCGGTAGCTCACACCTGTAATCCCAGCACTTTGGGAGGCTGAGGCAGGTGGATCATTTGAGGCCGGGAGTTCAAGGCCAGCCGGGCCAACATGGTGATATACATGAATTAGCTGGGCGTGGTGGCATGTGCTTGTAATCCCAGCTACTTGGGAGGCTGAGGAAGAATTGCTTGAACCTGGGACATGGAGGTTGCAGTGAGCCAAGATTGCACCACTGCACTCTAGCCTGGGCGACAGAGTGAGACTCTGTCAAAAAAAAAAAAAAAGAAAAGATATAGGACAGGACAGGCACAGTGGTTCACACCTGTAATCCCAGCACTTTGGGAGGCTGAGAGGGGAGGATCGCTGGAGCCCAGGAGCTGGAAACCAACCTGGTAAGATGGCAAGATCCTGTCGGTACAAAAAAATAATAATTAGCCAGGCATGGTGGCGTGAGCCTGTGGTCCCAGCCACTCGGGGGTTTGAGGCAGGAGAATCCCTTGAGCCCAGAAGTTCGAGGCTGCAGTGAGCTATGACCGTGCCATTACACTCGACTGGATGACAGAACAAGACTTTGTCTCTCAAAAAATACACACACACACATATATATACATAGACACGTATACAAACACACATACACACACACGAGTTCCAGTACCCATCCTCACCCCCAGTTCCCACTTGTCCTTTGTAGTCAGTCCCTCTCTCCATTCTAGTCCCTGGCAATGACCCATCTGTTTCTTGTTACCATTGTTTTGCCTTTTCCGGAATAGAATCCTCCAAAAAGTAGCCTTGAGTCTGGCTTCTCTCACTGAGCATAATGCATCTGAGATTCTGCCGTGCTGCTGTGTGTATCTGTAGCTCGTTCCTTTTTATTGCTGCGTAGTATTTCATTTTGTGAACGTACCACTTTGTGTTTATACATTTACCAGTTGAAGCCATTTTAGTTGTTTCTAGTTTTTGGTGGTTATGAATAAGACCAGTGTAAATATTTACATCCAGATTTTTGCACTTCTTTAAAATTTAGAGATAGGATCTTGCTTTGTTGCCCAGGCTGGAGTTCAGTGGCATGATCACAGCTACCTGGGGGACTGAGGTGGATGGATCACCTGAGCCTGGGAGGTCGAGGCTGCAGTGAGCTGTGATCACACCACTGCACTCCAGCCTGGGTGACAGAGCAAGGCCCTGTCTCAAAAAAAAAAAAAAAGAAAAGAAAAGAAAAGAGGGCCGGGCACGGTGGCTCAAGCCTGTAATCCCAGCACTTTGGGAGGCCGAGACAGGTGGATCACGAGGTCAGGAGATTGAGACAATCCTGGC
>NW_012107585.1:7737514-7743918 GCF_000951045.1 Mandrillus leucophaeus | reverse complement strand
AAAAAAAAAAAAAAAAATTAGCTGGGCCTGGTGGCACATGCCCTATAATCCCAGCTACTCAGGAGGCTGAGACAGGAGAATTGCTTGAACCCAGGAGGCAGAGGTTGCAGTCAGCTGAGATCGCCCCACTGCACTCTAGCTTATGCGACAAAGTGAGACTCCATCTCAAAATAAATAAATAAATAACAACGAAGAAAAAAAGAGAGTTCTTTTTATGTTCTGGCTACAAGTCTTTTATCAGATATATGTTTTGCAAGGATCATCTGGCAATCTGTCTGCTTGTTTTTTCAATCTCTTATCAGTGTCTTTAGCAAAAAGCTTTGCCTAACCCAAAGTCACAAAGATTTTCTCCTGTTTTCCCCTAGGAGTCTTAGTTTTATGTTTTACATTTTGGTCTGTGATCTATTTTGAGTGAATTTTGTGATAAGGTGCAAGGTATAGGTTCATTATTTTTGCACACAGATGTCCAGTTATTCTAGCATCATCTGTTGGATGTTTGCAGTTATTATTAACACTGTCCATATTCTCAAGGCTCCTGGGCTCAGGGGTCAGCAACCGTACCTCTGGCCCCAACTGTGCAGTTCAGTCGCCTGGCCCATATGCCCCTCAAACCTAACAGCTGGGGCCTGTTGCAGTTCTTTGCTTGCAAAAGACTTTGTTTCTGGTCTCTTTACCTCTTCTCTCTCTTCCTGAAATCTGCATAAAACAAACCATGAAAGGGCAGGGTGGCCTCGTGGTCTGGCAACGTCCCTTTGAAAATAAACAAGTGCAGAAACTGAAAGGCAGCAGTTACCTCTGGGGACTACTCGAGAAAGAGTTCAGGGCCGGTGCATCCGCTGCGCGTGGCTGTCTTGCCCCGGCTGGGCGGCAGGTCGGATGTGGTAAAACCAAACAGGATCCCGATTGCTTTAGATGTCGCCTCTGGCCAGAGACCCCCGATGCCTCTGCAGCAAGCACCTAATTGTATGTATGGGGTGCAGGCAGAAGAGTTTCATGACTGAACAGCCCTCAACAGTTTGTACAGCCTTCCTCAAAGGTCCAGATTTAACTGGTTCCCACACAACCCTGGGAGGTGGGCAGGTCAGGGACAGTTACCATTATCTTACACATAAGAAAACTGAGGCACAGAAGGGTGAAGAAATAGATGGATGTGGGTTTGGAAATTTTTTTTTTTTTTTTTTTTTTGAGGCAGAATCTCATTTCATCACCCAGGCTGGAGTGCAGTGACGCAATCTCGGCTCACTGCAACCTCCATCTCCCGGGTTCAAGTGATTCTCCTGCCTCGGCCTCCTGAGTAGCTGGGATTATAGATGCACACCACCATGCCTGGCCCTAACATTTTTTTTTTTTTTTTTCTGAGACAGAGTCTCGCTCTGTTGGCCCAGGCTGGAGTGCAGTGGCGCAATCTCAGCTAACTGCAACCTCCACCTCCCAAGTTCAAGCAATTCACCTGCCTCAGCCTCCCGATAGCTGGGATCACAGGCGCCCACCAGCACTTCTGGCTAATTTTTGTATTTTTAGTAGAGACGGGGTTTCATCATGTTGGCCAGGCTGGTCTCGAAGTCCTGACCTCAGATGATCCACCCACCTTGGCCTCCCAAAGTGCTGGGATTACAGGTGTACCATGCCCAGCCACTTGGCTAACTTCTGTAATTTTGGTAGGGACAGAGTTTCACCATGTTGCCCAGGCTTTAGCAAAAAGCTTTGCCTAACCCCAAAGTCACAAAGATTTTGTCAGGCCATTTTTTTGTTTGTATGTTTTGTTTTGTTTGAGATAAGGTCTTGCTCTGTTGCCCAGGCTGGAGTGCAGTGGCCGGATCTCAGCTCACTGCAAGCCCTGCCTCCCGGGTTCACGCCATTCTCCTGCCTCAGCCTCCCGAGTAGCTGGGAGTACAGGCGCCCGCCACGTCGCCCGGCTAATTTTTTTTGTATTTTAGTAGAGATGGGGTTTCACCATGTTAGCCAGGATGGTCTCGATCTCCTGAACTCGTGATCCGCCCGTCTCGGCCTCCCAAAGTGCTGGGATTACAGGCTTGAGCCACCGCGCCCGGCCGGCTAATTTTTAAATTTTTTGTAGAGATGGGGTTTGGCTATGTTGCCCAGGCTGGTCTTGAAATCCTGGCCTCAAGCCATCCTCCAGAATTCATAATTCTCTCTGCCACCCTGGCTGGAAATATCTCAAATGTCCAAAGAATGGATAAGCACATTGTAGTACACTCATCCCATGGAATATTCTCCAGCAATGAGAATGAATGACATACAATCTCACACAGTAGTATTGAATCTCACAAATACCATGTTGAATGAAAGAAGCTAGACACACAAGAGCATATATTACATCATTCTGTGTATGTAAAGCTAAAAAATAAGCCAAATAAATCAGTGCAGGTAGAAGTCAGGGTATCGGCCACACTTAGAGGGGTAGTGACTACACAGGGATAGGAAGGGGACTCGGGATTAGTGATATTGTTTATTGATCCAGATGCAAGTCACGCAGGTGTGTTCAGTAGGTGAAAAATCATTGAGCTATACCCTTACATGTTGATTAAATATTCAGGACTGGGCACAGTGGCTCAGGCCTGTAATCCCTGTAAATACAGAGGCCAAGGTAGGAGGATCACTTGAAGCCAGGAGTTCAAGACCAGCCTGAGCAACATGGTAAAATCCAGTCTCTACAAAAAATAAAAAATAAAAATAAATAGCCACGCATGGCAGCATGCACCTGTGTGGTTCCAGCTACGTGGGACCCTCACTCACGGCCTCACTCTGTCATCCAGGCTGGAGTGCAGTGGCGCCATCAGGGTTCACTGCAACCTTGACCTCCCAGGCTCAAGTGATTCTCCCACTCAGCCTTTCAAGTTAGCTGGGACCACAGGCCAATTTATGGGCTTACTGGGAAGTAACCCATTGTAAATTGAAGAGCATCTGTATTCAACTCTGTTGTTGTATGGTGAAAGCAGCCAGGAACAATATGTAAATGAACGAGCATGGTTTGTTCCAATAAAACTTTATTTTTAAAAAATCAGGTGGACTGGGTGCAGTGGCTCAGGCCTGTAATCCCAGCACTTTGGGAGGCCAAGGCAGGCGGATCACCTGAGGTCAGGAGTTCGAGATCAGCCTGGCCAACATGGTGAAACCCCATCTCTACTAAAGATACAAAAATTAGCTGGGCGTGGTGGCAGGCACCTGTAATCCCAGCTACTTGGGAGGCTGAGGCAGAAGAATTGCTTGAACCCCGGAGGTGGAGGTTGCAGTGAGCCGAGATCGTGCCATTGCACTTCAGCTTGGGTGACAAGAGCTAGACTTCGTCTCAAAAAATAAATAAATTAATTAATTAATTAATTAAGTAAAATAAAATTAAAAAAACAGGTAGTCAGCCAGATTTGCTGATTCCTGGTCTGCTGGAAGATAGGCTGGGTTCTGAAGCCTCCTTCACTGAGTCTCTGCAGGACCCTGTCCAAGTCGCTTCCCTGGTCTGAGTTATCCTTTCTGTAAATCGGGAGGCTGATTCCCTGCTCTAAACCACCCTTTGGGGTTGCCAAGAGATCAGATGAGCTCATCACAGAGGGAGCCCAGAGGGAGAAAAGAGCAGGATTAAGAGCCTCTTAAGGTTCTCTGATGCAGAGCAGATTGCTTTTTCTGCCTAGGTCTGGAGAGAGAAAGCCATTGACCTCAAGTCGCCCTGTGCATCCATGGGTACCAGTGTCCCAGGGGCATCCCAGAGACAGGACCCACAGGCTTGGCAGCAGATCCTGGTCCTTGCCATCCCGAGGCCTCTCCCCAACCCCACCTGTGGAAAGAGAACAACAGTGAAAGAGAGACTGGAAAAATGAGTCTCTAATTGGCTGTTCCTTTGAGCCCCCGGCCAGAAGCTATTTGGGTCTGCTTTAATGACTGAGCAGCCAGTGCCCAGGGCAGGGACGTGTTGTCTGACCTCTAGCCCTCTGCTCAGTCAGGCACGTCTCTCCTTCCTGTTCCCGGGTGGGCGCATCCCACAAAGCCTGACTCAGGCTGTGCCGCATCTGGGGCATGCTGTGCGGATGACTCCAGTGTCAATCACTTGGGGAAGAGGTGGGTCTTCAGAGAGCAAAGTGTAACTGAGGGCAAACCCAAGGCAACCAGGGGAGGGCCATTCTTCCCTTCCCTGTGCCTCCTGCTCTCGGAACTGGTCTTCTGAAGATAGAGGTGCGTGAGGATAATAACGATAAAATAGCAGCTATCATTTGAGATTCACCATGTGCCAGGGTCTGCTTTGAGCGCTTTACACGTATTCACTTAATCCTCACAACAACCCTGTAGGCACCATTATTCTTCTATTATACAAATGACGAAACAGCGACCCAGAAAGGTTAAGATACTTGCCTGAGGTCACACGGCTAGGCAGTGGTGGAGCTCCCCGTGTTGAGGACTACAGAAGGGGATGCCTCGTTGGTCCAAAACAGGTCCATATGGAGGAGTGGGGGCTCACGTGGGGTAAGACCCAGTGAAAACTTGCCTAAACAATCAAGGGCATTTATTGGCTCACAAAATTGAGACGTTCCGAGGATTGTGCTGGCTTCAGGGCCGGCTGGGGCCTAGGCTCAAATGCTGCCCTTAGAAAGCACACACTCACTGTCTTTCAGCCCTTTCCTGCGATGGTTTCATTCTCAGGCTGATTCCTCCGCACGTGGAAGGAAAGATGGCTGCAGGCACTCCGTTTGAGCAACTCCAGATGTTCCAGCAGAATTCTTTCCCACCAGTTTCCACTCAGGGATGACTCTCATTGGGCCACTATGGGCCACGTGCTCGTCTCTGAGCCAATTGTGGTAGCCAGGAGGCGGGACCATGGTGATTGGCTAGGACTGGCTCATATGACCATCCTGGGAGCGGTGCCCGCCCCACTTAAGGACCGGGGGACGGAGGGCGACCCCTATGGGAAGAAGAGGGAAACAGAACTGGATAGACAAGGTCAATGGATGTCTAATCTGAGGCTCTGGAGGAAACATACCTTCTTCACCCAGAGGAGTGAAAGAGAGAAGCTGGACTTGGCCCTTAGGGTCTGCAATCCATCCTCGGCCCCACCAGGGACCTCTGTGACACTTGTTGCCATGGCATGGACTGGAGCTTGGACCTGAGCCTTCTCTGCCTACCTCCCCCAGCTGACCCCTTCCCCACCCCACTTCCCTGCCTACTGACCGCCTTCGCATTCCCTGGGGGCACATAGGCCATGTTGCCAACTGCTGGCCCCTGCTTGGCCTATTGTTCCAGTTCCCTAGTTGCCCAGCTCCCACCTCCAGTCTGGTCTTTTCCAATCCATGCTATTCATTGGCAACACCATCCCCAGTCCAGCAGAACCTTGGCTCAGAAACCTCCAGCCACTCCTTTGTGTCAAAAACGAAAAACAAGCTGCTTATCCCCAGGCCTGGTATTCCTCCAGTGTCCTAGGAGATTCCCTGACCCTTGCCATCAGAATGTCTGTATCCCCTAATTCCAAACTGTCGTCGGCATCGGAAAGCACTGGGGCTCACTTACCTGCCTGGGGGTTAAGTGTCAAGTTTGAGTCATTGCTGCCTAGGGCCCAGCACAGCTCAATCAATGCCTGCAAAGCTACATTTGTAGCTCCTGGGCATGAGACTGCTCCTTGATGAAGGGAGGTGGGAGAGGAAGTTAGGGCACTCCAGTGAGAGACACAGAGGAAGTTCCGCAGAATGACTGAGAGACAGTGATCTAGGCGGGTGGAGACAAGGGAGGCAGGGGGAAAAGGCAGAAGCCTTAGAGAAAGGAGGGAGGGATGCCGATCCAGAGAGCGAGAGCTGGGAACAGACACGCAGAGAGGGCAGAAAGGAAGCGCGGGAACGTGTGCCAGCTCAGGCATTTTTTTTTCCCTTAAGCAAACAAGGCCTCTATGATTTGTGTTTTGTCAAGCTGAACTTTCCATATCAGGAGTTTATTTAGCTGAGCAGCCAATTCTGGTAAAAACACTGGAACATGTTAAAAAGGAACGGGTAGGAAGGAGAGTCAGACAGAACAAACAGGAGAGAGCATCTGCCTGTAGCCGATCCACGCAGTGCAGCTTGGCCTAGACCCGCTGACACAATACCCCCACCCCTGCCAGCTCTCTTTAGGGGCTAGCCCAGGGCCAGGAGAGGCTGGACACAGGTGGGGAAGTCAGCTTGGGGGAAGCAGTTTGGGCCGAAAGGGTCATGGCCCTGGGAAAGGTCCAGTTCCAGCCCGACCATGTAAGTCACTAGAGGCCATTAAGACAAGTCAAGCCGAGGTTGCAGTCCACCCATGCACTAACGCCCCTGAGTCCCTGCCACAATCCAGAGCCCCCTCAGAGACAGGGAAGCCAAAAACATGTCCCTGCTGGAACCCAGGCCTTGGGGTAGACAGATCAGGTGTGGCTTTTTTTTTTTTTTTTTTTT
>NW_012107585.1:7727930-7737464 GCF_000951045.1 Mandrillus leucophaeus | reverse complement strand
TTTTGAGACAGAGTCTCACTCTGTTGCACCCAGGCTGGAGTGCAGTGGCGTGATCTCAGCTCACTGCAACCTCCGCCTCCCAGGTTCAAGCCATTCTCCTGCTTCAGCCTCCCAACTAGCTGGGATTACAGGTGCATGCCACCACACCTGGCTAATTTTTGTATTTTTAGTAGACACGGGGTTTCGCTATGTTGCCCAGGCTGGTCTCAAACTCCTGGCCTCAGGTGATCGCCTTTCTCGGCCTCCCAAAGTGCTGGGATTACAGGCGTGAGTCACCACACCTGGCCTCGGGTGTGGCTTTCAACCTGGGGGCCTGACCGGGCATGAGAGTCCTACATGGGACTGTCCTGCTGTTTTCTCACCTGCACAAGGTGGCCGACAATACCTGCCCACAGAAAGGAGCAACTAGTGGGTTGCCTGGCATCCAGTTGGTGCTTAATAATGGCAGCTCTTATGACTGTGGAAGGCAACAGCTCCTGTGTGCAAGGAACTTGTGTGTCTTGTAGAATCAGGGCGACACAGCCATGCAGGAGAGGCTGGAGCAGCTAGAGAGGGACAACGTCATCATCGATCTGACTTTACTTACTTAAAATGTGACAAAACCACAAGGTATTCATGATTTGAAATTTTTATTTTCTGAAATGAAACCATTGTACATTGTACAAACCATATCTACTGATGGAATAAATAAGTGAAAAATTATACTGCTGTACAACACACCAAAAAAAAAAAAAAAGTCTTGAGAGGGGAAAAAAATTAGGTAACAGTGAAAAAAGGTCTTTATGCCTCTAACCAGGTTCTCGGCGATAATGAACATTCCAAACCATGACACTGTTTGCTAATGGGAGGTCACCACCCTAGAGGAATCGGTCCACAGCCTTCCGGGTTGTAGGTGTAAGTGCCAGCACTTTGTGGAATGTGTAGCCGCAGCTTCCCCGACTTTAAGTTTTGGGGGAAATTAGGTTTGCCCTGGGAGCCCTTGAGGCCACGGGGCCTGATGTCCACGGAAGGCTTTTGCTCGGGATCCCCCGCCCCCTGGCTCGAAGCTGAAAGGTCTTAGATTCTGTGGTGGGGGGAGGGCGAGGGGCGCAGGGTGGATGGGGGGCAGCAGCTCAGAGGAGCGACTGCGCCAGGGAAGGAAGCACATCGGATTTTTGCAGTCTCGTTATTCTGCGTGGAAGGCCTTCTTGGCCAGCGTGGAGTGCAGGGCTGCTGGCGCTTTGCCTGGCATGGCCGTGGTGGGGCCCAGCTGGTCCCAATCGCCGGCCCACTCCTACCTTCAGGCACTTCAGAGAAATACTAGTGACAGCCTCGGTATGGTGGACGTCGTCTTAGTCCTTACCTGCGCCAACTCCCCTTGCCTGTCCAGAGAGGCTGCTGCCAATGGCAGGGCCACCTACGCCTCTCTGTTTCTGTAAATGTGTGTTTCATTCTCCTTCAGCTGTCTTGGTTGTAGCCTCTCGTTTCCCAAAAAAGAAAAGGAAATAAATATCCAAATTCATCTCTCACCAAAATGGAGTTTTGCTGCAAAGAAAAATGTGACTCTAACTCTACAGGATCTGGAGGTAACGCCGCCTTGAGATGCGTGGAGAGGAACCACATCAGGTAGGTTCTGCGCCAGGATACAGGACACAGTTCTCAACAAAACTGACTGCCTAAGGGGCAAAATTGATAAGTACAAGGATTTTTTTTTTTTAAGACAGAAACCTTTCAGCATTGCTAACTTCAACATTAAGATTTTCAAAGTTTTTTTGTTTTTTTTTTTTTTTTTCCCTTATTTCAGGAGACATTTTGCATGAGGTATTTGAAATTCAGGAACATTTTGATTCTTCTTGAAGTGCAGGAAATAGACAGGATCCCTTGAAAAAAAATAAGAGCCTCACCCTCAGAAACTCTTAAAAAATGGAATCCAGCAGACACTTCCCGTGATGGTCAGGAGAAAGATCCACACGTCAAAGGTGGTACCTGAATATGCACCAATTAGCCCCCAAAAACAACAAAACCCGCAACCCCCACCCCCCCGGTAACACACAACTCAAAGGGAGTCAGAACTCCAGTGCAGTAAAGAAAGCTTAGGAAAAGGTTTAAGGTCTGAGGAGTTCATATATTAATTAAGAGCAAACCAGGCCTCAGAACCAAACAATTAGGCAGTTCGTCCAAGGGGGCGTCTCCGTTCAGTGAGAGGAAGCTGTTCCAGCGCAGGTGCGGGATGGGAGGGAGGGGAGATTGCGTCTCTCCTTTCTGGAGGGTGTGCAAATCTTTCCAATTCCTCGACGTCTTGTTTGTGGCCTTCGAGGCCCAGCCATCAAGGCCCGCTCCCTGGTGGGGACAGACGGCATGTTCCGGGGATGAGACACGGTCCAGCTGTTGGCTCTGAGAGTCAGAACAGCCTGTGAATAGGAAAGCACATGGATTCTGACCGCTGCGATCCTGCCTCTCTGGGGCACCGGCTGGGGCGTCGGGGGAGGCAAAGGGCAGCAGGTGACTGTGGATTTGAAATCCAAGCGACGTCCTATGAGAGAAAGTTCAGCACCAGCTAATCCTGCCGCCGGCTCCCAGCCTCCCCGGCCCACTCAGTACCTTAAGGACACAGCCTTGCAGTCAGCCAGAGAAGCCATTTCGTATTCGGAGGTCTGGGAGAAAGCACTAATGGGGGTGGTGGTGGTGGTGGTGCGGGGGGCAATAGAGAGGAAGTGCCAGAAAATTCCAAGGGCTTTGCATGTCCATCTGGGCCATGGTGGGCTTGGAGACGCCCAGTCCTGAACGCCCCAAGGAGGGGACAGCACAGTGAGTGCCCAGCCTGATCCAAGGAGCCGAGCCCTTGGGGACTATGCCCCAACACCTGCGTGTCCTTGGGCCCTGGTGCCTGGTACTTGGGGCATGCCTAAGGTCCCCCTGCACCTGCAAACCAGGTGGGCTAAGGAGCTCCTCCGCTCCACCCTGCCTGCTCCGATGAAGTCCTGGGGCAGGGAGGAGAGCGGTGAGTAGGGTGGCAGCTGCCGCCCGAACCAAACCAAGAGGGCACTTTGCAGAGGGGGATGCAAGAACCACCAGGATACATGCCAGAGGTCACCTCAAGGGCACAAGGCACAAAAAAAGAAAGCGGAAGGAATCGGTTGAACAGTGAAAAGCCCCGCCGAAAAGCGTTCCTGATCGGTACCACCCTCCAATAGCTTATATCGATACATAGAGAAGTGGGGAAAAAAATACAGCAGCAACACAAATGGAATCCTGGCTTCCGAGACAGTGTGCAGACACTCCTGAGCTGTCAGCCCCACCTGCCTCCCCAAGGACAGTCCCTTAAAGGTTTGAGTGTTTTGCTTCACAGCAGAGTTCTTCAGTGTCTGAGAAGTGACGCCGTTCTGGGTCTCCTTGGATTTGCACTTGGTAAACTTGAAACGTTAGTAGTTCTGTTCGCACCCAAGAGGAATCGCTGGGGCAAAGTTGCTCTAGAATTAATTGCTGATGTACCTTCCATGGAACATGGATCGGAGGCTTTAAAGCATCGTCTACATCTCTTCGGAGTTTTGTTGAGAGGCCTCCAGTTTCATCTTTTTAGAGGGTGGCACTCCTTCCAAATCCTTGGGGAGAGAAGTAAAGGGGAACACAGGTTACTAGGCCAGGAGGGCAAGTTAGGCTGGGCGGGAGGCCGAAGGTCGGCCCGGGAAGGAACCGAGGGAGAGCGGCTTTGTGGTTCCGGACCCGAGGCCCAAGCATGGACTCCAGAGAGTTCGAGGACCTATGGAGACCCTCACACCCGAACTCTTCCTGGAGCTATAGAGCACGGTGTCCCCTGGCCCCTGCCTGGCCCTATCACATGCCAATGGCCGGTAACTCAGGAGATTTCCTACACCGCTGCCTTGGACCCTAGGCTCTCCCCACTCATTCAGACTGGACCAGGAGTTGCTATTATCAATCTTCCCATCTGTGATTAATTGCTAGGGTGATCACTTGTGATTATTGTTTCAAGTTCACCTTTCCAAGTTATTTTTTTTATTGTTGAGACTGAGTCTCACTCTGTCGCCAGGCTGGAGTGCAGTGGCGCAATCTCGGCTCACTGCAACCTCCGCCTCCTGGGTTCAAGTGATTCTCCTGCCTCCCAAGTAGCTGGGATTACAGGCATGCGCCACCACCCAAGGCTAATTTTTGTATTTTTAGTAGAGACGGGGTTTCACCATGTTGGCCAGACTGGTCTCAAACTCCTGACCTCAGGTCATGTGCCCGCCTCAGCCTCCCAGAGTGCTGGGATTACAGGTGCGCACCACCACGCCTGGCTAATTTTTTATATTTTTGGTAGAGACAGGGTTTCACCATGTCTCCATGTTTCACCATGTTGGCCAGGCTGGTCTCAAACTCCTGACCTCAGGTGATCCGCCCGCCTCAGCCTCCCTGAGTGCTGGGATTACAGGCATGAGCCACTGCGCCAGCTTTTACAAGTTCTTTTTACAATTTTTTTTAGAGATAGAGTCTCGCTTTGTTGCTCAGGCTGGGGTGTAGTGGTCATCATAGCTCACTGCAGCCTCGACTTCCTGGGCTCAAAGGATCCTCCTGCCTCAGCCTCCTGAGTAGCTGGGACTACATGCATGTGCCATCATGCCCAGCTAATTTCTTTTTTTTTTTTTTTTTGAGACGGAGTCTGGCTCTGTCTCCCAGGCTGGAGTGCAGTGGCCAGATCTCGGCTCACTGCAAGCTCCGCCTCCTGGGTTTACGCCATTCTCCTGCCTCAGCCTCCCGAGTAGCTGGGACTACAGGCGCCTGCCACCTCGTCTGGCTAGTTTTTTGTATTTTTTTAGTAGAGACGGGGTTTCACAGTGTTAGCCAGGATGGTCTCGATCTCCTGACCTCGTAATCCGCCCGTCTCGGCCTCCCAAAGTGCTAGGATTACAGGCTTGAGCCACCGTGCCCGGCTGCTAATTTCTTTAAAAAAGTTTTTTGTAGAGATGAGGTCTTGCTATGCTGCCCAGGCTGGTCTCGAAATCCCAGGCTCGAGTGATCCTCCTGCCTCAGCCTCCCAAACTGGTTGGATTACAGGTGTGAGCCATGATGCCTGGTAATCTCTCCAAGTTCTAAGGCCATCTCCCAGAGGCCCAGACCGACTTTGCCATGTAGACTCCTGCTCCTCCGGGGCTGGGCACAGTGCCTGGTCTGAGCTGGACTCTCAGCATTTGCTGGGTATACATACGTGTGTGTGTGTTATTCTGGGGGAAAGGGTCTGTAGTTGTCACGGAATTCCCAAGAAACCCAGGACCCCAGAAAAGGTTTAACACTCACTCATCCATCACACAATTGTCTTGGGCATCTCAAACCTAACCTGTCACCTGAGACCAAACTCCAGACTGCAGCTGTCCTAACTGGTGCTCCCCATCAGCCTGGGAGAAAGCCCCAGGCCGGGATAGCCCCCTGAAGCCCCATCTCCGCCTGCACACCTCCCCCTCACCTCTGGCCTTGCTGATGGAGTGCCTTCCTTGTGGCCAAGAACATGGCCCCAGCAACCTTCCTCCGATAGAAACCACACACAAAATACAAAGCATTCCGCAACTTTCCTACTGACTTCTGAACAAACGCAGTTCCTCACCAGGACTGAGAAGGCCCTAGTGACCAGCCTGGTGCCCACTTCATCCCTCATCAGGCTATTCTCTTCCTCACCCATGAGGTTCTGGCCTCCCCGGCCACCCTGGCCTCTCTTTCGTTCTTCAAGCTGGCTCCTGTCTTAAGGTCTGTGCACCTTGGTCTGCCCCTGCCTGGAGAGCCCACCGTCCCAGCCTGGGCCCCCTTCATGTCCGGCTCACAGCCAGCCCCTCCCTGCTGACGCCAGCCACAACACCCTCTACCCGTGGCCTGTTCTGCTGCTGCTGCTGCTTTTTTTTTTGACATGGAGTCTCGCTTTGTCGCCCAGGCTGGAGTGCAGCGGCCGGATCTCGGCTCACTGCAAGCTCCACCTCCTGGGTTTAAGCCATTCTCCTGCCTCAGCCTCCTGAGTAGCTGCGACTACAGGCGCCCCCCATCATGCCAGGCTGATTTTTTGTATTTTTAGTAGAGACGGGGTTTCACTGCGTTAGCCAGGATGGTCACTATCTCCTGACCTCACAATCCACCCGCCTTGGCCTCCCAAAGAGCTGGGATTACTGGCGTGAGCCGCCGCGCCCGGCCTTTGTTTTTGTTTAGGATCTCACTCTATTGCCCAGGCCGGAGTGCAGTGGCTCAATCATGGTTCACTACAGCCTCAACTTCCTGGGCTCGTGATCCTCCCACCTCAGCCTCCTGAGTAGCTGGGACTACAGGCACCCGCCACCATGCTGGGCTGATTTTTTGTATTTTTAGTAGAGATGGGGTTTCACCATGTCAGCCAGGATGGTCTCGATCTCCCGACCTCGCAATCCACCCGCCTCGGCCTCCCAAAGTGCTGGGATTACCGGCGTGAGCCGCCGCGCCCAGCCAGCCTGTTCTGCTTCTTCACATCACCCTGTTTCTCTCTCACGGCACTTAGTGGGACTCCGTGACCTGCTTATATCTGCTTATCCTGGGCCCGTTGTCAGCCTCACCGTGGCAGGGAGGGACTAGGTATAGCCCCTGGTCCATGGTGGGTTCTCAGAGATCAATGTTGCAGAGAGGCCTCAAGTAGGACGTGTGATGGACTTGCAGAGATGGTGACATGAGCCCCTTCTGGGGAACCCTGGGAGCAGGGATCGCAGGGAGTCAGGAAGGCTGCCTTGTTGTCCTCTCTGTCCTTTTTTCTGTTTTTTTTTTTTTTTTTTTTTTTTTTAGACAGGGTCTTGCTGTCACCTAGGCTGGAGTGCAGTTGTATGATCAGAGCTCACTGCAGCCTTGAACTCTCAGGCTCAAGTGATCCTCCCGCCTCAGCCTCCAGAGTAGCTGGGACTATAGGTGCGCACCACCCACGCCTGGTTAATTTTGTTTTTCTTTTTTTGGAGAGACGGGGGTCTTGCTATGTTGCGCATGCTGGTCTTGAACTCCTGGCCTCAAGTGATCCACCTGCCTCAGCCTCCCAAAGTGCTGGGCTTACAAATGTGAGCCACTGCACCCTGCCAAAAATGTGTCACTTGAAATGTCAGGCTGTCTGCTTTACTGGAGTATATCCCCATGTCACTCACACCTAGCTCCATGGACAGTATGTGTGTCAGTGTGCCTGTGACAATGGTGGAAGAGGCCCAATTTTAGGTCTGGGTCTCCTGGAAGCAAGAGTAGGGGTAGTGGGGGCGATGTGAGAATGGTCCCCCAAATACCAGTACCTGGTATTTCCAGGTACTGCCGGGGGAGCACTGCATACTCTCAGGGTATGGATCAAAGTTTCAAGCTGAGCTTTTCTTCTCTGAGCTCAAGAGGCCCAGAGATCCCAGCCAACAACCTTGGTCTTAATATAAATCACCAGGCTTTGGTTTCTACTGTTTTTAACCAGATGGGCTCATGCTATGCCTGCTGGATCTGCAGCTTGCTTTTCTCACTGCACACTGCATGAATGTTTATCAGAACCTGGAAGGCCCAACCATGCTCTTCGAAACGGCTGAACCCCAGTCTGTCTCAGACAAGACCCGATTTCCCTAAGCAGCCCCTTTGTGCTAGGGCATGTGGAGAGGGTTCCACAGGGTGAGTTCCTGGAACAGGAGCTGCCGATCAAAGGGTTTAAAGATTTTGAAGTTGCTGGGCGTGGTGGCTGACGCCTGTAATCCCAGCACTTTGGGAGGCTGAGGGGGTGGATCATTTGAGGTCAGGAATTTGAGACCAGCCTGGCCAACATGGTGAAACCCATCTCTACTAAAAATACAAAATCAGCTGGGCATAGTGGTAGGCACCTGTAATCCCAGCTACTTGGGAGGCTGAGGCAGGAGAATTGCTTGAACCCAGGAGGTGGAGGTCGGAGTCAGCCGAGATCATGCCACTGCATTCCAGCCTGGGTGACAGAGTGAGACTCTGTCTCAAAGGAAAAAAAAAGAGTCTAGATTTACAGTGAAAAATCCTAATAGTGGTCACGTCCAATAACAATTCTGCATCTCGTGTCTACTCCACGCTAAGTTTTACCTATGTTCTCCCATCGAATCCTCATGGTGGCCCTAAGACAGTTCTGTGATCCCATTTTGGGAGCTGGGATTAAAACTTGGGCCCGACTCTGGAAGGTTTGCTCCTAACCACCAAGCCCCACTGCACCTGTGCTGAGTCATTCAGACCAGATTCCAACACAGAGTGATGCCCTGGAGAGGGGCCCACGCAGTGCAAGTGGGGTCAGCGGCACCACTCCATAGGAGGCGCCACCACTTAGGTTTCTGAAGTCTTGTCTTCCCAGCTCTAAAGCTCACCTATCTGCGGATCACTGAGACGAGGCAATGCTTTTGAGAACCCGAACAGACAAAACGCGGCAGCTGAGGCTGGGTTCAAGTCCCTTCATCCTCCTCCCACCCAGAGGCTCCTTGAGGGCAGAGGCCAGGAGTCTCATTACCCCTTGGCCCCAGAGCCCAAGGCAGAGCCCAGGACTGTGTTCATGGACATCGCCTGATGGACAAATGACAGTTCCAACGGTCCAACGACAAAACAACAAAACACAATGACGAAACACCTTTCAACGTACCCCCAACAACCCAATGGGCTCCCGGCCGATCTGGCTGCCCCTCTGAGACCTCGAGCGAGGTACCTGAGAGATTGCAGACGACTCTGCGGCCAGACCCGAGTCTCCAGACGGCTGCCGATCTACTTTCTCTGAGCTGTTCATCGAATGTTCCATCGAGGACTGTGAGTTCTGCTCATCAGAAGCGTCTGAGGGAAGAGCAAGAGGACAGGAGCTATTTTCAGACACGTGAGAGGCGGGGCCGGATGGGCCAAATACTAAAAATACCTTGAATCGCGTAGTTTTGGGGCCAGGGGTCTTTGAAGGCTACAATGAGCTGGAGGGCTGGAGGGCTGGAGGGCTGGAGGGCTGGGGACTCTCCTGTCGATTTTTCAGTGGCGCTATTTCCAGCAGCCAAGCCACACACGGACCCTGGTGTCTGCAACCCTCTCCTGCACACTTAGCTGCTGAGGGCCCTGGGAGGCGACGGGAGGAGACTGCAGTCTCCGTGCTGCGTGCACCCAGCACCCCCTGGCGGCCGCAGTGCGCACCAACAATCATGGCTGTCAATTCCTCTCTCCTTCAGCCAAGGTGGCTTCGTCCTCCTCCTTTAAAGAGCCTGCCCTCTCCTTCTGGGGAACATCAGAGGTAACTAACCTTTTGTAAACATTTCTCTTAATAATATGAGTATTTGGCCAGGTACGGTGGCTCACGCCTGTAATCCCACACTTTGGGAGGCTGAGGTGGGCGGATCAGGAGGTCAGGCGATGGAGACCATCCTGGCTAACATGGTGAAACTCCATCTCTACTAAAGATACAAAAAATTAGCCGGGCGAGGTGGCAGGCGCCTGTAGTCCCAGCTACTTGGGAGGCTGAGGCAGGAGAATGGCGAGGACCCGGGAGGCGGAGATTGCAGTGAGCTGAGATCGCGCCACTGCACTCCAGCCTGGGGGACCGAGCGAGACTCTGTCTCAAAA
>NW_012107585.1:7726558-7726966 GCF_000951045.1 Mandrillus leucophaeus | reverse complement strand
GTGTTAGCAAGGATGGTCTCGATCTCCTGACCTCGTGATCCGCCCGTCTTGGCCTCCCAAAGTGCTGGGATTACAGGCTTGAGCACTGCGCCCGGCCGCAACCAAGACTTCCTTACTGGGGTTTCTGAGGCAGAGGAATAAAAGGGGAAAATAACCCACACTTCAGTTTAAAAGCAAGCAGGCAAGATGGGAAGAAGAAGATAGTACAGGGCCCAGGGCACGGAGGATGGGGGAATGGAACAGCAAGACCCTCCTTCCCAGGGAGGCTGAGCAGGGTTGACACTGTTACTCCTCAGTCTAGGAGCCCTGGCCAGGCGCAGTGGATCACGCGTGTAATCCCACCATTTTGAGAGGCCATGGCAGGCAGATCACTGGAGGTCAGAAGTTCAAGACCAGCCTGGCCAACAT
>NW_012107585.1:7722107-7726072 GCF_000951045.1 Mandrillus leucophaeus | reverse complement strand
GAGGCTGAGGTGGGCGGATCACCTGAGGTCAGGAGTTTGAGACCAGCCTGGCCAACATGGCAAAACCCCCTCTCTACTAAAAAAATACAAAAATTAGCTAGATGTGGTGGCATGTGCCTGTAGTCCCAGCTACTTGGGAGGCCAAGGCAGGAGAATCCCATAAACCCAGGAGGCAGAGGTTGCAGTGAGATAAGACCATGCCACTGCATTCCAGCCTGGGTGACAAAGTAAGACTCTGTCTCCAAAACAAAACAAAACACAAACCACAAAAAACAAAACAACAACAACAAAAAAAGAAAGAAAACATCATGCTGAGTGAGAAGAAGTCACACACAAAAGGTCATAGAGTATATGATTCCATTTATATGAAAAGCCCAGAATAGACGAACCCATGAAGACAGAAAGTTTCGTGGTTGCCTGGGGTGGGGACCCACCGTCGCGGGGGAAGGGAGAAGTGGGGAATGATTGCTGCTGGGTGCAAGATTTCTTTTTGGGGTGATTAAAACATTTTGGAACCAGAGAGAAGTGGTGGTTGCACAACCTTGTGAGTGTACTGTCAGTGAATTATTCACTTACCATGGTTAATTTTATGTGAATTTCATCTCAATAAAAAGAAAAATCAGCCAGGTGTAGTGGCTCACACCTGTAATCCCAACACTTTGGAAGATCAAGGCGGGAAGATCGCTTGAGCTCAGGAGTTTGTGACTAGCCTGGGAAATATAGTGAAATCTCATCTCTAGTTTATTTATTTATTTTTTAAAAGAAAGGGGCCAGGCCAGGCACGGTGGCTCATGCCTGTAATCCCAGTACTTTGGGAGACCAAGGCAGGCAGATCACTTGAGGTCAGGAGTTCGAGACCAGCCTGGCCAACATGGTGAAACCCTGCCTCTACTAAAAATACAAAAAGTAGCTGGGTGTGGTGGCGGGTGCCTGTAATCTCAACTACTCGGGTGGCTGAGGCAGGAGAATCACTTGAACCCAGGAGGCAGAGGTTGCAGTGAGCCGAAAATCGCACCACTGCACTCCAGCCTGGGTGACAGAGTAAGACTTTGTCTCAAAAGAAAAAAAAAGAAAGAGAGAGAGAGAGAAATCATGTTAATGTTACACTCTATTTCATAATACATGTTTGCTTTAACATAAACATTAAGTTTTTACCAACCTAGGAAAGTTGCCCATCTGTGGCTTTGCATCTCTGACCACAGCTCCTTTTCTGCCCAGCACAGCAGGCTCTGCAGAGTGGTGGGGGAGGTGGGTGCCCCAGATGTAGGCTTAGAAATCATGAAGGTGGCCAGTTGCCCAGAGACTCACGCTGACCCATGCTGGGCAGAGAGGTGCCCTGCAGAGGCCTCCCCTGAGAGCCAGACCCCAGAGCTTGGTGAGAACCGGCCTTGGAACCCACAGAGCATTCAGGAGCTCAGGGCGGCAGCCGATTCTCTGGGAGCCGCGGTGCTGGAACTCACCCAGGGAAAATTATTTTCCTGGGGTCTAAATTTAGTCCAGGGAGCTTGGACAGGAATTATGTCATTCCCTGAACTCACATAGCAGTAAACAAGTTCAAAGCAAGGTCAACAGCTGGTGGCCAACCTGCCCCGTCCCGACAGAGAGCACGCACCCACCTGGGAAGGCCACACGGGTCTGTCCTTGTGTCCTTCCCATGGGCAGCTCGGGCAGTGGGCAGGTGGAGCCTGGCTGAGCAGTGCAGGGCAGCCGTGCAGGCCCGGGGGGCCTAGGGTGGCCAGAGAGGGCCCTGGTGTGGCTCCCACCTGGGTCCCACCAATTTAGCATCTGGTGGTGGTAGCGAGAAAGTAGCAACTAACTGGACACACTAACTCACAAGAGAATTCCTGCTGCGGAGCTCAAATCTGGCTTCTAGAGCAAAGGAGACACACACTCCAACATGGGAGAAACAAGGCCATGGCCAGAAAAAACCAGGATGGGAAAGGAGAAGGAACACAGCTGCAGATGAAGCCCACGTCGGTCCTTGGGACCCCCGCAATCACTCCCTCAACAGAAGCGCGGACAAGGCAACCCCGCAGCTACCAGACCCTCCTCCTAAGCCCCAGCTCCGGGCTGAGCACTTTGCTGGCGTTCTCGCCCTCTTCACTCCCGGCGAGGGAGGCGGCTCCTGCTCATCCCATTTTATTTTATTTTGAGACAGGGTCTCGCTCTGTCGCCCATGCTGGAATGAGCACCACCATGGCTCACTGCAGCCTCCACCTCCCAGGCTCAAGTGATACTCCCATCTCAGCCTCCCGAGCGGCTGGTTGTCCCATTTTACAAACAAGGAAGTAGGAGGGTGTGTGGGGGTGATGTTGCCTGCCCAAGGCCGTACAGCTGGTGAGTGTCCACCTGGATGTGACCACAGCCCCCATCTCCCCCAGCGCTATGGCAAAGCCGCTAGGGCACTGGCTCTCAGCAGGGGTGACTCCCCCCACCCCGGGGACATTGGTTAACAACTGGAAACATTTTGGCGGAGGCCAGGGAGGCTGCTCAATGTCCCACAATGCACAGGATGGCCCCCCACGTAAAGACGGATCCGAGACTGGACGCGGTGGCTCACGCCTGTAATTCCAACACTTCGGGAGGCTGAGGTGGGCGGATCACCTGGGGTCAGGAGTTTGAGACCAGCCTGGGCAACATGGTAAAACCCTGTCTCCGCTAAAAATACAAAAATTAGCCAGGTGTGATGGCAAACACACGCCTATAGTCCCAGCTACTCAGAAGGCTGAGACAGGAGAATCGCTTGAACCTGGGAGGCGGAGGTTGCAGTGAGCCCTGCAGACTGCGTCACTGCACTCCAGCCTGGGTGACAGAGCAAGACTCCGTCTCAAAAAAAAAAAAAAAAAGAAAAAACAAGAATGATTTGGCCCCAAATGCCAGGGTTGCCAAGCCTGAGAGCCCCTGCACTAGTGGCATCATTCTACCCACGACTTCTTGGGAGGAAAGCCAGGCAGAACCTGTGACATTCTGGACATTCTGAGTGCACGCAGCCTCTGCCTAAACGGTTCCACTTCCAGGGACGTAGCCTGCAGAGCCACCTGCACCTGGGCAAAGATGCAGAGAGATGAGGGTACCAGACTCCCCGCAGGACTGCATGTGCAAAACCAAAGACGGGGACACCTAAGTGACCATCACTAAGGGATTATTCAAATAAATTATGGCACGGTCACAGACTTGACAGGAACCATTATAGTTGATACGGAGAATGGCATGAACCTGCAATCTCTGCCTTCTGGGTTCAAGCTATTCTCCTGTCTCAGCCTCCCAAGAAACTGGGATTACAAGTGAGCACCACCACGCCGGGCTATGTTTTGTATTTTTAGTAGAAACGGGGTTTCACCATGTTGGCCGGGCTGGTCTCAAACTCCCGACCTCAGGTGATCCACCCACCTCAGCCTCCCAAAGCGCTGGGAACACAAGCGTGAGCCACCGTGCCCCGCTGCCAGCATATTTGAAGAGCCAGTTGCTCACCCCATTGAGTGAGGGAGGCTTCCAAATTCCTGTTATTTCCAGCTTTCCTTCCCAACACTCCCTATTTTAAGCTCTGTGGTCTTGCCACACCACAGTTTCTTACTTTCTTCTTCTTCTTCTTCTTTTTTTTTTTTTTTTTAAGACCGGGTCGTGCTCTGTCATCCAGGCTGGAGTGCAGTGGGACAATCATGCTCACTGCAACCTCCACCTCCTGGGCTCAAGCAATCCTCCCACCTTAGCATTCTGAGCAGCTGGGACTATAGGCGCATGCCCCCACACCCCACTAATTTTTGTGTGTATATATATATGTGTGTGTGTGTGTGTATATATATATATATTAATTAGACGTTTCACTCTTGTTGCCCAGGCTGGAGTGCAGTGGCGTGATCTTGGCTCACTGCAACCTCCACCTCCTGGGTTCAAGCAATTCTCCTGCCTCAGCCTCCCGAGTAGCTGGGATTATAGGCACGCACCACCATGCCTGGCTAATTTGT
>NW_012107585.1:7717890-7722027 GCF_000951045.1 Mandrillus leucophaeus | reverse complement strand
CAGGCTGGAGTGCAATGGCACAATCTCGGCTCACTGCAGCCTCCACCTCCCAGGTTCAAGTGATTCTCCTGCCTCAGCCTCCTGAGTAGCTGGGACTACAGGCGCGCGCCACCATGCCCAGCTAATTTTTTTTGTATTTTACTAGAGACGGGGTTTCACCATTTGCTCAGGCTGGTCTCGAACTCCTGAGCTCAAGAGATTCACCCACCTCGACCTCCCAAAGTGCTGGGATTACAGGCATGAGCCACGTGCCCAGCCAGCCTGCCTCCTTTCTAATACCAGGTCAAGACAGCAATTCAATTCCTCCAGCAAGCCTTTCTGGTGGCCCTCCAAATCCCTTTTTTACTGTGTCCATCACAGCAGTGACTATGAACTCAAAAGCCCCATCAGGGGCCAGGCAATACCACGAATGAGTCAAGTGGGCTGTTTGATTCAGACATAGATAAGCTTCACAAATAAAATGTTAAGAAATACTCTCTTCAAATATACACTTTCCCAGTTTTCCTAAAAAGAAAAAATAGCCTTCTCAGGCTAGGCGTGGTGGCCCACACCTATAATCCCAGTACTTTGGGAGGCCGAGGCAGGCAGATCACCTGAGGTCGGGAGTTCGAGACCAGCCTGACCAACATGGAGAAACCCCGTCTCTACTAAAAATACAAAATTAGTTGGGCATGGTGGCGCATGCCTGTAATCCCAGCTACTCAAGAGGTTGAGGCAGGAGAATCGCTTGAACATAGGAGGTGGAGGTTGTGGTGAACCGAGATTGCACCATTGCACTCCAGCCTGGGCAACAAGAACGAAACTCCATCTAAAAAAAAAAAAAAAGCCTCTCCAGTCTTTTTCTTTTTTCTTTTCCACTTTCTACCTCCACTTTTGATAGAGAAATAGCTTCAAGAAACATCTTGGCTGGGTATGGTGGCTCACATCTGTAATCTCAGCACTTTGGGAGGCCAAAGTGGGAGGATCACTGGAGCCCGGAAGTTCAAGACCAGCCCTGGCAACATAGCAACACCCCATCTGGACAAAAAAACTATAAAAATTACCAGGGCCTGGTGGTGCATGTCTGTAGTCCCAGTTACTTGGGAGACTGAGGCAGGAGGATCACCTGAGCCCAAAAGTTCAAGGCTGCAATGAGTTGAGATTGTACCACTGCACTCCAGCTTGGGCAATAGAGTGAGACCCCATTTCAAACAAACAAAAACCAAGAAATAGGCCAGGTGTGGTGGTTCACATCTGTAATCCCAGCACTTTGGGAGGCCGAGGCGGGTGGATCACGAGGTCAGGAGATTTGAGACTAGCCTGGCCAACATGGTGAAACCCCATCTCTACTAAAAGTAGAAAAATTAGCCAGGCGTGGTGGTGGACACCTGTAATCCCAGCTACTCGGGAGGCTGAGGCAGGAGAATTGCTTGAAGCTGGGAGGCGGAGGTTGCAGTGAGCCGAGATCGCACCACTGCACTCCAGCCTGGGTGACAAAGCAAGACTCTGTCTGGGGGAAAAAAAAAAAAAAAAACAAGAAATATCTTAATTTTCTTTTTAAAATCTACGATAAGAAAAACAAGAGTGGCCATGAGGTAATACAGGGCAAGCGCCCTTTGGCCTTGGTTTGGAGAGACAATAGGAAGAGTCTCTTCTGCTTCGGCTGGTAACTGCCCCAGGGAAAAGCAGGCCCGACATTGTCAAAGCTGATTTTTCAAAAGAAGCTAGAAATCAATCCTGTTTTAAGCTCAAGTTTTAAAATTTGACATCACATTCAAATTTAAAAAATGATACTGCGGGGTTCTATACGGCCAGACCCTCACACCACGGGCTGGTTGGAGTCTGCCTGCAGCGTCTGTCTGCAACTCTGCCAGTGAGTCCTTGGTGCTGGTGTCTGTCTTCCCCGCTGACCTATGGCTTCTTGGGGTGCAGGAGGCGGAGTGCAGCTGTGACTGGGACCCTGGCACCAGCCCAGAGCCTCCTTGCACAGGCGTGCGGATCAGCTGTGCAGCAGGGGACGGCCTTTCTCCTAGAACCACACTGGCTGCTCCCAGGACACACACGCGCTGAGTCCTGGGGTGGCCCTGGCTGCAGGCTGGTCACATCTGCCACTCCACATTCCATGCTCGCCAGCTCTTCGTGGGTGTGCAAGGCGCTCCAGACCTGGCCTGCCCTCCATTGACCCGCTCAGCCACTGCCTCTCCCTCCAGGTGCCCAAAGTGACCCTTGGGTCCACACGCCCACTATGTACTGCCCCACACGGGCTCCCCCCAACCTTCAGACTATACCTCCACGTTAGACCATCCGGACTGCTGCTCCTTTTCTTAGATGCAATCACGCTATTTGTAATCCTGCAAGAGAATGTCTTTTTTTCTTTTTTTTTTTCCAGCAGGGTCTCACCCTGTTACCCAGGCTGGAGTGGTACAATCATGACTCACTGCAGCCTCAACCTCTCAGGCTCAGTCGATCCTCCTGGGACGACAGGCGCGTGCCACCATGCCGGGCTCATTTTTATATTTTTTGTGGAGATGGGGTTTTGTCTTCTTGCCTAGGGTGGTCTCGAACTCCTGGGCTCAAAAGATCCTCCTGCCTCGGCCTCCCAAAGTGCTGAGATTGTAAGTATAAGCACATACTGTGCCCAGCCCAGAATGTCTTTATTTTTGAAAGACACGTGCTGACAACATGTTTAGGGATGAAATGTTCTGAGATCTGTGACTTACTTTCAAATGGTCCCAGAAAAAATACAGACAAAGCAAAAAAACCCCAAAAGCCAGCAACTGCCAAGTGCAGCAGGTGGAGATACGGGACAGTATGACGCTGGTCTTTCAGTTTTTCTGTGGAGATACGGGACAGTATGATGCTGGTCTTTCCATTTTCCTGTGGAGACTCACAATAAACACACACACACAATCACACACACACACACTCTCACACAATCACCCCATCATCTGTTCTTAATCCTTCAGATCGTGTCACCCAAGCCCCCAGTGGCTCCCGTCTTACCATGAAAACCCAGGCAGTGGCCTTACGAGCCCCCCACACCTGAGGCGCTGCCTCCTATCTGACCCCATCTTATTTATTTATTTATTTATTTATTTAAATTTTCTGAGACACAGTCTCACTTTGTCGCCCAGGCTGGAGTGCAATGGCACAATCTCGGCTCACTGCAGCCTCCACCTCCCAGGTTCAAGTGATTCTCCTGCCTCAGCCTCCTGAGTAGCTGGGATTCAAACATGCACATGCCACCACGCTCCGCTAATTTTTGTATTTTTAGTAGAGACGGGGTTTCACTATGTTGGCCAGGCTGGTCTAGAACTCCTGACCTCAAGTGATCTGCCTGCCTTGGCCTCCCAAAGTGCTGGGATTACAGGTGTGAGCCACTGCACCCAGTCCCCGTCTTATTTTCCAGCTCCTCACTCACTCTTCCCTCTGCCCACATTGCTCTCCTCCCAGATCCCCATACGGCTTGCTCACTTGCCCAGTCTGAGCCTCGTCTTGTTCAAAGGCTGCCCCTGACCATCCCATTTAAAATTGCAACTCCCCTGGTCATTCAGCAAGACCCCCCACCCCCATCCCTTTCCGACTTTATAATTCTCCACCACACTTATCTCCCTAATACTAGGTTGTCTGATTTTTAAATATATTTAAACATTTTTATTAATATAATTATATTTTGAGCCAGGGTCTCACTCTGTCACCCAGGCTGGAGTTCAGTTGTGTGATCACGGCTCACTGCAGCCTCCAACTCCTGGGCTCAAGGGATACTCCCACCTCAGCCTCCTGAGTAGCTGGGACCACAGATAGGCACATGCCACCATGCCCGGCTCATTTTAAAACATTTTTTTGTACAGACAGGATCTTGCTATGCTGCCCAGACTGGTCTCAAACTCTTGGCCTCAAGTGATCCTCCCGCTTCAGCCTTCCAAAGCATTAGGATTACAGGTGTGAGCCACCATGCCTGGCCGATTGTTCGATTTTTATTTATTTACTTATTTTTGAGACAGGGTCTTATTGTCACACAGGCTGGAGTGCAGAGGCATGATCACGGCTCACTGTAGCCTTGACCTCCTGTGCTCAAGTGATCCTCTGACCTCAGCCTCCTGAGTAGCTGGGATCACAGCTGTGTGCCACCACACTTGGCTAATTTTTTTTTTTTTT
>NW_012107585.1:7712951-7717040 GCF_000951045.1 Mandrillus leucophaeus | reverse complement strand
CCTGGTTACTTTTGTATTTTTAGTAGAGATGGGGTTTCACCATGTTGGCCAGGCCCGTTTTGAACTCTAGACCTCCGGTGATCTGCTCACCTTGGCCTCCCAAAGTGGTGGGATTACAGGCATGAGCCACTGCACCCAGCCATGTGGTAGGGGTCTGGATACTGGATACTCCTCCTTCTGGGACCCCTGAGCTCACTCCCGCCCCCACCCCCATCCACCCAAGCACCACAGCCGTCCCATGTGTCCAGAGAGGCAAAGAATTCCGGCGCTGGCCTGACCTTCCCCACACTGAGCCAACTGTACCCTGTGTCTGCAGGCAGCCAGCTGGGGACGGTGGCCTCACATATTTAAAATCTTGGGGGGACATTTGAGGCCTCATTCTGGGGGTGGAAACCAGATGCATTGTGTGTCTGGCAGAGAAGCGATACGGAAGACATGGCATGGTCCGTGAGGCGGGGCTGCCAAGACGTTCTGTCTGACTGATGCAGCCCGGAGCCGAGTTCCACTTGATAGGAAATAAAAGGGAGAGAGAGACAGCGGGAGGTGGCACATTCCACGGGACACATGCTCCACTCCCTTAAAGTCAGTATCATATTAAAAAAAAATTCAAAAAAAGTGGGGGAGGGGAGATGATTTTAGAATAAAGAAAGCTAGGAGACTCGACTAAATATGATGTATGGAAATTATTTGCATCCTGTTTCGAAGGTGCCAGCTGTAACACTTTGGAACAATTGGGGAATTTGAATATGGTCTGGGTTTTAAAAGCTATTAAGGAACTGTTGGTTAATTTAGTTAGAAATGATCATGGGACAGTGGGTATGTAGAAACATCCTGTTTTTAGCAATGCATGCTGTGACGTTTAGGTGCAGACTTGAATGTCATGAGGCAGGGAAATTTACCAGAAAATGCTTCAGTGCAGGCTGCAGGCCAGTGTTAGGATGCTCTGACTTTTTCCCTTTTTTTTTTTTTTTTTTGAGACAGAGTCTTGCTCTGTTGCCCAGATTGGAGTGCAATGGTGCAGTGTGGGCTCACTACAACCTCCGCCTCCCGGGTTCAAACAATTCTCCTGCCTCAGCCTCCCAAGTAGATTACAGGCGCCTGTCACCATACCTGGTTGAGTTTTGTATTTTTAGTAGAGACAGGTTTCACCATGTTGGCCAGGCTGGTCTCAAACTATTGGCCTCAGGCGATCTGCCCACCTCAGCCTCCCAACGTGCTGGGATTACAGGTGTGAGCCACCGCACCTGGCCACTAGCTGTGTATTTTTTATATGTGAATTATATTTTAATTACAAAAATTGAACACATCGAAAAAATAGATGAGACAAATATGGCATCATGTTCATGAAAATCAAAGTGGAGTGTATAGGGGGATTGTATTCC
Organism: Mandrillus leucophaeus; assembly: GCF_000951045.1. Classification (NCBI taxonomy): domain Eukaryota; kingdom Metazoa; phylum Chordata; class Mammalia; order Primates; family Cercopithecidae; genus Mandrillus; species Mandrillus leucophaeus. The sequence continues at coordinate 7,715,658 of NW_012107585.1, read as the reverse complement.
CCTCTCTACTGTTCTTGACAACAAAACCCTTTACAATACAAAGAAGACAGAGAAGGGGTAATTGGCAATGGCATCCACAGTGGGGCTGCGGGCAGAGCTGGGGCCCAGGCTGCACCTCCCCTTGTCCTGCACCCCCTTCTCAAGCACATAGTCACTCTATTTCGTTTTCTGAGATGGAGTCTGTCACCCAGGCTGGAGTGCAGTGGCGCGATCTCGGCTCACTATAATCTCCACCTCCTGGTTCAAGCGATTCTCATGCCTCAGCCTCCCAGGTAGCTGGGATTACAGGCATGCACCACCATGCCCAGTTAATTTTTGTTATTGTTATTATTTTTTAGTAGAGACGGGGTTTCGCCGTGTTGGCCAGGCTGCTCTTGAACTACTGACCTTAGGTGATCCGCTCACCTCAACCTCCCAAAATGCTGGGGTTACAGGAGTGAGCCACCACGCCCAGTCATCTATGTATTTTTTATTTTTAGAGACAGGGTCTTGCTCTGTCACCCAGGCTGGAGTACAGCAGCAGAATCATAGCTCACTGCAGCCTTGAACTTCTAGGCTCAAGCTATCCTCCTGCCTCTGCCTCCTGGGTAGCTGGGGCCACAGGCATGTGCCACTGCATCTGGCTAATTTTTAAATTTTTTGTAGAGATGGGGCCTCACTATGTTGCCCAGGCTGTCTTGGCCCCCTGGGCTCAAGTGATCCTCCTGTCTTGGCCTCCCAAAGCACGGAGATCATAGGCCTGAGCCACTATGCCCAACCTAGGAGAGTCGTTTGAAACAGCAGAGACCCAAGTGGAGGTTTCAAAACCAACACAATATGAAGCAGCCTTTCTGGGGGCCATGCTGCAGCCAGGGCGACGGCCACTTTTGTAAACATGAGAAGGAGACAGAGACATCCCAACAGACCTGGGCACCTGCCACCGTGCCAGGCACTAGGCAAAAGCATTTATGGTCACCTCGTGGAATCCTCCCCACAACTCGCTGGAAAGGTGCCATTACCACCTTCACTTTCCAGAGGGGGAAACTGAGGCTGGGAGCAGCAGAGCCACTTGCTGGACCCATCTGCCCAACTCCCAGCCCCATGTCCCTCCTCTACCTCAACCTGCCAAGGAAGCACCAGGCAGTCAGGCGGCCCCACACAGGTGACCTGGATCTGATTTTAACTGTACTCTGGGGTGCTCGTTACACAAAAGCATCCTCTTGTGAATTCTGGGACTTAAACCAAAAAAAAAAAAAGGATGTACACTCCCCAATTTCTCCCTCGAGAAAATCTAAACTTTCTTCCTACAGCAAGCACGTGTGCAAGAAGCTGGCCCCATAGGTTCCTGAGGTTGTGAGGCTGTGTTAATGAATGACAATGAGCACTAATGTTTAATGTCTGGTCTAGCCTGGTAGCCTGGTAACAGCGTGACACCAATACCTGGGCTAACTTCAGCTGAGTCTTGTGGACTAAAGGGCCCGGGGCACCACCCTCTCCCTTCATCTCCTGCTGTACCCATCCTCCCACTGGATGCCTTCCAGAAAACTCGCCCAGCCCACAGCTTTCCCTGACCTTCCCATTCACACGACTGCAGTCTGACTGGGTTTCTGCTGCACGTGCACGAAAATGAAAATGAGAAAGTGAACAGGGCCTCTGTGGCTGGGGACCTGGTTTGTTCAGCATTCTAGATTCTTCTGGAGAGTTCGTCCAGGTCACAAACCTGGATCTTTTTTTTTTTGGAGACACGGCCTCACTCTCTTGCCCAGGCTGGAGTGCAGTGGCATGATCTTGGCTCACCGCAACCTTCCCTTCCCAGTTCAAGGGATTTTCCTGCCTCAGCCTCCCAAGTAGCTGGAATTACAGGTGCCCGCCACCATGCCCAGCTAATTTTTGTATTATCAGTAGACACGGGGTTTCACCATGTTTGGCCAGGCTGGTCTCCAACTCCTGACCTTAAATGATCCTCTCAACTTGGCCTCCCAAAGTGCTGGGATTACAGGTGTGAGCCACCAAGCCCAGCCACAAACCTGGATTCTGTCTTCAAAGGACTTCAAATGCCAGCAATGGCACTGCAAATTATGAACTTGCTAACCATGCATGTTACTTCACCTCACTGGGCCTTAGTTTCTCCGTCTGTAAAATGGGGTTGGTAATTAGACTCAAATGAGGCAATGATGCTTAGCATGATACCTGGCACGTTGTGACGGTTTCATAAATGTTAGCTGTTAACAGGCCAAGGTTTTTTCAAATTTTTATTATAGGCTGGGCACAGTGGCTCATGCCTATACTTCCAGCACTTTGGGAGGTTGAGGGAGGATTGCTTGAACTCAGGAGTTTGAAACCAGCCTGGGCAACACAGCAAGACCCTGTCTCTATTTTTGAATAAAATAAAATAATTTTTTCTTTTTTGATGGAGTCTTGCTCTGTCGCCCATGCTGGAGTGCAGTGGCATGATCTCAGCTCACTGCAACCTCCGCCTCCCAGGTTCAAGCAATTCTCCTGCCTTAGCCTCCCAAGTTACAGGCGTGTAGCACCACACTCAATAATTTTTGTATTTTTAGTAGAGATGGGATTTCACCATATTGGCCAGGCTGGTCTCTAACTCCTGACTTCAAATGATCCTCCCACCTCAGCCTCCTAAAGTGCTGGGATGACAGGCATAAGCCACCATGCCTGGCCCAAAATAAAATATTTATTATCATTATATATATATATATATATTTTTTTT
>NW_012107585.1:7708623-7712276 GCF_000951045.1 Mandrillus leucophaeus | reverse complement strand
ATTTTTAGTAGAGACGGGGTTTCACTGTGTTAGCCAGGATGGTCTCGATCTCCTGACCTCGTGATCCGCCTGCCTCAGCCTCCCAAAGTGCTGGGATTACAAGTGTGAGCCACCGCGCCCATTTTTTGTATTTTTAGTAGAGACAGGGTTTCACCATGTTGGCCAGGCTGGTCTTGAACTCCCGACCTCGTGATTCACCTGCCTCGGCCTCCCGAAGGGCTGAGATTACAGGCGTGAGCCACCACCACTGTGATTTTCTAAAGCCCGCTCAGAAACGTACCAGTTCCCCTATCCTTGGAACTGGTGACTGTGTTTTCCAGATAGGTCAATTTGGGCACGTGGGGAGGTTTGCTGGCCTTTCTTCCCTAGAACAAGACAGCCCTGCGTCTGGAGAGGTCAGAAACTCCAGCAAACCAATATTCCCTTCCAGTTTCTTATTTAGTTATTTATCTACTACTACCTGGCTGGACCAAAGGTTCTGGTGGTCAAAAGTACAAAGACATTGAAATTAGGGTCAAGAGACTGAAAAAGGCAGGGGCTGCAGGCTCTTGTCTTAGCAGGCCAGACAGGTGATAAAGAGGCAGTGGGTGACCCAGGTGGGCCTGGAGGTGCCACACTCTTCATAAGGGAAGGCGGCTCTGGCTTCAGGCAGTTCCAGGCAGCCCCTGCCTCAAGGGAGCACACAGCTATGGTGCTGCCAGATCTGATTTCTCAAGGGATGGCAGGATGGAGATTTACTGATTTTCAAATATGGAAAGCCAACTTAATTTTCATGAAGCTTTAGGGACGGGCGCGGTGGCTCACACCTATAAATTCTAGCACTTTGGGAGGCCAAAGCGGGTGTTTGAGACCAGGAGTTGGAGACCAGCCTGGGCAACACGGTGAAACCTACTATCTACTAAAATAAAAAGAAAATTAGCCAGGCATGGTAGCACAAGCCTGTAATCCCAGCTACTCAGGAGGCTGAGGCAGAAGAATTGCTTGAACCCAGGAGGTAGAGGTTGCAGTGAGTTGAGATCGCACCGCTGCACGCCAGCCTGGGTGACAGGAGCGAGACTCTGCCTCAAAAAAAAAAACAAAAAACCAAAAACACAAAAAAACAAAAAACAAAAAGGAGCTGTAGGTTTGAATTTCTGAGGGCGTTTTCCTTGGGTGGATGGAGACAACCGTGAGGACCCGTGGGGGACACTGGGGACCGGCTCGGAACATTCTGTGTTTTGACCTGGGTGGTGACACGGGTGTGTGCAGTTTGGGAGCATTTCACGGAGGCGTACACATATCATCTGCACGTTTCCTCTCAAATAAAAAGGTCAAAACAGAAACAGACACCAGCAACAGGAAACGATGGCACACAGCACCATCTGGATTTGGTGGATGGACCTAGGTTACAACTTTTTTGGTTTTTTTGCCTTTTGAAGAGATGGGGTCTCACTGTATTGCCCAGGCTGGAGTGCAACAGCTACTCTCAGGTGTGATCATAGCACACTGCAGCCTTGAACTCCTGGGCTCAAGCGATCCTCCCGCCTCAGCCTCCCGAGGAGCTAGGACTGCAGGTGTGTGTTCCCCATACCTGGTTAAGTTACAATATTTGAAATTAAACAGCAAAGGGAGTTAGGCTGTAGACATGGAAGGGCAGTTCCCAAGGTCCTGGTGGGATTAATGTGAAGTCAGAAATCCATTTTGGAGGGCGGGCAAGGTGGTTCATGTCTGTAATCCCAGCACTTTTGGAGGCCGTGGCGGGCAGGCCACTTGAGGCCAGGAGTTCGAGACCAGCCTTGCCAACATGGTGGAACCCCGTCTCTACTAAAAAATATAAAAATTGGTCAGGGATGGTGGCGCATGTCTGTAGTCTCAGCTACTTGGGAGGCTGAGGCAGGAAAATCGCTTGAACCCAGGAGGCATAGATTGTAGTGAGCCAAGACCACGCCACTGCACTCCAGCCTAGGCAACAGAGCGAGACTCCATCAGACTCCATCTCAAAACAAAACAAAACAAACCAAAACAAACAAACAAAATCCAGTTTGGAGATTTCCAGCAGCCAAAACAAAATGGGAAACACGGCCATTTATATAATGTATGAGGGGGGTAAGAAACATACATCCAAACAATCTTCCTGGGCATACGAGGCTGACAGAACCCTCTCCTGTGTGGTTCTCGCCCCTGGGTGAGGAGAGGGTCTGATTTCTTTTTTTTTTTTTTTTTTTTTTTGAGACGGAGTCTCGCTGTGCTCCCAGGCTGGAGTGCAGTGGCGTGATCTCGGCTCACTGCAAGCTCCGCCTCCCGGGTTCACGCCATTCTCCCGCCTCAGCCTCCCAAGTAGCTGAGACTACAGGTGCCTGGCTAGTTTTTTGTATTTTTAGTAGAGACGGGGTTTCACCATGTTAGCCAGGATAGTCTCGATCTCCTGACCTCGTGATCCACCCGCCTCGGCCTCCCAAAGTGCTGGGATTACAGGCTTGAGCCACCGCGCCCGGCCGAGGGTCTGATTTCTATGTCTCTGGCTTAGTTTATGTCTCTTGGCTTGGTACGCTGGGAAAAGAAACTTGCTCTCCTCTGCTGAGTCTTCTCCTTGGCACAGAGGCCTCCGGGCCCTGCCCAGCCCTCCTACCCCTTGCCTGGAATGTGAACAAACCTGCTGGAGAAACAAAAACATGACCCAGTGCTTGGCCAAGGCCCCAGGTTGGGCAGGAGAGGCTGGCAGGCCACGGGCACTCACCATGCATGTCCATCATCCCTGGGGAGGAACTGTTCTCCGGAGTGGTCACCTCTGAGCCACACTTCTCGTCCTTGCCTTTTTTCTTATTCTTGTTTTTCTGCAGGGGAGAATGGAGCAGAAACCAAGTCACCAGATCGCATGTGTGTGCACGTGCTCTGAGCCCCTGGGGAGTGGTGTGAATATTTTATTCCGTGGAAGCCTCCTGGAGCCCCCAGGCCTCCGGAGGGTTTTCCTGGGCCTGCATTTGAACGCGTCCTATTAGGGACTGGCCTCTGGATCTCGCCCACTGTGGAATCAAAGAGCCCCACAGAGGGGAGGGTTCTGAGGCTGGCCCAGCTCCGGCACCCTGGGAAATAAGCCTGCCTGTTTCTGGGACTGGCAGCAGCAGTGTGGAAACGCCCCGGCTGGCAGGACCTGCCTCCTCTTTTAGGGAGAGTATCTGGGGAAGAGGCCGCCATCAGCCCAGAGCAGGTACAAAGTAATGCCAGGTGACCCAGAGGTCACTCATTTGCGCCAGCTGCAGGCCCCCTGGGGCAGCCTTTCTCAAAGTGTACTCTGCCGACCTCCAGCACAAATGTGCAGCAGGAGTTAGGAGGGAAGACCCTGGGAGAAAGGAGGGAGGGTGGGGATGCTTTTTGTGCCATTCCTTTTTTTTTTTTTTTGAGACAGAATCTCGCTCTGTCACCCAGGCTAGAGTGCAGTGGTGCGACCATGGCTCACTGCAACCTCCAACTCCCGGATTCAAGCGATTCTTTTGCCTCACCACCACACCAGGCTAATTTTTGTATTTTTAGTGGAGACGGGTTTCACCAATATTTTGGCCAGGCTGGTCTTGAACTCCTGACCTCGTGATCTGCTGCCTCTGCCTCCCAAAGTCCTGGATTATAGGCGTGAGCCACCATGCCCGGTCATTCCATTTTTTTTTTTTTTTTTTTTT
>NW_012107585.1:7701584-7708343 GCF_000951045.1 Mandrillus leucophaeus | reverse complement strand
TTTTTTTTTTTTTTTAACAAAAGGCTGTAGACATGGAAGGGCAGTTCCCAAGGTCCTGGTGGGATTCACATGAAGTCAGAAATCATGTTAGAAACAACCTGGGCTCAACGGTAGGAGACTCGTTAAATCAATCATGGTACATTCATTCAGTGAAATCCGATGCAACAATTACAGGGAGTAAGGTGGTTCTTCACAGACTAACATGGGGTGATCTGCAAAATACTAACACATTAAAATATGTCAATATTGCCTATACATATATAAGAAAGATGCAGGATATGTGAGCCTCACCAAGCAAAGAATGTGTGTGTGCGCATGTGTGCGCGCCTGTGTGTGTGTGTGCATGCGTGTATTTACATGCATGTTTGCGAGCGAAGGCTCCCTTTAGAAAAATAAACAAAACCTGGCAACACTGGGCGCCTCCAGGGGCGAGAACTGGGGTGGGGATGGGGGGTGCAGGCAGGGATGAGAGGCAGATTTTAAAAAGATATGCAGTGAAAGAGTAACAACTGAAGATACACAAATCCAAACAGACAAAAGGTGGATTGGTGGTTGCCAGGGGCAGGCGAGGGGAATGGGGAGTGACTGCTGATGGGTGTGAGTTCCTTTTTGGGGGTGATGAAAATGTTCTGGAATTACAGTGGTGACAGTTGCACAACTCTGTGAATATATTCACTGAACTGAATACTTCAAAAGAATGACTGCTGGCCGGGCATGGTGGCTCACACCTGTAATCCCAGCACTTTGGGAGGCTCAGGCAGGAAGATGGCTTGAGGCCAGGAGTTTGAGACCAGCCTGAGCAACATAGCCAGACCCTGTCTCTATTAAATAAAAAAATAAATAAGCCAGGTGTGCAGCCGGGCATGGTGGCCCACGCCTGTAATCCCGGCACTTTGGGAGGCCGAGGCAGGCGGATCATGATGTCAAGAGCTTGAGACCATCCTGGCCAACAAGGTGAAACCCCGTCTCCACTAAAAATACAAAAATGAGCTGGGCGTGGAGGTGGCGCCTGTAGTCCTATCTACTTGGGAGGCTGAGGCAGGAGAATTGCTTGAACTCAAGAGGGGGAGGTTGCAGTGAGCCAAGATCATGCCACTGCACTCCAGTCTGGCAACAGAGTGAGACTCTGTCTCAAAAAATAAATGAATAAATAAATGAAAATAATACATAAATTAGCCAGGTGTGCATGCCTGCAGTCCCAGCTACTCAGGAGGCAGCGATAGAAGCATTGCTTGAGCCCAGTGGGTCGAGGCTGCAGTGAGTTATGATCCTGCCATTGCACTCCAGACTGGGCACAGAGACCCTGTCTCTTAAAAAAAAAAAAAAAGTGACTTCTGTGATATGTAAATTGTCTTAATTAAAAAACTGTTTTGAATTTGAATTTTGTAACGTGTTTTACCTATTCAAAAGGATGAAATTTTCGAGAGTTCTAAAGTAACAAATAAAGCTCTCCCTCCACCAGGCAGGTTCCCAGCCCCAACCTGCAGAGACTTAGCGACCTGGTGTGGGGCCCAGGAATCTGCATCTTCTCCAGGTGCTCAGCCAGGCTGAGAACCATCGCCCCGGAGGGAAAGGGGGTGGGGGAGTGGCACGTGGCATATCCTGGTTCACAGATGAAGAGGGAATTTGCATTTCTCGGTACCGTCTGCACAGCCGGCACAGTGCTCAGTATTCTCCGTGGTGATATATTGCTTTTGCTCTGTTGCAGAAACCGCGAGTTGGATGTTACTGCTCCATTACACAAAAGAGGGGACTAAGGCCCAGCAAGGTGGGGTCACCTGCCCAACATCACAGGTTAATCGGGGCTGGTCTGTCTGCCTCCAAATCCAACGGTCCCTTGAAGCCTATAGCTGCCAGGTCCTTCCTGATGGCCCAGAGCTTACATTTTCCCCTTGATCATATTCCATTTGGCACTTCCCTGATATCTGTTTCATGCTATTCTATAATTATCTTCCCCCAACGAGATTAGAAATTCCTTGAGAGCAGGGACCACATCTTCTCAAATGCAACTGGGGTTTCTACACCTAATGGTGGGCAAGGCACAGACATGGGCTGGAGCCAGGAGCTGCCTTCGAGGGGCCTCCCCTGCTCTTCCCTGGGAGATGCGGAGAGAGACTAAGGCTCAGTCCCTTTGGGGAAAGCAGCTCTGGTGGTTCCGGGAGCCCAGGCTAGAACCAGAAGGGACAACAAAGGCCCACGTTCAGGGATGAGCATGTGATCACGGGGTGAAGAATGGAGCCACAGCCCTGCTCAGAGACCCAAGACTTGCAGGGCAGGTAACTGAAGATGGGCGGAGAAACTTAGCCCCTGTCTTTTTGGAGGAAGCTGGACCCCCACATACTTCCCCCACCCCAAATCTACCAATCATGACCTCATGTCGCTCCCAGGAGTGGCTACAGCCATGTGGGTTAGTCTGTGCCATCTTCCCGGGTAGAAGGACTGAGTTTGAGTAAATAGGGAAGGCAGTCCAGGCAGCGGGGAACAGCCCGGGCAAAGGCCTATGGGGGAGACTGTTCTTGATTTGGGATGGAAATGAGAGGGGTCTCTGGAGGTAACTGGCCTGGGAGCCACTAAGTTGGAGAGCCCTGTCTGCTCGGGGCAGTTGCCAGCCATCACAGGACAGCGCCTCGCGCTCCCTCTAGTGGTGGAAGTCGGGATGGCGCCACCCCGCCTGGAGCCCTCTAGGAGACCCCGCATCCCTGCACCAGGCTTTCCTAACCCCGGGGGGCCGGTGGGGGGGCCCTGTCACCACCAGCTCCACTCACCAGAAGCTTCTCCAAGCGCAGAGAGAACATGCGCTTTGGAGTCAGACAGACCTGGGCTCCATTCACAGCTCTGAGGTGAGCTGTGTGACTCTAGGCAAGTGGCTTCACCTCTCTGAGCCTGTGTCCTCCCTTGTACAGAGGAGAGTTAAAAACATCAACTCCACAGGCTGCGTAGGAAACATAACAGAGATGCCGCATGTGAGGCATCAGCCCAGGGCCTGGCAGATGGTCAGAGGCTCAGGAACAGAACCACAAAGGTGGGGAGAACATGCCTATCTGTGGGCGCCACCACACCTGCCCCAAAACACAGTGCCAAGCCCTGGGGAGGGCACTCAGCCCAGAAGACACAACTTGCAGGTCAGGCGCAGTGGTTCACACTTTAACTCCAGCACTTTGGGAGGCCCAGGCAGGTGGATCATCTGAGGTCAAGAGTTCGAGACCAGCCTGGCCAACACGGTAAAACCCCATTCTACTAAAAATACAAAAAATTGGCCCATGCGGTGGTGCGCACCTGTAATCACAGCTACTTGGGAGGCTAAGGCTGAAGAATCTCTTGAACCCACGAGGCAGAGGATGCAGTGAGTCATGATCACGTCACTGCACTCCAGCCTGGGCAACAGAGTGAGACTCTGTATCAAAAAAAAAAAAAGAAGAAGAAGAAGAAGAAAAAGAAGAAGAAGAGGAAGGAAGAAGAAGAAGAGACACGAGACACCTTGCAGGATGTTCCCCACCCCCACTGCTCTGAGGGCCAGACTCTGGGCTGGAGTAGGAGGGGTGGGGACTGGTCCAGCAGCCTCCCCCAGTCTAAGCTGGGTCCTTCTAATCCCAGGGGCTCTTGGTCCCAGAGCCCCAGCACGGTGGGTAGCAGCGAACAACCTCCCTCCGCATAGTGGGAGGGGCACGAATGGGTGGCCCACCCCAGGGGACCAGCCCTCCATACTCACGTCGTCAACCTTGGGCTCCGTCACAGGGACCCATTTGTAGATTCGTAGGGATGTGTCACCAACGGTCACCCATTTCTTCTCCCTGAGGAGGACGAGGAAGAGCCTGTTACTGCGGACTCTTCATCCCTGGGGGACACAGGCCACACTCCCTTGGGGCTGAGAGCAAGCTCCAGATCACACAGATGAGGGTTTGAATCCCAGCTCCACCCTCACTAGCAGGAGCCCCTGGGCAGGCCACATCACCCATCTAAGCCTGGTTTCTCCACCCCGTTACACCACACAGGGTGGCTGCCCTCTCCAGGCTGTCACCAAAAAGGCTGAGGGCGGGGCTGCCATTACAAGGACTCCTATGGGTGGCGGGAGTCAGGCCCAGGTCCCCCTGTGTCACTGCCAATGCCACTCAGCCAGTGAACTGGGCCACCCGCGCCCTTCTGGGCAGCCGAGAGGCCTTCAGGCCAGCAGGCCGATTCCTCCTGTCGGGGGTGGAGTCGTCACCAAGGACACCCCGGGGCTCCTCCTGCCCTCTGGGCAATGCGTCTGAGGTTGGGGAGGCAGAAGCAGGCAAGCCGGGGCGCCGCCCACACTGCCGGAAGCACGCCCTTCGAGGCGGCCAAGGAGAGCCAGGGAGTGGTGACCTCAGCCCGAAAGGAGGTTACACGGCCTGAATCTGTGGGTGGCAGCCGGGTGGGAGGGGACCTGCACCCCTGATTCGGGGCTCCTAGTGACCCTGTCTGCAAGGTCGCCCCAGCTGCATTACAAACGCCTGAAGGACCAAGTCCAGACCCCCCACTATGAGAGGCAGGTTTGTGGATAAGGAGAAACTTACAAGCCACAGAAGCAAACAGGACCAGTTTTCACTGGAGATAACAATGACCACCCACTCCTCCACCCCACCACTCTGCTCCGAGCCCCTGTCATTGTTCCGATTATTGCTACAGCCAGCCACCTCCTGTCCTTGACTCCCTGCACTCCACTTGTCCCTTACAGCCCGAAAGGCCCAGCAGCCACACCCCTGAGGGGACTGAGGCTCCGGAGAGCCCCCAGAAGCAGGGCTGGGTTGGAACCGAGGCTTCTAAATCAAGGCTCTGCCAGATAGGAGATGTGTGAGGCCACCAAGGAGCCACTGATGGCTCAGCTAGGAGGCTGGCAGATTTAAGGGCCCCAGCAGGGGCTGTTGGGGCAGGCACACCCCTGGTACAGGCGACATAGCTGCCCAAGTCCTCAGCAATTTTAGTGACAAAAGTTCCCAGAACCAAGAATGCTCTGGGGCACAAGCACCTCTGTCCGTGAGCTGTTGGCACCTTTCCCGGACTCTCTGCCCAAACTCAGCCTCAGGTCACCCCCTTGTGGGGCACACGGCCCTCACATGCTGGTGTGACAGGTTACAGGACTCCCACCCTGTCACCACGAGGGTTGCGGGATGACAGAGCATACTCAAAGCCAGCCAGCCGAAACCACAGACACCTCACCCCCAAAAACCCTGCCTGCTCGGGTCCCATGTGTTCCCTCAGAGGACACCACGGCCCGGCTTTTCTTATTATACCAACGGCCATTCCTAGTGCCTTCTATGTATCAAGTACTGTGTCGGCTCGTCTGGCAGGAAATGGCAACTTCCCCATTTGACAGATTAAGAAACTGAGGCACAGGGTAGTGAAGGTGAACTCATTCTCCCAGAGCCAGCACTCAAACCCTTCACCCAGCACAGCTGTTGAGACCAGCCTCTCCGCTCCCCCTCCTTGCACATTTTCACCCAGAAACGATGCAGGAAAAACGGGTATCTTAAGTCTACTGGCCAGTCTCCTGCCTCCTGTGGGCAGAGCAGACAAACCACAATGCCCACCTTTCCCCTCCTCCATTCTGAGCCATCAGAAGGTGTCCAGAAGAGACAGGGTACTCCTGGGAAGAACCTCAGTTGTTAGCGCAACCATCACAATAGCCATTGTGTGCCCAGGCTGTTACATGCCAGGCTCCACGCCAAGCACTTTACTTACACACTCTCTCTCCCTGGGATTCCCAACAGGCTACAAGAGGGGGACGATTGTCACCCTTTTTACAGATGCAGAAACAGGATGCACAGAGAGGTTATACCACTAGCTTGGGGTCTCACAGATAGGAAGTAGCAGAAGAGAATTAGATTTGGGCTTGGACCCCAGACACCACCTCCTGCTATTCTGTTTCCCATGAAAACCAAGAATCATTCTAAAGGAGCGCCAAGGTAACAGAAGCTGGAGGAAGAATGACAAATTGCCAGGACCCCATGCAGATTGGCCGAAGCCATTCATTACTCATGAGCCCTGGACCAGCTTCCCAGTAAATCAACCCATTCAAGGTTTGATTGTGTTTGGGAGGAAAAAAAAAAAAAAAGTAATTGACTTGTAACACACAGGACACCTTTCAGGGCAGAAAGTGTGCCAGAGATCTGGGCTTTGTGGCCGCAAATCAGCCAAGATGCAAGTTTGCAGCTGCTTCCCAGTGAGGCTCAAGACCACCACAGGCTACAAGCTGAATGCAGCCAGGCTTCCGTGCCTCTCTTTGTCCCGACTGGCAACCTCTTCACCGAGTTCTCAAGTTACCTCAGCGATGAGAAACTGTATTTCTAGGTGTGGACATTGAGGGGGCTTCGGGACAGAGGCAAGAACATTAAGAACTCTACCTCTGGGCTGGACCTATGCTCAGCCAAGCAGCCACCCAGAGAGGCCGCGGAGCTCAAGTTTAAGGCACCAAGTGAGCACCCGGGAGGACATAGGATTCCACAGACACATTGGGAGGGCACACGGGTTCAGCAGAGTAGCTGAGGTTTCCCACAATTGCCCCCCAAAACCATCACCACAGAACACACAGCCCTTCCCAAAAAGGGACATTGCTCCCCTCCACCAATGAGGGTATTAAGCTATGCTCATCACTTTCTTATTTTTTCATTTTTTAAAATTTTTTGAGACGGAACTCTTACTCTGTGGCCCAGGCTGGAGCACAGTGGCACAATCTCGGCTCACTGCAACCTCTGCCTCCCGGGTTCAAGCGATTCTCCTGCCTCAGCCTCCTGAGTAGCT
>NW_012107585.1:7692884-7695374 GCF_000951045.1 Mandrillus leucophaeus | reverse complement strand
TTTTTAAAGATATGGAATCTCACTATGTTACCCAGGCTGGTCTTGAACTCCTGGGCTCAAGAAATCCTCCTGTCTCAGCCTCCAAAGTGTTGGGATTACAGGCATGAGCCACCGTGGCGGGCCTCCAAGCCTCCGCTGCAGCCCAAGCTTTCATCTCCCACCATCGCCCTGGACCCCTTCTCTCCTCCACCAGCACAGGGCCTCCAAACCCTGGCCCAGTTTCCCAAAAAAAGGCCCGCCATTTTGTTTTCCCTTCAGCCATCTTCTGGTCACCTCACACTCCACCGGCCTGCCTTGCTGAAACAGCCCACAAACAGAAGAGGACACAGCCTGCCCCAAATGAGAGGGAGGCCACAGCTTTTCCGGGGATGGGGGAAGCGTCAGGGGACAGTGGGTGGGTGGGTGGGTGGGTAATTTTGGGGGTCACTAGGGCTGAGGAGAAACCCACCCAACGCTCATGGGGCCAAATGATCTGCCAGACACTTCATCTTCCCTCTGGGTAAAATACAGGATGCCCTGTTAAATTTGCATTTCAGATAAATAGATAATTTTTTAGTATAAGTGTGTCCCAAATATTGCATGAGACATACTCAAAAACATTTATTTTTAATTCTTTCACTGTTTATCTGAAATTCGAATTTAACTGGGTGTGCTGTATTTTTATCTGGTTAAACCTGGCAACCCCACCTCCCCACCAGTGGTGAAATGCATGGTTGGTGGCCACACAATTAATAAACAACCCAAAGTCTCGTGGGCTGAGTCAAAGACCCAATCCGAAGGCACAGGGAAGGTGGGATATGCTTCTCAGGGGCCGGAGAAACCTGGGCAATCCGAAGGCACGGGGAAGGTGGGATATGCTCTCAGGGGCCGGAGAAACCTGGGCAGTAAGTCCAAGGCTTTCGCTTAGAAGGGGCCAAAAAAAAAAAAAAAAATCTCAAAGCCAAGTTTCTACAAAGTCCACCTTGTAACACGGACAACACTGAGCAACAGCTCCTCCTGCGCCCAGGGCGGGGTGCTCTTGGAGGCATGACCTCACTCGTCCTCAACAACCCGAGGGGACCTGGAAGCCAAGCAGAGAGCCCCGGGTCACCATGGTTAGAGAAGTGACAATGGTATGCCGAAGGTCGCGGCAAGGAAGTGAACTGGAAGCTGGACCATGAGATCCCAAAGCCTGAGGTCTTCAGAGGACACGAGGTGTTGTTTCCCCAAACCCAGGAAGGCGCAGAGGCACAGCCCCACAAGCCCCAACTACAGGCCTGGTCCCCGCGGGGTCAGCGGGCTGGAAGGTCTCCAGGCCGGCCGCCCTGGGGCCCGCGGGGTGGGAAGCCCCATCTCTCCATCTGCCCTCCTGGCAGAGCAGCTGGCCGCTCTGCGGGAGCAGCTGTCAGGGTGCAGGAGCCTCTGTCCCGCCGGGAACCTGGGGTAGGAGGCCCCACCACGCCTCCTTGAGCAGAGAAAGGCGGCTTGCCGGCTGCTTCCCAACCTCCAGGTCGGCGACAGAAGGGACCCAGGCACAGACACCAGTTCTTTCTTCGCACAGGGGCTGAGGCAAGGAGGGGAGCAACTCCGGGCTTCCCGCGGGGAATCCCACAGTAGAGGGGGCTGCGGGTTGTTTCCCAGCGTGTGTGTGTTGGCCTGCAGCTGTTTCTGCCATTTTTAAATGGCTCCAGTTGGGCACCGGGCACCCTGCGTACCAGGGGAGCTCCCGAGACACCGACGACTTGGATCTCAACTTTGGAAAGCCTCCCCTTCTCACGGTTCTGAAAATTCTTTGTCCCACTGGAGCCAAACCCAGCCCACGGCCGGGCATCCGGCCATCGCAGCCAGCCCTTTCCATAGGAGGCCGGGGAGCACGTGGACTTTATTGATTTTCCTCTTGCCTTTTTTGTTGGGTTTGACTCAGAAAGGACAGCTAACTTGTGACACCGCCACACCGGAGGCTCGCCCCCAGTGGCTTTTAGAGACCAAGGCGCTACTCGAGAAACGACACCCCCAAACGTAAACATCCCCTGCCACCGGGCCTGCCCGGCTTCCAAGCTCGAAATAAAGCGTCGGGACGAGCCCGCGGGCGCTGACACTCGGGGCCACAGTCGCCGCGGCTCCTCTCCCTCCGGGACCCGGTGAAGGCGTGGGAAAAAAACAATAAAGTTGAAATCAGGGATCGGGGAGTTTTCAACAAGTCTGACCCAACCTGGCGATCTGCTCGCGCCTCGGGCCTGGCCCAGGGGCCGATTCCGAGCAGACCCCGACGAGGCCGCGGAAAGGTTCGATCCCCTTAATATCGACCGGGCCACGCCGGGGGGACGCTAAAGTGAACCCGAAAACCACGCGCGGCCGCCGCCGCGTCCCCCTCTCCCCAGTGCAGAGAACAAAAACAACGGCTCCCTCCGCAAAACAAACACGAGCTCCCGGTGTGGAGAGGCAGCCGCGGCCCAGGACCAACGGCTTCTGGCCAAAAACATCGGCTGGCCCGAGCCCCCCTCCCGGGGC
>NW_012107585.1:7690562-7691791 GCF_000951045.1 Mandrillus leucophaeus | reverse complement strand
TTCCCCGGGACCCAGCCCAGCTGCCCCTGCCCTGCCCCCGGAGCGCGGCGGCGGGTGCAGTAGTGCAAGTTTCTTGCAGGTCTCTTGACTTCTCCGAGTTGAAGGCGCCGGTTCGGGACGCGAGGTGCTCTTGGAAAGAGTTGGGCATCGCGCATCTCTGCTGGCCCGCGGCCCTGTTCAAATGCGAGCTAGAACGTCGCCTGCCCCAGGCTTTGTCCTTTTGGAAAACTGGGGTTGTAGGAAGGTGCCTGGGGCCAGGCGGACTACCAGAGACTCTCGACCTTGCGTACTAAAGGGTTTTCTGCTCAGCAAAAGCTGAATGATGATCAGCATCGTAACAGGGACTCTTCCTCCCGCCCCCGTCCCCCTAGAAGTTGCCTTGTCATAAACAAGGCGAGAGGGTCTTCGCTGAGCTTCACCGGAGGACCACGATTTCACCTTAAGCCACTCCTGACTTCAGTACCAGACTGAGACCAGGCGCTGTTATTGCCCAAATGGCCCTAGCGGGTACTAGGGGCTGGTCCCATCTACAAGGAGGGCTTTTGAGGCCTCCCAACAGAGCCCTGGGGAGGAATCTGCGATGATCAGGGTAACCTGGGTGCCGCGTCTTGGTGTTCAGCTGCGGAACCGGCTGGACCAGAGCTAATGCGCTCCCAGAATGAAGTGGGAGACCGAGAGTGGCCCAAATGTCAGCGCCCCGGGCCTGGAGATGAGAGCCCGACAGCAGCCATTTCACAGCGGGGGAAATTGAGTCCCGGGAAAGTTCAAGGTTGCAGCCTTAAACTGTCACTCATTCTAGACGTTTCCCCCGGAGTGTTTGGTCTTTGGGGAAAACGCTACTGAGGAAATGGCGGGACCGCAGGCCTTTTCCTAGGCATTTCTTTTTACTATTCTGAAACTCAAACTCCTGACGTGAAAAATGAAGAAAAAAACAAATACCAGCCGGGCGCGGTGGCTCATGCCTGTAATCCCAGCGCTTTGGGAGGCCGAGGCGGGCGGATCACTTGAGGTTAGGAGTTCGATACCAGCCTGGCCAACATGGTGGGTGAAACCCCGTCTCTACTAAAAATACAAAAATTAGCCGGGCGCAGTGGTGGACACCTGTAATCCCAGCTACTCGGGAGGCTGAGGCAGGAGACTTGCTTGAACCTGGGAGACGGAGGTTGCAGTGAGCGGAGATCGAGCCACTGCACTCCAGCCTGGGAGAGAGTGAGACCCCGTATCAAAAA
>NW_012107585.1:7688264-7690432 GCF_000951045.1 Mandrillus leucophaeus | reverse complement strand
CTGGTACGGGCCTGTAATCTCAGCTACTCGGGAGGCTGAGGAAGGAAAATCGCTTGAACCTGGGAGGCAGAGGTTGCAGTGAGCCAAGATCATGCCATTGCACTCCAGCCTGGGCGACAGAGGAAGACTGAAATAAATAAATAAATAAAAAGAAAGAAAGAAAGAAAGAGAAAGGAAGGAAGAAAGGAAGAAAGAAAGAGACGAGCGAGAGAAAGAAAGAAAAGAAAAGAGAAAATAAAATAAAAGAACAAATACTTCAGAGAATCATTCCGAGAATTTTCTGGGAAAATATGCAAGAGCAGGTCATAAAACAGATCTCACAGAGATATGTGAGATCAATAGATAGGTGCTTTGGGCCACACGAAACTTTAAAAAGATGTATCTTAAAATTTAAAATAGGAAAATATTATGTCAGAATTCAGATAGTGATTGAGGAACGGATAAATGTGTCTATCCACACAACAGGATATTATTCAGCCATGAAAGGGAATGAATACATGCTACAACATGGGTGAACCTTGAAACATGCTAAGTGAAAGAAGCCGGTCACAAAAGGATAAAGAAGTCCATTTGTGGGAGATATCTAAAACTAGGCGAATCCATAAAGACAGACATCAGATTGGTGGTTACCAGGGGCAAGGGGGAGGGGAGGACAGGAGTGACTGCTAACGGATGTGGGGTTTCCTTTTGGAGTGATAGGAAAGTTCTGGGATGAGATAGTGGTGATGGTTGCAGAACAGTGTGAATGTACTTAATGACACTGAATTGTACACTGTTAAATGGTTACAATGGTCAATTTTATGTGTATTTGATCATAATAAAAAGAAATCTAGGCTGGGTGCGGTGGCTCACACCTGTGATCCCAGCACTTTGGGAGGCCGAGGAGGGTGGATTGCTAGAGGCCAGGAGTTTGAGACCAGCCTGGGCAACATGGTGAAACCTCATCTCTACAAAAAATTCAAAAAATAGCCAGTTGTGGTTGTGCGCATCTGCAGCCCCAGCTGCTCAGGAGGCTGAGGTGGGAAGATGGCTTGAGCCCAGAGCATAGAGGCTGCAATGAGCCAAGATCATGCCACTGCATGAAGGAGAGAGAGAGAGAGAGAGAGAGAAAAGAAAGGAAAGAAAAGAAAGAAGGAACGAAAGAAAGAAAGAAGAAAGAAAAGAACGAAAGAAGAAGAGGGAAAAAGGGAAGGAAGGAAGGAAGGAAGGAAGGAAGGAAGGAAGGAAGGAAAAAAAAATACCCAGCTTCTCTAGAACCAGCAGACCTGCAAACTGGACCCTCAGTGCCACATGGCACCCATTGGCTAGAGCTGAAGGACCCTGTATTTTTCAAAGAGAATTCTCTGGCTCACCGGTGCACTCATAGCCACTTTACTCATTTGTATTACCTCTCTGGCCCCTGAAGGTATTTGTGATTTTGATCCCTGATAAAAACCATAAAGCTTTCTTCAAATGTCCTTTGTAAATCTAGTATGTCACTTTTAGTAGTTTCCGGTCTCCTGCAGGTATTTTTACACTTCTTTCTTTCAACAAAGCACAGTAGTTTTACAGCCTGTGTCTGATGATTCTAATATTTGACATCTCCGAGAGTCTGTTTCTGCTAGGTCTTGCTCATGGTGTCATAGTTCCTTGTTATATGCCTGGGTCTCTTTGACCATTCTGGACACTATTTTAAAATTTATTCATAGGGATAATTTGAGGCCTTCCCCAGAGATAATTTATATTGGCTTCTGCCAGGCTCCTCAGGTCACCGCTGGTCCGGGATGACCTTAATCCAAGTTCAGGGTTTGTGAGTCCCTGACCACTCAGGTGATGTGAATACTGGCCACACAACTGTGCCAGACTGGTTGACTCCTTGTAGTCTGAGGGTGGAGTCAGGGTTGTGCTGCAGGTGGTTTACAGGCCTCTGCTTCCCAGCGCTGTGTTCAGTGACCTCATGCTGAGAGTTTGGAATCAGCTGTGGTGGGAGTATTTACACCATGGAAATTGGCAAATGATCTATACATCAGGACCCTCCTTCCCCAGGCCCAGCCAGGGCTCGTGGTTGAACTTTACCAGCATACCATTGGTGGAGTCCGACAAGGCCCAAATTATCATGGGAAAGGACTCCCACTTAGTGTGAGTCATGGACTTTAATTCTTTAATTTTCTGGCCTTTTTTTTTTTTTT
>NW_012107585.1:7684944-7685801 GCF_000951045.1 Mandrillus leucophaeus | reverse complement strand
TCAGGCTGGTCTGGAACTCCTGACCTCAGGTGATCCACCCGCCTCAGCCTCCCAAAGTGCTGGGATTACAGGCATGAGCCACCGCGCCTGGCTCTAACTCTATTTTTAAAATAAATCTAATGCAGCGGAAGTGTACTATGTTTGTAAAGCCTATTGTAGTGGATAGTAATGTCCTGGGCCTTCACATTCCCTCACCACTCACTGACTCACCCAGAGCAAGTTCTAGCCTGCAAGATCCATTCACGGGAAGTGTCTTTGCAGAGGGACCATTTTTTATGTTTTACACTGTAGTTTTACTCTACCTTTTCTATGCTTAGAAATGTTTAGATACACAGACCCTTACCGCTGTGTTACAATTGCCTACAGAATTCAGTGCAGTACAGTACAGGATTCCCAGGCTGCACAGGTTTGTAGCGTAGGAGCAGTAGGCTCTACCATCTAGCCTAGGTATACAGGAGGTGACACCATCTGGGTTTGTGTAATCACACTCCATGCTGTTTGCACACTGATGAAATTGCCTGGGCTGGGCACCATGGCTCACACCTGTACTCCCAGCACTTTGGAGGCCAAAGTAGGAGGACCACTTGAGGCCAGGAGTTCAAGCCCAGTCTGGGCAACATAGCCAGACTTACTCTTTACAAAAAAATGATCAAAAAAAAAAAAAAGAAAATCAGCCAGGTGTGGTGGTGCACTCCTGTAATCCCAGTTACTCGGCCAGCTGAGGTGGAAGGATCGCTTAAGCCCAGGAGTTCAAGGCAGCAGTGAGCTGTGATTGTGCTACTGCACTCCAGCCTGAGTAACAGAATGAGACTCTGTCTCTTAACAAAAATGAAAAAAATTGCCCCAACAATACATTT
>NW_012107585.1:7681294-7682508 GCF_000951045.1 Mandrillus leucophaeus | reverse complement strand
TTGGCTCACTGCAAGTTCTGCCTCCCGGGTTCACACCATTCTCCTGCCTCAGCCTCCCGAGTAGCTGGGACTACAGGTGTCCGCAACCACGCCTGGCTAATTTTTTTTTTTGTATTTTTAGTAGAGACAGGATTTCATCATGTTAGGCAGGATGGTCTCAATCTCCTGACCTCATGATCCGCCGTCTTGGCCTTCCAAAGTGCTGGGATTACAGGCGTGAGCCACCATGCCCAGCCTAATTTTCTGGCCTTTTGCCCCATAAAACCATTCATGGTCAAGTTCAAATATGCTAGCGCTGGCACAAGTTAAAGTGGCTTCCTTTCCAGATTACCTTTCAGCGTTTTTTTTCCTTCAATTTTGGCCTAATTTCTCACTGTCTTCTTTCTTACAGTCAGCACATAGGGGCTTTTAGCATATTTTCAAATACTTTTCCTAGCATTTTTAGTTACTTCGAGAGTTAGTCTAATTGTTTACCAGAAACTGGAAGTCAAGCTCTCTACATATGTTTACTATTATTCTAGGTATATTAAAAGAATAAAAGGCCAGGCGCAGTGGCTCACACTTGTAATCCTAGCACTTTGGGAGGCTGAGGTGGGTGGGCAGATCACCTGAGGTGAGAAGTTCAAGACCAGACCGGCCAACATGGCAAAACCCTGTCTCTACTAAAAATACAAAAATTACCCAGGTGTGGTGGCGCGTGCCTGTAATCCCAGCTACTCAGGAGGCTGAGGCAGGAGAATCACTTGAACCCGGGAGATGGAGGTTTCAGTGAGCAGAGATCATACCACTGTACTCCAGCCTGGGTAACAGAGCGAGACTCTGTCTCAAAGAAAAGAAAAGAAAAAAAAAGAGTAAAAGAGAGATTCCAGGGTCACAGAAGTGAGTTAGTTATGGCTGTGTCAAATGTCTTAACCTCTCTGTGTCTCATCTGTAAAATGGGGATGAAAATAACTACACCCATCTCATAGGGTTCTTACGAAAATTACGCACGCCAGGCCAGGCGAGGTGGCTCACGCCTGTAATCCTAGCACTTTGGGAGGTGGAGGCGAGCGGATCATGAGGTCAGGAGATCGAGACCATCCTGGCTAACATGGTGAAACCCCATCTCTACTAAAAATACAAAAAATTAGCCGGGCGAGGTGGCGGGCGCCTGTAGTCCCAGCTATTTGGGAGGCTGAGGCAGGAGAATGGCATGAACCCGGGAGGCGGAGTTT
>NW_012107585.1:7648171-7675899 GCF_000951045.1 Mandrillus leucophaeus | reverse complement strand
TGATCCACCCGCCTTGGCCTCCCAAAGTGCTGGGATTACAAGTGTGAGCCACCACACCTGGCCCCAACAATGCATTTCTTAGGACATAT
Source organism: Mandrillus leucophaeus (assembly GCF_000951045.1). Taxonomy (NCBI): domain Eukaryota; kingdom Metazoa; phylum Chordata; class Mammalia; order Primates; family Cercopithecidae; genus Mandrillus; species Mandrillus leucophaeus. The sequence continues at coordinate 7,675,810 of NW_012107585.1, read as the reverse complement.
CCTCGTCGTTAAGTGACACACGACTAAATTTGTTAAAGGACCTGTACAATTGCTCACGTCGTCATTATAATCCTCATAATGATTAAACATCATTACTATGTAATAATCCTCGCTAGGGACTAAAGTCAAACTATTCCCCTTTTCTGGCTTTCTAAATTCAAGTCTCCATCCACTCCTGCTGCTGCTCCTCTGGGTTGGAGGCTCGTTCACCACTGCTGGGTGGAGGAGGTTTCCATCTCTGGAACAGAGATGTGTAATTGTGAGGCGTGTGCAGGCCCAGCCTCAGTGAGTCTCTGCAGCCTAGCAACTTGCAGTGGCAGCAGCAGCAGCCTGTGGTTTCATAAACAGAGGTGCTCTGGTGTTTAGGGAGCAGGTCATTAGCCAGGCCTAGCAAAGAGGCAAAGCTTTAAGGAGAAAGCTCCAACCACAGAATGAAATATACTCCCTTCCTCTGACACAGGAACAGAAAGGCTATGAAGCAAAGCACAAAAAACACCATCAAGGCCGCCTCCCTCCTTTTACAGAAAAGAAAGCTACAATCAATAGCTGCCCAGCCACTTAGCAGAGTTGTGGCCAGAACTCAGCTCTCCCAATTGGGGAAACTGGGCTTCTGGACTCCACATATGTCATAATGCTGATAGTTTGAAATCAGCTCTAATGGGAATATTTACACTATGGAAATTGGCAAGTGCTATATGTCAGGCCCCTCTCCTCTTTCCCACCCAGAGCTGGTTGATAAGCATTTAGCAGCATGCAGTTGGTGGAGCTCAGTGAGGTCCCAAATTATTAGCATTTTCTAAATGCAGAAAGTCTGGATGACACAGTGACTTGGAGTTAACAGTTGGAATCTTTCTACACACAGGCTCGGTACATTCTTAGGCCAGGGATCTAGAAGGCTGCCCAGATTTCTTCCCCTGTAATCTCCACATGTGGAGTGATTCCGCCTGTTCAGCATCTAAACACCCTCCCAGTTCTGGGTGAGCCTTTGTGGGTGGAGGCAGCCCCTCCCCACCCCGCCACAGGAGCTAAAGGGGGTCTGTCTCTCTCTTAACTGGGGGCCCAGTTAAGTCCTGGGCATGGGTTCCAACTTTAGGCATGGATGGTGGATGGTCTAGTCAGTTGATTTTTAAAAAATAATGGTTTTATTAAGATATAATTCATGCAGCATAAAATTCACCCTTTTAAAGTATATAATTCAGTGGTTTTTAGCATATTCACAGAGTTGTGCAACTGTCACCACAATCAATTTTAGAACATTTCATCATCCATAAAAGAAACCCTGTACCCATTAAACAGTCACTCTCCGTCTCCCCTCCCCACAGCCCCTGGCAACCACTGGTCTCTATGGTTTCACATAAATTGAGGATGTTTCACATAAATTGAGTCATACAATATGTGGCCTTTTAGGTCTGGCTTCTTTCCCTTAGCATGTTTTCAAAGATCATCTATCTTGTAGCATGTATTAATACATCATTTCTTCTTATAGCTAAATAATATTCCATTGTATAGATATACCACAATTGATTTTTCCATTCTTTCGTTGATGGTTATTGGGTTGTTTCTACTTTTTGTTTTTCTTTTCTTTTTTTTTTTTGAGACGGAGTCTCGCTCTGTCACCCAGGCTGGAGTGCAATGGCATGATCTCAACTCACTGAAACCTCTGCCTCCCAAGTTCAAGCCATTCTCATGCCTCAGCCTTCCAAGTATCTGGGATTACACGCTCAAGCCACCATGCCCAGCTAATTTTTGCATTTTTAGTATAGATGGGGTTTCATTTTGGCCGGGCTCTGGTCTCAAACTCCTGACCTCAGGTGCTCCACCTGCCTCTGCCCCACAAAGTGCTGGGATTACGGGCGTGAGCCACCATGTTTGGCCTTGTGTGTGTGTGTTTTTTTTTTTTTTTAAGAGATGAGGTCTCTCTTGCCCAGGCTAGTCGTGAAGTTTCGAACTACTGGATTCAAGCAATTCTCCCACCTTGGCCTCCCAAAGTGCCAGGATCTATGATCTGTGGTATGAGCAATTGTGCCTGGTCTTACCTTACCTTTTGGCTACTATGATTAATGTTGCTATGAACACTAATATACATAATGGTCTTTATGTGGGGTGTATATTTTCCCTTATCTTGGCTACATACCTAGGAAGGTAATTGCTGGGTCATATGGTAATTCTATATTTAACATTTTGAGGAACTGCCAAGCTGCTTTCCAAAGCAGCAGCACCCTTTTACACTTCCACCGGTAATGTAGCAACTGCTCCACATCCTTGCCAACACTTGTTATTGTCTTTTAAATTTTTTAGCTATCCTAGTGGAGGTCAAGTGGGATCTCATTGTGGGACTGATTTTGACTTTGAGGTTTGAGGAAGGTAAGGACAATGGAGAAATGACTCACAGCAGACATGCCATTGGAAAGCTTAACAGGATTGGAGGATCGAGTGCTCAGGGGTAGCAGCACCACTGGGGCATCCTGGCATCCTTTTGTTCCCATTCATCTCCAGGGCTTGCTTCTCCAGTATCTCTATTGATTCTGTGAGTTGCCTGGTAGCTTTGAAATCAAGTCCTTTTCCACTTAAGCTAAGCGGAGTCAATTTCTGTTACTGCAAACCAAAGATCATGATTGACATCAAATTGAAACTGTCCCTCTCTCCTTCTCCTTCTCCTTCTTTGAGACAGGGTCTCACTCTGCTGCCCAGGCTGAAGTGCAGTGGTGCAAAACAGCTCACTGCACCTCAACTTCTCCAGGCTCAAGTGATCCTCCCGCCTCAGCCTCCTGAGTAGCTAGGACCACAGCCTCGTGCCACCATGCCCAGCCTAATTTTGTATTTATTTTTTTGAGATAGAATCTTGCTCTGTCACCCAGGCTGGAGTGCAGTGGCATAATCTTGGCTTACTGCAACCTCCACCTCCCAAATTCAAGCGATTCTCCCGCCTCAGCCGCTTGAGTAGCTGGGATTACAGGTGCGTGCCACCACGTCCAGCTAATTTTTGTATTTTTAGTAAAGACAGGATTTCACCATGTTGCCCAGGCTGGTCTCGAACTCCTGACCTCAGGTGATCCGCCCACCTCAACCTCCCAAAGTGCTGGGATTACAGGTGTGAGCCACTGTGCCCAGCCTAAATTTTGTATTTTTTATAAAAACGGGATTTCACCATGTTGCCCAGGCTGGTCTCGAACTCCTAGGCCCAAACGATCCTCCTGCCTTGGCCTCCCAAAGTGTTGGGATTACAGGCATGAGCAATGGTGCCCAGCTGATTTCATTTTTAAAAACTTGAAATCCCTGGAAAACTCAAAAGCATGAAAAAGTGCCAACTCAAGGACTTAAAGTCTGTGGGGCTGAAACCCACTGTGAGCCATTCAATCTGTGGCTGGTGTCACGGGCAGCAACATGCTGACTTTGGGGCTGGTCTTTCCTGGGACCCTCTGAGTGGCCGCCTATCCCACATCAGGGCCCTGGGATATGAAGAAATGAGAAGTGGCCAGATCTTCCACTTGGAACACTTGGCCAGCCTCCATTCTTCCTACCCACTTCCTTTATTTTTTCTTTTTAAATTTAATAGAGTCGGGGTCTTGCTGTGTTGCCCAGGCTGGTCTCGAACAATCCTGGCTTCAAGCAATCCTCCCACGTCAGCCTCCCAAAGTGCTGGGATTACAGGTGTGAGCCGCTGCACCTGGCCACTTACCCACTTTCCAAATGAAACATTCCTACTAAGACTCATGAGGAAGAATCATACAATGGCAGTGGTAAAGGAACACTAGAGGTCATTCTAGATGCCTTGTCTGGAGCCTGCAGTATTCCCCAGGGTTGACTGTACAAACCTTTGATTCACTGAATGCATCTGGCTCTTCTGCAGCTCCCAGCTTTGGCTCACTTGGCCCCCTCTGGAACATTCTCCTCTCTAGGGAATCCCTCTCACAGGGGCCGGGCTTTTCCCTCATGGCTCTGACCTCCATTTGCAAGTTTACGTTAATCTGTTTGTTTCACATGAGCCCCCTAAAAACAACAGCCACTCTCTTGTTCACCCCAGATAGGCAGCCCTCACACAGTGCCCAGCACACAGTCAGCGTTTGTTGAATTCATGAGTGGGTAAATAAATGAAGTCCATCTCTCACAGGTTTTTTTTTTCTGTTTTTAGATGAAGACTGGGTCTGTTACCCAGGCTGGAGTGCAGTGGTGCCATCTCGGCTCACTGCAGCCTTTGCTTCCCAGGTTAACCTGCCTCAGCCTCCCAAGTAGCTGGGATTACAGGCACATGCCGCCGCACCCGGCTAATTTTTATATTTTTAGTAGAGATGGGATTTTGCCATGTTGGCCAGGCTGGTCTCAAACTTCTGACTTCAGGTGATCCGCCCACTTTGGCCTCCTAAAGAGCTAGGATTATAGCCACTTCTTCCAGCCCCATCTCGCTCAGATTATAAAGGAAGAAATGAGATGCTTCCAGGGGAGGGGGACGGCGGCCACCCGCGCATCTAGGGGGCATGTGCCCCGCTCCCCCATCCCCTCGCGGGTGCAGGGACAGTTGTGGTCCAGGCCCAGGGGACTACCCACTGTCCCTTCTCCAGGGCAGTCAGTCTGGCTGGTGGGCTGGGGGTGGTGCAGTCTGCAGCACATCCAGGTGGCATGAAGTGCTCACCGGAGCCTGCCCTGGCTGTGGTCATGAAACTTGTTCCCCCTCAAAAAACTTCACCAGCTTTAAAGACATGCAGCTTTAAACAGATATGCAAAAATAAATACTATGTTTACACTGATGTGTTTTATGACTTCCAATCAAAACAACAAGAGGACATGGGGAGGAGGCCTCAGATGATGGTCCGAGCCCTTTTGGTTTTGTTTTGTTTTGCTTTGTTTTTTTGAGATGGAGTCTCGCTCTGTTGCCCAGGCTGGAGTGCAGTGGCGTGATCTCGGCTCACTGCAAGCTCCGCCTCCCAGGTTCATGCCATTCTCCTGCCTTAGCCTCCCGAGTAGCTGGGACTACAGGTGTCTGCCCCACTACGCCCGGCTAATTTTTGGTATTTTTATTTTTAGTAGAGACGGGGTTTCACCATGTTAGCTGGGATGGTGTTGATCTCCTGACCTCGTGATCCGCCCGCCTCGGCCTCCCAAAGTGTTGGGATTACAGGCGTGAGCCGCCGCACCCGGCCATAGTTCGAGCCCTTTTGAGTGGGGGCAGCTTCGGTACTGATGCCCCACCCTTGCCTCATGGCACCACTTGCGATTTCACACTCCCAGGGAGGGCAGTGACGCCAGCGCTGCACAACGACCTTCCTGGAGCTGATGCCTCTCGCCTGGGCACTGACAAACGCGAGTCCACCTTGGCATCAGTGCACTCCGGAGAACACAAGCTTCGGGGCGCGGAGACCCGCATTTCACTGTCCCACCAGTCAGCATCGCACTGCCGCTGAACAGTGTTGCATCAACCGGCTTTTGTTTTCTTTTTTTTTTTTATATTCCTTCCAGCTAAGCTAGCAGAGGGCGGTTACATGACATATGAGCAGGGTGGCAACTGCCGTCAACTCCCAGCGCCTGGCATCTATTTATTACAGTCAATTTGGAAATAGCTACCCGCAGGGGAACTGCTGGCCAAATCCCTAAAGAACACGCTCAAGCCGAAAACACCAGTGTCTCAGGCAGCCACAGCTTGAGGACACAGATGTTTAAAAAAAGACCTTTTTGTTTGCATCACCTCGAAGCACAGCAGAAGGCTGGGTCTGCACAGGCCAGGCAGTGAGCGAGGGCACCCAGGTGCTAAGGCGCCGGCAGGAGCGTTTGCTCAATAATTGAAAGGAACAGGGCAGATAGTGGAAATAATTCAGGGGTGACTGAGTCAGAAAGGTGGTACAGATTTCATTTTTTAAAATCTTTATGTTGAAATGATTTTAGGCTTGCCAAGATAGTGCCATGTTCCCTAGACCCCTCACCCAGTTTCCCTAATGTGAACATCTCACACAACCGTGATACACTGAGCAAAACTCAGAAATTTTGTTTTGAGATAGGATCTCACTCTGTCACCCAGGCTGGAGTGCAGTGGCGCGATCACGGCTCGCTACAGCCTTAACCTCCCAGGCTCAAACGATCCTCCGGCCTCAGCCTCCCGAGTAGCTGAGACCACAGGCAGGCTCCACCATGCCCACCTAATTTTTAAAAAATGTTTTGTAGAGATGGGAGTCTCCCTATGTTGCCCAGGCAGGTTTTGAACTCCTGGGCTCAAGTTATCCTCCCAGCTCGGCTGCCCAAAGTGCTGGGATTACAGGTGTGAGCCACTGCACCCTGCCCAAAACTCAGAAATTAATATTGGTGCAACACTAGCAACTAAACTATAGACTTTAGTTGGATTTCACCAGTTTTTCCACTGATGTCCTTTCTGTTTCAGGAATGGATCCAGGTGTCCACATTGCATTTAGTTGTCATGATTCCGTCTCTTCTGGTCTGTCAGAGTTTCTCCCACTTTCCTTGTCTGTCATGACCTTGACATTTTTCTGAAGCGTGCTGGTCAGGTGTTTGGTCCAGATTTGTAGTATCTGTGGAAATCTGTTGGAATGAGTGCCCTTGGCCTACGAGGCACAGTTGGGGGTGGTGAGCTACACCCTGCGGGACAAATCTAGGCTGACGCCTGTGTTTGCAGGTCTCCGAGCTAAGAATGGGTTTCACTTTTTTTTTTTTTTTTTTTTTTTTTTGAGACGGAGTCTCGCTCTGTCTGCGATCTCCGCCTCCCGGGTTTATGCCATTCTCCTGCCTCAGCCTCCCGAGTAGCTGGGACTACAGGCGCCCGCCACCTCGCCTGGCTAGTTTTTTGTATTTTTTAGTAGAGACGGGGTTTCACCGTGTTAGCCAGGATGGTCTCGATCTCCTGACCTCGTGATCTGCCCGTCTCAGCCTCCCAAAGTGCTGGGATTACAGGCTTGAGCCACCGCGCCCGGCCGGGTTTCACATTTTTAAAAGGCTGAAAGAAAAACAAAAGACGAATAATATTCCATGATATGTGGAAATTATCATGAAATCCAAATGTCAATGTCCACAGGGAAATCGGGACTGGGAGACAGCCACAGGCATTCTTTTCTGTGTTAACCCTGGGGGCTTTTGCACTACAGTGGCAGGATTAGGAAGTCACCACCAAGACCCTTTGGCCCCAAGAGCCTCAATATTTACTCCCTGGCCTTTGACAGGGGAGGTTTGCCCACCCTGATGAGGGCCCTGTGAGGACCTGCCATTGGTCTTCATTCCAAAGCTAAGTCAGCTATGAAAAGAGCACTTAGCTGCTGGGCACAGTGACTCATGCCTGTAATCTCAACACTTTGGGAGGCCAAGGTGAGTGGATCACCTGAGGTCAGGAGTTTGAGACCAGCCTCGCCAACACGGTGAAACCCCATCTCTACTAAAAATACAAAAATTATCCAGGTGTGGTGAAAAAAAAAAAGAAAAAAAAAAAAAAAAAAAAAAAAGAAAAGAAAAGAGTACGGAGGCTTCAAGTTCATTGATTCCATCATTCCACAAATACTTGTTGAGAGCTCATCATCAAAACTAGGAGAGACCCCTATTTGAGCAAACGCTAACTCTTGCTCAAACTCTGGGTTTGGGAGAGGTTAATTCGTACCAAATGTCTTCCTGATTCTCAGGCACAGTTTCTGCTGTGATAATAATAGCTGCTGTCATATTTGGAGCTCTACCCTGTGCCAATAACGCTTTACTTGCACCATCTCTTCTCATCCGCACTACCACCGCAGGAGTTGCTCCGGGAGGAAACTGAGGTCTAGGAGCTTAGCCACACCCAAGGCGCACAGGTGGCTAGAAAGTTGCAGAAGCCGAACAGGAGCGTGGCAAGTCCACGGGCTCCCAGCGCAGACACTGTGCGGGCGAGGCCCTCACCTGCAGGTGGGACCCGGGGTCTGGAGCAGAGAGCTGGCACTGGGGAGGCTCTTGGCGGTTCCAGATTCAGAACTCACAAACTGCGATGTGAGAGTCAGCCGGCCACAGGCCCCACGTGAAACGCACGGGAATCTTTCTGCAAAGGAGCATCACAGTGTTTTTGTGTTCAGCATTTAGTCCCTAAGTGTGAAGCACAAGCGAGCTCCATGATGCTCTCTTCTTTGCTCTCCCTGTTGTCGCTGCCTTGCCACCCCTACTGCCGGGAGCCTGAGTTCTCTGCACTGCGCCCTCTTTCCTGCTGATGGAACCGGGCCGCTGGGGCCTCCCTTTTCTCATCTGTGCGGCCACCAGGCTGGGCCTGCCCTGATGGGAGGTGAAGAGGCCCTCCTGGAGCTGAAAGGGGCACTTGACTGTGCCCTGCCTTTGTCAAGGAAGTCAGGAGACAACAAAATGCAAGCACCTTCGCCACAGTGGTGGAATCACGCCTGTAATCCCAGCACTTTGGGAGGCTGAGGCAGGTGGATCACCTGAGGTCAGGATTTCGAGACCAGCTTGGCCAACATGGTGAAATCCCATCTCTACTAAAAATACAAAAATTAGCCGGGATGGTGGTGCACGCCTGTAATCCCAGCTGTATCCCGAGTGGCTGAGGCAGGAGAATCACTTGAATCCAGGAGATGGAGGTTGCAGTGAGCCGAGATTGCACCACTGCACTCCAGCCTGGGTGACAGAGTAAGACTCCATCTCAAAAACAAAAAACCAAAAAACCCACAAACACCTGCAGAAAGAGGTCCCCAGGTAAGAAGGGTCCCCCGGCCAGGCTGGGCTGGGTGTGGGGTAGGAATGCCATTCGTGCCAATCCTGCTGTCCATGGTGATCTTGGTCTCCTCAGTGAACACAACCCTAACCACAATCCATAACCAGGACCTCCACCTCCCCGCTCTCTGACTCCAAAGGAGATGCTGAGGCTGGATGGACAGAGAAAGAGAGCATCTGGCTGTGCTAGGCAGTGTCCCAGCTTAATGAACCCGCCATAGTGGGTCCAACTAACCACAGATCGGTTCTGCTCAAGACAATTCCAATACAAGCCATCAATCAGAACCAAATCAGAGGGCGCCAGACTCAATGAACGAAGCCCCTGGTTGGTGTGAGACAGTATCCAATTCTGAGTTATTTTTTGAAGAGAACAAGTCATTTCAGAGTTTCTTGTTCCCTCAAATGTCCCCAGGAACTTTTTAACTGGCTTGATACTAGATCTCCTAAGCCCTCAGCAGCTGCAAAATTGATTCATAAAGCTTGTTTTTCTTTTCATGTTTTTTAAAAAGAACAAAATGTAAATTAGGTTGCAAAGCCCTGGTGACATGATCTGACAAGCTGGCGCCAGCAGAACCTTGGCCCGTGCTGTCTGCCCCAAGGTCACAGTGACACAGCCTGGTTTGGGGTAGACGGTTCCCTTCCATGTTCCAAGGCGTTCCAAAGACCATGCCAGATTTCCAGCTGGACCCCATGTAGTGGAGGGGGCTTCGTGCGTGAGTAAGGATGTGGTTGTTATTCTGTTTCTCTGCCACAGAATGTTCCTTCAGAGAAAGGCACTTTAAGTGGATCAGAAATGTTATCTCAGATGCTAGTTTCTCTGGGGAAGAAGCTGCTCTGGGGGGTGTGTTGGATGGAGTGTGTTGGAGAATGACATCTGGCACCTTTGCCTGAATGAGGCCTCAGAACGGATGACAAAACTCTAAAGTCAGACCAACTCTCATCTGTTCGCACTGCAATGCTATGCGATTTTCAAGGCCAAAATACTGCTATAAACTTAGTAACGTCCCCTAAATGTCCCAGAACTGGGGAACCGGCCCCTATTTTTGCCTACTACATGTTTTGCGGCCCAGCGGAGTGTGAGGCAGCCAAGCCACCACGCTGGTGAGTGTGGGTGCGAGGGAGGCCCCGGCCTCTGCTGGGCGGGGCTGCTCTGTGGTTTCTGGCCCAGGTGCAGTGTGAACGGGTTCGGGGGGGCTCAGAGGGGCTCCTGCATTCTCCTGGCAGCTGGCAGCAGGGTTAAGCGTGGTCAGTGATGCTCTTTGTAACGGCCATACACCACTTGGGTGTTCTGCTGATAAGAAGCCACAATCTGGGACTCTCAGAAGCCCAGTGCACCCGGCACCCCAACCCCAGCCCCACAACAGGCAGAGGTGATCCACACTGGGCCACACTGGGCGGAGGGTCCAGGCGGCCCTGCAGGGAAAGGGGATGAGGCCATGGACCATCATTTCCCTGGACCATACGTGTCTTGAGGAAGGCCTGCTGCTGGCTGAGCACCTCTCTGCTCCCCAAGACCACGCCCCCTCTGTATCTCGTGCAAACCCCATCCAGGCAGCATCGCCAGAGACCCAGAGATCCAGCCACCGTGTATATCCAGCTGCCAGGGTTTTTCTCGCCTCCGCCTACTTTTCTATTTCAGAAACAGTGGAATGTCCAACTTTGTGAATTCCATTGCTCACCAGAAATTTGCTTTAATGTCTAAATGTTCTAAAGATGAGAGGGGGGAGGGAAATGCATAAAAAGCAGTGCCTCATGGAAAACACACGCATGTGCATGCACACACACCCAAAGTCCTTTGTGATTTAAACATTCCTGGTAATTTCACTGACCATCCTGGCCAGAATCTTCTGAAATGGTTAAGCCAAGAATTTCAGTCGCGAATATTTCTGCAGTGATTTCGTCTGGAAGTTCTTCTTCAAGGCAAATTTCTGAGCCTAGCCAAAACAAGAACAGAACACCAAATGCCTTCACGATGATTATGTTTCTTTCTTTTTTGGGTGGGGGGAGGGTTTGAGACAGGGCCTTGCTGTGTTGCCCAGGCTGGAGAGCAGTGACACGATCATAGCTCACTGCAGCCTTGAACTCCTGGGGTCAAGCGATCCTCCCACCTCAGCCTCCCGAGTAGCTGGGACCACAGGCACACGCCACCATGCCCAGTTCATTAAAAAAAATTTTTCCTAGAGATGGGGTCTCACTGTATTGCCCAGGCTGGTCTCAAACTGCTGGCTTCAAGTGATCCTCCCACCTCAGACTCCCAAAGCGCTAGGATTACAGCAACTGCACCCCGCCTCAATGATTATGTTTCTAACTCAGAAGGATTTTCCAAAAACACAAGGAAATGCTACTAAACAAAAACAAGAGGGGCTTTGTGCTGTGATTTGGCTTTGATTCCTTGAAAAACTCTGGGTGGAAATTGCTTAAAAATCTCTCCTTTACAGAACACTGTTAACCAAATCTCTGCAAACCTTACTGGAAAGCCTTAACCACATGGTATGATTGATTAAACACAGCAGAAATCTGTAACAATCGGGAAAGGTACATTCTGAGATCCGAAGTACATAAAGGAATGGGGTAGGGAGAACTTGCAGGTTGGGAATGACCTGTTAGCTACTAGATTCTGGAATGAGTTCAGGGACTTTAATTTGACGTGGGGAATGGACAATAAAAGGAGAGGGAAAAGGGGAATGGGTGAGGGGTCTTTGTACCCTCCTCAGTCTTGGTAATGGTGGTGGGATCTGACCACCCCCGGGCTTGTCAGCAGAGTTGCTCCTGCACCAGCGAGCCTAGAAGAGCCGTTTAGATTGGTTCCTCCTGAGCTGAAGGTCACAGCCCTAACTTCAGGTCCAGTGCACGAAAAGAAGGTGAAAAATACTTAGGCTATAGCAGGAAGGGACATGATGATGATCTTTAAAAACTTGAAAGTTTTGGCAGCTTGCAGCTAGGCTTGTGCTGCCCAAGTTGATGCTCTCTCCTTCTCCAAATCTTTCTCTCTCTCTCTCTCTCTTTTTTAATTGAGACAAGCTGTCACTCTGTTGCCCAGGCTGGAGTATAGTGGCACGATCCTAACTCACCGCAGCCGTGAACACCTGGGCCCGTCATCCTCCCACTTAAGCCTCCTGAGTAGCTGGGACAAAAAGCACGCACCACTATGGCCAGCTAATTGTTTTGTTTTGCTTTAATTAATTAATTTATTTATTTAGAGACAGAGTTTTGCTCCTGTCACCCAGGCTAGAGTGCAGTGGTGTGGTCTCGGCTCATTGCAACCTCTACCTCCTGGATTCAAGTGATTCTCCTGCCTCAGCCTCCCAAGTAGCTGGGATTACAGGTGTGTGCCACCACACCTGGCTAATTTTTGTATTTTTAGAAGAGACGGGGTTTCACCATGTTCGTCAGGCTGGTCTCAAACTCCTGACCTCAAGTGATCCACCCTCCTCAGCCTCCCAAAGTGTTGGGATTACAGGTGTGAGCCACTACACCCAGCCTGTTTTATTTTTTATAGACATGGGATCTCGCTATGTTGCCCAGGCCGGTCTCAAATTCTGGACCTCAAGCGATTCTCCTGCCTTGGCCTCCCAAAGTGCTGGGATAACAGGCATGAGCCATGGTGCCTGGCCCCCAAGTCTCTCCTGACATACCTCTTCTTCTGAAACAGCTGTCAAACTGGATCCTCTACTGGTGGCCAATATTCACCCACCCAAGCTGGCAAGATGACAGGTCAGTGGAACAAAGGGAAAATAAGCCCAGAAGAAACAAAAGGACGGACAGAGTGCGGGAACAAAAGCCACCACTCACTGTTCTTTTCATAACTTATTCATGTGGGATTCCCAACAGACTTACTTTGTTATGTGCAGTCTTAGGGAGAGTGGCTTGCACCAATCAGGAGAAATAAATGTACTTAAGTCTACAACAAATTAGTGAACCACAGCTACATGCCCAGACAAAGCCAGCCAGGGTACCTTTGACAGAGGAGGTTGCAGGCTCAGATTTCCATCCTTCGGGATTCAGGCCAAGCAGTGAAGCAAAGCAATCCAACATCTCCTCCTCCGTCATGTGTTCACCTGTGTATCAAAGAGTAAGAAGGTGGTTGTTTAGCTCTTGAGGCTAAGCATACTGTCAGGGCTTAGGGTGATTATTCAGAGGTCTTAAAGAGAATTATCCCACTATTTTTTTTTCTTTTACTCAATTAAAAAAAAAAAGTTTAGGCTGGGTGTGGTGGCTGATGCCTGTAATCCCAGCACTTGCAGAGGCCAAGGTGGGCGTACACTTGAGGTCAGGAGTTTGAGACCAACCTGGCCAACATAGTGAAACCCCATCTCTACTAAAAATACAAAAATTAGCCGGGTGTGGTAGCGCATGCCTGTAATCCCAGCTACTTGGGAGGTTGAGACAGGAGAATTGCTTGAACCCTGGAGGCAGAGGTCACAGTGAGCTGAGATCACACCACTGCAGTTCAGCCTGGGTGACAAAGCGAGACTCCGTCTCAAAAAAAAAAAAAAAAAAAAAAAAAAAACCAACAAAAACAACAAGAACTTTTCTGGTGAAGATGAAGTCTTGCTACATTGGGCCAGGCTGGTCTCGAAGTCCTGGGCTCAAGTGATCTTCCTGCCTCAGCCTCTGAAACTGCTGGGATTACAGGTGTGAGCCACTGCGCCCAGCCCCTTTTCTTTAGACACAGAAATGATCTAGAGTCCCATGATACTGTCACATATGCTTCCTAATGGTGTTAAACAGGGTCCTCCAGGCAGGGAACATACGTGGGGCGGGCGTAGAGAAACAGGGCAGCATGCTGCGGGGACCAGGCTCTGCTTCATTTCAAATTCCCTCTTTTCAGAACCACCCACTAGGACTAAGATGAAACTGTCATCCTGAGAGTTTACTTGACATCCTCATGTACAATAATGATAAACATAGTAGGTAAAAATTAAAAAGTTTACTTTGGTGTGGTTGCGTTTCACAAATGCAATCCAAATTATTTTTTTTCTTTTCTTTTTTTTTTTTTTTTTTGACAGTCTCCCTCTGTCACCCAGGCTGAACTGCAGTAGCACAATCTTGGCTCACTGCAACCTCCACCTCCCAGGTTCAAGCAGTTCTCCTGCCTCAGCCTCCCAAATAGCTGGGATTACAGGCACATGCCACCATACCCGGCTAATTTTTGTATTTTTAGTAGAGACGGGGTTTCACCACATTGGCCAGACTGGTCTTGAACTTCTGACCTCAAGCGATCCGCCCTCCTCGGCCTCCCGAAGTGCTGGGATTATAGGCATTAGCCACTGCACCCGGCCCCAACACAAATCTTATGACAGCCCAGGGAGATGGATCAGCTGGCGTTTTTATTCCCATTTTACAAGTGAGGATGACAAGTCTTGCTGAGGCTCAGGTAGCTGCATCACAAATCACATTCTTCTGCTTTCTAGCTCCAGGTCCCTCCCATTACCTCGTACTTGCCAGGGATGCAGGTGGGTCAGCCAGACCCCTCATGGCTCCAATCCGGTCAAATCACCTCTTTCATGAAAGTTGGAGCTCTCACAAGGGCTGGCTCCCCAAACACAGTTCTCCATACTGGGAATGGCCCCAGCATGTTACCAGACATCCTGATGTATCTGCTTACCTTTAGTAACGAGCAGTCTCAGGAAGTCCTCTCTTCGAATGGCCTTTTTCCCTTTGGAGTTGGTATAACCGAGCACCTCAAAACTTTTGTGGATGCCACTCATGGTGTTACCAAAAGGTGGCTTGTGGTTAAGGTACACTTTGAGGAAATCTGGCAAGTTGATCTTGTCGATTAGCTTTCCAGTGTCCACATATTCACCAAATTTGATTTCGTTAAATATATCATCAATCTAGGGGAAAGATGGTTAAAAAAAAAAAAAAAAAAAAAAACATGATAAATAGAAAAGGCACTGGGATACATTTCTAAAAATTGGAAAGTAGGGCTGGTGCGGTGGCTCATGCCTATAATCCTAGCACTTTGGGAGGCCGTGGCTGGTGGATCATTTGAGGTCAGGAGTTTGAGACCAGCCTGGCCAACATGGTGAAACCCCATCTCTACTAAAAATGCAAAAATTAGCTGGGTGTGGTGGATCATTTGTGGTCAGGAGATTGAGACCAGCCTGGCCAACATGGTGAAACCCCATCTCTACTAAAAATACAAAAATTAGCCTGGCACGGTACGAGAATCACTTGAACCCTGGAGATTGAGGTTACAGTGAGCCAAGAACATGCCACTGCACTCCAGCCAGGGCAACAGAGTGAGACTCTGTCTCGGGGGAAAAAAAAAAAGAAGAATACTAATTTTCCATAAACTGCACAAAAATAGAGGAAAAAGGAATACTTTCTAATTCATTCCACAAGGCCAGTATCATCCTGAGACCAAAATCAGACAAAGATATCACAAGAAAAGGACACTACAGACCGAGATCTCTTATTATTTTAGATGTAAAAATCCTCCAGAAAATACAAGAAATTGAATCCAAGAGCATACAAAAGGATTGTGCACCATGATCAAGTGGGATTTATCCCAAGAATGCAAGGTTGGTTTAACATGTGAATCTCAATTAATATAATACAATATTATTAACAGAATAAAGGACAGAAACCACATGATCATCTAAACAGACACAGAACTAAAGCATTTAACAAAATCTAACAACTTTACATGATAAAAACACTCAACAAACTGGGAATAGAAGGAAGCTTCTTCGACCCAATAACGGCATGTGTGAAAAACCCACAGCTAACATCATACTCAATGATGAAGGACTAAATGCTTTCTCCTTCTAAGATCAGAAAAAAAGACAAGAATGTCTACTCTTACCACTTCCCCCGCCTCTTTTTTTTTTTTTTTGATACAGGGTCTCACTCTATCACCCAGGCTGGAGTGCAGTGAGGCAATCTCAGCTCACTGTAGCCTTGACCTCTCAGGCTCAGGCGATCCTCTCACCTCAGCCTCCAGAGTACCTGGGACTACAGGCATGCTTGACCATGCCTGGCTAATTTTTGTTCTTTTTGTTTTTTTAGAGATGGGGTTTCACCATGTTGCCCAGACTGGTCTCAAACTCCTGGGCTCAAGCAATCTGCCCACCTTGGTCTCTCAACGTGCTGGTATTACAGGCATAAGCCACCCGGCACCATTTCCATTCCACACTGTACTGGAGGTTCTAGCCAGGGAAACTAGGCAGGAAAAGAAGATAAAAGGCACCCAGAATTGAATGGGAGAAGCAAAACTATCTCTATTTGCAGATAACACAATCTTATAAAACAAACAAACAAACAAACAAAACACTAAAGAAAACATAAGTAAATGGAAAGACGTTCCATATTCAGGGGTTGGAAGACTTAAATTTTTTTTCTTTAAGGGACAGAATCTTGCTCTGTCACCCAGGCTGCAGCACAGCTGCCTCCCAAAGTGTAGGGATGCAGGAGGGAGCCATCATACCTTTTTTTTTTTTTTTTGAGAGATGGTGGCCAGGAGCAATGGCTCACACCTTTCCATCTCAGCACTTTGGGAGGCTGAGGCAGGATAATTGCTTGAACCTAGGAACTAGAGACCAGCCTGGGCAACCTGGTGAAACTCTGTCTCTACAAAAAATACGAAAATGAGCCGGGTGTTGTGGCATGCGCCTTTGCATTCACGCATGTGCTGTAGCCTCGTGCCATCTCACTACCTCCTCACCCCATGTACCCGCTACTGATTTTTCCATTTGCACTACCTCACTGCTCTATGTGGTTCATCACATGCGCGTGGATCCCTAACACACATGCTTCCTTTTACTTTAAAGACGCCTTTAAAAGGAGATCATCTTAAACCCAGTCACTTGTTGCTCTCAAGTTGTCACCCGCAGGTTACAGATACTGGCTCAGGGCATTTCATTCCCTTTCAGACTTTAGTTGCTTCGATTTGTGCATCTGGATGAAGCAAAAAGAAAATGTGACAGCTTGTCACTGCAAGAACTTAAAAACACTCTCCAGGGGGCTGCACCAGGCCACCTCACCTTAGAGCGTGCACAGCCTCTCATCAGAGATAAGAGCTATGACTCCAGGCTCCTAAACACCTTTTTGATAAGGGCTTTCCTTTTGGCCACCAGCAGATGATTGGGTGATTGTGTTATTACCGCCAACTCCTAGAGAACCCAGGCCCATGAGATCTTTCAGATGTTCATTCTTTGCAGCTTTAAAAAATAATAATTTAAAAAAATTTCCCCTTGTTATTTGGAAAGTCATTCTTTGTGTATTTTCTAATTTTTCTCGAATGAGAAAAGGGTGCTGACATGCCTAGGTTTAAGTGGAAACGCGGGGCCAGTTAACACAGGACTCCTCACAGGACGCCTTATGTCACTGGCAAAACATGAGGAAGAGAGAAATGTAATAATTAAAGAAACAAACAAAACTGTTCCTCACTGCCATCAGCCTCTCCCTGTGCAGTATTTTTGTACCGTGAATGTAGCAGTCAGCTGAAATGCAAAAACCCCAATTATACCAGTGAAAGGGCTAGGAATTAGTAACTTATTTTAGCATTTACATTTAAAACTAAGACGTTTCTCAATAAACTGTAGGGTTTGGAATTTTACAAAGAAAGAATAAGAGCAATAGAGAAGTGGGAAATAATTTGCTTCCTCTCCCCACTGCTCCTGCCAAAGAGCAGGTATTCTACTTTGGTCTGTGGGAATGAACCAGGAAGTTAATCTATATTTGTACACATTACTTATCAATCGGTAACCAGTTTCTCCCTGTCCCACTTAAAAATGTGGAACAAAAATTCAGAGGACACCAGTTTGCAGCACTGCCAAGCTACCAACCTGTCTCAAGTACCCTTCACCCTCACATCTTGGTCTGGCCTCAAGTATCAAGGAAAAAATAAAAATCTCTTGTAATCCAACCATCCAATCACAATTTCTGTGAAAGATTTGGGGCACTTCCTTCCTATTTTTTCTATGCATATAAAATACACGCACATATTTTTAACAAAACTGGTATCATATGTATAATTTTACATCCTGCTTTTTTCTTTTAACCCTGTATCTAAGTAATCACCTAGTATTTTCAGAGATGCCACATATTCTCAATGCAACATTCCAGGTCAGTTGTGGTGGCTCATGCCTGTAATCCGAGCACTTTGGGAGGTCAGGGTGGGAGGATGGCTTGAGCTCAGGAGTTTGAGACCAGCCTGGGCAGCATGATGAGACCTCATCTCTACTAAAATCTAAAAAATTAAACAGGTGCGGTGGCAGTCCTAGCTACTGCGGGCTCATGCAGGAGGATGGCTTGAGCCAGAAAGCCAAGGCTGCAGTGAGCCCTGATTGTGCCACTGCACTCCAGCCTGGGCCACAGAAGGAGACCCTGTCTCAAAAAAAAGGCAACGTTCCAGGAATGGCCTTTTGAGATAACATTATTGGTTACAGATACAAATTAACTATAATTGATATATAATTGATATTATAAAAGTGGCTGTAAATGGTAATACTGTTTCGTATACAGCATTTTACTGAGTTTATACTATGTACAATTGCCTTTTAAATCATGTATAATTTTATGTAGAAAGAAAACACTATCCAGTAGCAATTATTTGCATATTGTACTCTATAACTTTGACAGTATTAGTATATGCTAATACCACTATTTACCATGAGGCAGTCGAGGCGGGGGGCTAAAAGAGCAATCTTTGATGATAGACCTAGGTTCAAACTCTGGCTCTGCCATTTTCTGTTTATATGACCTTGAGTGAGTTACTCACATTCCTTCTCAGTTTCCTCATCTTGAGAAAACAGGGAATACAGTAATACGTATGCACTGGGCTTTTTTGAAGCTTATTGAGACTATGTATGTAAAGTGCTTAACATAATGCCTAACACATAGCAAGCATTCAACAGACAGTAATTATTCTTGTGATTATTATACTTTTCTATGCACTTGCTAATTAGAATATATGTAATCATAACATAAGACAAATTATAATTTGGCTGGGTGGGGTGGCTCACACCTGTAATCCCAGCACTTTAGGAGGCTGGGGTGGGTAGATCGCTTTAGGAGTTTCAGACAGCCTGGGCAACATGGTGAAACCCTGTCTCTACAAAAAAGACAACAAATTAGCTTGGCATGGTGGCACATGTGCTTATAGTCCCAGCTACTTGGGAGGCTGAGATGGGAGGATCACCTGAGCCCGAGAGGTGGAGGCTGCAGTGAGCCGTGATTGTGCCACTGCACTCCAGCCTGGGCAACAGGAGTGAGGAGTAAGACCCTGTCTCAAAAAGAAAAAAATAATAATAATAAAATAAATAATATATATAAATTACTGATATAATATATGATTTAACTCAGTTCAGAAACAGGAGACTAAGATGACAAAAGGAATTCATAAGGGCCTGAGTTACTCATACCCAGAGAGTTCCAAAGAGCTCAGCAAACATTCACAGCACAAGCCACTCAGCATGTGATTCACCTCTTACTCTCTCTTCCCGTATGACGGATCAAGAATCACTACTCAACAAGCACAGAGTTGGCAGCTTCGGCATCACTGACATTTCCTTCCTGAGCCGACTTCGCTAGTGTTCGTTGAAAAGGCAGGTTCTGCTACATGTCTGAACGAAGTTCATGCTTGGGAGAGGAACCTCGGAGCCGGAAATAGAACGCGGAGCTCATTCTGAACACCCCCGTGTGAAGATGACTCGAGAGAAGCAGGAGTCCTGGCTGAGCGGCCCAGACACTCTGGTGGTTGTCAGTCAGCCTGGCCTTTGATAGGCATTCTCACGCCTGCTAAGGCGCGGCTTCATGCCATTCACCTGGAGCGCTTCAACAGTTCTGAGGCCCAGATCCTATTCCCTGAGAACCTGATTTTTTTTTTTTTTTTTTTAGATGGGAGTCTCACTGTCGCCCAGGCTAGAGTGCAGTGGCGTGATCTCGGATCACTGCAACCTCCACCCCCTAAGTCCAACTAATTCTCCTGCCTCAGCCTCCCAAGTAACTGGGACTACAGGCACGCGCCACCACACCTGGCTAATTTTTGTATTTTTAGTAGCAACAGGGTTGCTACTGTTGGCCAGGCTGGTCTCAAACTCCTAACTTCAAGTGATCTGCCTGCCTCGGCCTCCCAAAGTACTGGGATTACAGGAATGAGCCACCACAACTAGCTGAGAGCCTGATTTAATTGGTCTGGGGACCAAATTTTTGAAAGTTCCTCATTTGAATGATTTGAATGTGTAGCCAAGCTTGAGAAAAATGGTTGGAAGGCAAAGGCTGGCAAACATCATCAGGCATCACAATGATCAGGAGGTCTTGTTCCAACGGACTGCTGGTCCCACCTGCGGGGTTTCTGAGTCTGGGGTAGGGTCTGACCGTTTGCATTTCTTGTAAGTCTCTAGGTCACGTGACGTCAATCCTGTTGGTCTGGGGGCCTCACTTTGAGTACTGCTGCTCTTAGACCACAGGGGTTCATGGAGGTGATACTGGTGCCAAAATGAATCAGCCCCAGGCTTGGGACTTTCAGTAGAGAGTAATAATGGGTGGCAGCTGCGGTGCACGCTCTAATTCTTTGGGCTCACATCTGTTTTCCCCATTAAGCTGTAGCCAGAGCTTTCATCTCTATTTCCCCGGCAGCTTAGTTCAGAGCCTGGCACATTATGGAGGCTCAGAGAAATGTTTACTGAATGGATAGATGGATGGATGAATGAATGAATGATGAAGTAAATAACGTGGACACAAGTGAGGCCACAAAAAGAATTCTCTTGAAACTCACAAGAGGCTTAGAATAATCATTTAGTGCCCTAGTTAATTTCACTCGATTTACTAGTAGTTACTGAGCATTTGGTTTAGTGCAAAGCCAGTGAAATGCAAGTCACTCAATTATTACTAGAACAGTTCTGCATTCTGGTTTTTGATCTCAGTTGTTGGGGTCAGCAAATATTTATTCAGCGTCTATTGAGGTCTGGGCCATGAGAAGAGACGCTCAAGAGACAATATACACAAGGAAAGCGAACTAACAAACAGGCTCCATTGCCGAGGTCCTCAGCCCTGGCTGCCTGGGGCTTTAAAAACTGTCCATGCTTAGGCTCCACTCCTAGGTTCTGTTGCACAAGACTGGGCTCCAGGTGTAAAAATCAGGTGTAAAAATACTGATGTATTTTTTTAAGTGCCCTCAAGTGATTTTAAAAGATTGGCTACGGTGGCTGTAAAAGATTCTGTGCCAAGATGCAGGAGAACATCATCAAAGGCTGCAGGAGCTCTCAGCCAGGTGGGCCTGGGAAGGCTTCCTGGAAGAGGTGAGCCTACTGCAGAGCCACGAAGGGTTTGGCCAGGAGGAGGTCAGAGGAAGGCACTCTATGCTGGGAAACAAGCGTGAGGAGGAGGGTGCAGAGGAGGTGCCCACCCCGAGCCCATGCATCCAATTCTAGACCACACTCTGGGTACCTGTACCCGAGGCTTCTCTCCCCCACATAACCTAAGCCCACTTCTGGGGCCCGTGGGGATCTCACCCTCCTGAGGGCAACCTGTGCCCCTGGTATTGCTCACCCACAGGTCTGAAGGGTGACTCGGGGCTGCTGTTTGGAGGGTATAGAGAAAGGTCCACCTCCTGAATGCCATGCACACAGTGGCCAGCGATGGAGCCAGGGCTGGGAGGACACGTGGGGCAGGCCCAGCCTGGCCCTGCATGCTGCCCGTTCGGGTATGAACTTTGAATCAGCTCATGTTGAAGGTTGAACTGTCAAGGGGGGATATTTATTTAGCAGCTTGTTGCTTGATTGGTAACTTTTAAACATTTAGACATACAGCATCTGGGCCTCTGTTGCCCCGACTGCTCCAGGCCCCAAGACATGAGGGTGGCCTCTTGGTGGTGGGCTGGAGTCCCCTCACCCGAGAGCATCTTATTTCTGCCTCTGTCATTGATGACGCATGTCTTTGGGTCTGTGATCCCTAATGTCAGCCTCAGGAAGCCATTGATGTCCTTAGAATTATGTTCTATAATTAAGTTTTATAATCTCCCTATTAAGCGGAGAGGAATATGATACATTTGAACTGGGGCCATTCCTTGTTTTTATATGCAGGCTCCTGGTGGGGGCAGGTTTGTTTCTTTAATGGTTTCATGGACCAGTATAGGGCTGGGAGCACTCACCCTCTTCCCCACACCCTCCTCCCAACACACAATACCCTCTAGAAGATCCTCAACTGATGGGGCACAGTGTCCTGTCCCCGCTCATCATCCTTACTCACACCCTGTCCTGGTCACCCCCTGCATCTCCTTGCTAACCCGGGGCAGGGAGTAGTGGGCTGAGGAGGGGGCATCAGGGCTGGGCAGCGTCACTGCATGGCCACCTCTGGAGACCCCTGTGAGCCCCCTCTGCGATTCATGCAACACTGTGACCCCAACTGCTCCATACCTCCCTCCAGGAACTAGATCCGGATGGCAACTGCCTCTTTTTCCAGGAGTGGGGCACGCACGCAGTTCTGCCCTCTGGATGCAGTCTCAGGTCACAGCAGTCAAGGCCTGGCCTGGTGCTCTTGCCCACTGTCTTCTACTCCATGTGAACACCACCCATCCACAGGGCCCTTAGAGCGACTGTCACCCTGCCCCGCATCAGAGCCCAGGCCTCAAACACCCCCAGGGACTCTTCCCTTCCCAGTTAATGTTTTTAAAGGTCTGAAAGAGACAGTCCTAGCTGAATGACAAGTCTTGCACCTTGTACCAAACCCACAATCAAGGATTTGCTAGTTCTGTGTCCACAGCTTTCCAAAATCCTGATCCTGCCTCATGCACCCTAAAGCCCCAGATGGATCCTAGCTCAAGTGAAGAAGTGATGTGGGCCAGGCACTGTGGCTCACACCTGGGATCCCAGCACTTTGGGAGGCCAAGGCAGGTGGATCATTTGAAGTCAGGAGTTCAAGACCATCTTGGCCAACATGGTGAAACCCCATCTCCACTAAAAATACAAAAATTAGCCAGGCATGGGGGCGGGCACCTATAGTCCCAGGTACTCGGGAGGCTGAGACAGGAGAATTGCTTGAACCCAGGAGGTGAAGGTTGCAGTGAGCCGAGATCGTGCCATTGCCCAGCAGCCTGGGCAACACAGAAATACTCTGTCCCAAAAAAAAAAAAAAAAAAAATTGTAGAGACAGGGTCTCACTATGTTGCTCAGGCTCGTCTTGAACTCCCAAGGACAAGCAATCCTCCCACTTTGGCCTCCCAAAGTGCTGGGAATACAGGTGAAGAGCCACAGCACCAGGCCAATCTCACTTCTTAATGGCTACTTAGTGTAGGTATGCCTTATTTTATCAGTCTCATCTCCTATCAATGGATATCAGTGTTGTTTTGGTTTTCAACACAATAGACTATGTGGCAACAATTGTCCCTTCAGGTCAGGTACGGGTGTGGAGGGCCTGTGGTCCCAGCAACTAGGAAGGCTAATGCAGGAGGCTTGCCTAAGCCCAGGAGTTTGAGACCAGCCTGGGCAACGTAGTGAGACTCCATCTCAATATTTATATATATTATATATTTAAAATTATCCCTTCCATACATACATCATTATAAACTTGGGTGAGTTTTTCTGTAGGATACACTCCCTTTTTTTTTTTGAGACGGAGTCTTGCTCTGTCACCCAGACTGGAGAGTATGGTGGCACCATTTCAGCTCACTGCAACCTCCGCCTCCTGGGTTCAAACAATTCTCCTGCCTCAGCCTCTGGAGTTGCTGGGATTACAGGCTCGCGCCACCACGCCCAGCTAATTTTTGTATTTTTAGTAGAGATGGGGTTTGGCCATGTTGGCCAGGCTGGTCTCAAACTCCTGACCTCAGGTGATCCTCCCACCTCGGTCTCCCAAAGTGCTGGGATTACAGGCTTGAGTCTCCACACCCAGCCAGAATACACTCTTAAAAGTACATTTGTTGAGCCAAAAGATACATACATTTTTAAAGTTAAGCAAAAAATAAATAGCAAATAAAATAAAAAGTTAAGTGACTGTTTAATTCCTTTCTAAATGCTCCTAAGCTATGCCAAAGCTCCTTAATATATCAAACACATTAGGGTTACTGAGAATTACGCTGAGATCAAATAATAATGTCAGGGGTTCTGTCGTCCTCACCAACTCTGCTGTCGAATACGACCAATGAGCATTATTGATTCTTTCACTCATTCCATCAACATTTGCCAAGCATCTACCATGCAGGCACTTGCTGGGCACATACGTCTCTAGAGGATTAGCCTTAAGTTTACAGAACTAGGTGTTTGCACCAATGTTTATTCCGTGCCCAAACCTGTCAAGATTATACAACACTCTGCAAGCTAAAGAGAAGTGAAGTTGCAAGTAAGCAGGAAACGAATGATATGCTGGGCCCTATTCCAACGTGACAGTCCAACATCCTGGAAGAAAAGACACATGTATAAAGATAGAGGGTGGAACTGCCTTGCACGTGAACTCATCTGTAGAAACGATGACACCTAAGCTATGGTTCCTTTGATAACATTATACATGCTGCAGATCTTTCATTTAAAAATGATTTCTAGGCTGGGCACGGCGGCTCACACCTTGTAATCCCAGCACTTTGGGGGGCTGAGGCAGGCAGATCAAGAGGTCAGGAGATCGAGACCATCCTGGCTAACACGGTGAAACCCCGTTTCTACTGAAAAATACAAAAAATTAGATGGGCATGTGGCATGCACTTGTCGTCTCAGCTACTCGAGAGGCTGAGGCAGGAGAATCGCTTGAACCCGGGAGGCAGAGGTTGCAGTGAGTGCAGTGAGCTGAGATTGAGCCACTGCACTTCAACCTGGGTGACAGACTTGGTCTCAAAAAAAAAAAATAACTAAATAAAATAAAATAAATAAATACATAATGATTTCTAGGAGTAGCCCACCCTGACCACTTCGGCTGTGTTTTGCTCCTGAGCACAGCTTTCTGTGAAAGAAGGGAATGGCCAGGAATTCTTTGGGGAGGGTTGTATTCTTGTATCATTTGGCTTCAGTGTACCACACTGACTAGCTTCAAATCCCCAAGACAGTTGTAATGATGTAAGCAAAATATCAACAATGTATAGTCTTTGGGGTGCTGGTTTAAACCCTGCATCTGGGTCTTTTCTGTAACCAAGTATGAACACACTCCAACAGCGAGGCGTAAACTCCACGCAACTTTCTGAAGGAGGGGGAGCGGCTACATCTCAATAGGAAATGTCTCATTAACCACCGTAAAGCCTGGGTTAGTTTCAAAGCCCTGAAAAGATTTTTTTTAATCTCTATAAATCTGACTTGAAAACAAAAGATCAGCAACTTCTCCCGGTGCACCTTCAGATATAAACTAACTCATCAGCCAATCAAGTCTGCACACTGATGTGGGGCACATCTGGGGCCTTCAGAAAACATCTCCAAAGAGGAAACTTTTTTTTTTTTTAAGTAGGACTAAAAACCCTGGAGTCCAAGGGTGAGTGGGGCCCTCACTGAGTGCGGCACCGAAACTCTCCTTTTGGGAAGTGGTGGCGTCAGGCAGGAGAACGTATACAACATCCAATGCAAACCTTACAACCGCCATTTTTATTTCTGTCTTTAAGTAATTGTCAATGTTTGTTACTTTATAACATTTGTTACCAACTAACATTTTTTTCCGGATACCTTTTCTTCATCAGCAAGATTTTGATAAGTTGTTTAAGCTTTATTATTTTTTGCCAATGATAGAATAAATGAGTACATCTTTAATAATTAGACTTCCTTACCTTTTTTTTTTTTTTTTTTTGAGACGGAGTCTCGCTCTGTCACCCAGGCTGGAGTGCAGTGGCCGGATCTCAGCTCACTGCAAGCTCCGCCTCCCGGGTTTATGCCATTCTCCTGCCTCAGCCTCCCAAGTAGCTAAGGCTACAGGCATCCGCCACCTCTCGCCCGGCTAGTTTTTTGTATTTTTTAGTAGAGACGGGGTTTCACCGTGTTAGCCAGGATGGTCTCGATCTCCTGACATCGTGATCTGCCTGTCTCGGCCTCCCAAAGTGCTGGGATTACAGGCTTGAGCCACCGCGCCCGGCCTTTTTTTTTTTGGAGAGCTATGGTGCCCAGGCTGGAGGACAGTCGCTATTCACAGGCATGATCATAGCATGCTGCAGCCTCCAGCTCCTGGGATCAAGCAATCCTCCTGCCTCAGCCTCCACGGTAGCTGCGACTCCAGTTGCCCACCACCATCCCCGACTAATTTTCTTTTTTTTCTTTTTGAGACAGGGCCTCACTCTGCTGTCCTGTCTGGAGTGCATGGCACAATCACGGCTCACTACAGCCTTGACCTCCTGTGCTCAAGCGATCCTTCGATCCTTCCCACCTCAGTCCTCCAAGTAGCTGGGACTACAGGTGCACGCCACCACACCCAGCTAATTGTTTATTAGCAGAGACGGGTCTCCTTATGTTGCCCAGGCTGGTCTTGAACTCCTAGGCTCAAGCGATCCTTCTGCCTTGGCCTCCCAAAATGCTGGGATTGTGAGCCACCATGCCTGGCCCACTTTTTTTAGGTTTTTAAGAGACAAAGGTCTCGCTATGTTGCCTAGGCTGGTCTGGAACTCTTGGCCTCAAGTGATCCTCCTGCCTCAGCCTCTCAAGCAGCTGGGACTCCAGGCATATGCAGGACTTCCTGATTTCTACAGGAAGCAGAGACAAGTGGGTTGCTCTCTGCCTACCCCCTTTCTCAAGCACTTTGTGCGACAGGTGGGCACTGGTCGCCAGGGCTAAACACCTCACCAACAAAGCAGGACAGCCCAAGGATTAAAATCAAGAATCCTGGCGGGGCACAGTGGCTCACACCTATAATCCCAGCACTTTGGGAGGCCAGGGCGGGTGGATCACCTGAAGTCGAGAGTTCGAGACCAGCCTGACCAACATGGAGAAACCCCATCTCTACTGAAAATACAAAATTAGCCAGGTGTGATGGCGTGTGCCTGTCATCCTAGCTATTTAGGCGGCTGAGGCAGGAGAATTGCTTGAACCTGAGAGGCGGAGGTGCGGTGAGCTGAGATGGCGCCATTGCACTCCAGCCTGGGCAACAAGAGTGAAACTCCGTCTCAAAAAAGAAAAAAAAAAAAAATCAAGAATCCTGAATGATGTGGTGATGTGCACCTATAGTATGTGCTACTAGAGAGGCTGGGGCAGAGGAATCACTTGAGCCCAGGAAGTTGAGGCTGCAGGGAGCTGTGATCGCACCACTGCACTCCAGCCTGGGCGACAGAGTGAGACCCTGCCTCTAAAAAAAAAAATCCCGAACAAGCGAGAAGACTGCCATCAATCTGATGACGTTTGGACATTTATGTAAAGTATCTTTACCAGAAAATCAAGAAAATATAAACTTTTAGATTTTGGAAAGCGTCTTGTGCACAAAGCAGCACGAGGTCAGAGAAACATTCCCATAAAGGGCTTCTGGAATCGTGGATCCAGAGACGGGGATGCCATGACAAAGACAAAAACATTGGATGACATTTTAAAACACTTAACATGTGCCATGTACTGTACGAAATGGATACTCAGTTAATCTTCACAGTAATTCTGGAGGTGGGTACTACTATTATGTTTATTTTGTAGATGAGGAAACTGAGGCATGGAGAGGTTCCGAAACTCAACCAAATCGTAACTGGCACGTGGCCACAGTCAGGATTCAAACCCAGAGCTGCCTGACCTGGGAGCCTCCACAGGGTGGCCTCCATGGTTATCACTGACCTGCAGGCATCAGAGAGCCACCAGAATACTCCTCACCCACAGGAACAGCCAGAGGCATGGCCCACGATGGCATTTTGGTGAATTTCATAGAAGTGTGAACCTCAGGCGCCCGCAGGCCTTGTGAGGGAGGCCCTCTCCCTGGCTGAGGAAGGGGCACCTGGGTTTGAAAGGCCTCCTTGTGAGGTGAGGGTGCCTGGAACTTGCTTCAGAATAACCCATGGGGCGGGAGCAGGTCAGTGGGTCTGAACCAAACAGGAGCTGAGAACTGCTGAAGCTGAAGTTGACTGATGGGTATGCAGGAGTGGGG
>NW_012107585.1:7633558-7647666 GCF_000951045.1 Mandrillus leucophaeus | reverse complement strand
ATGATCACAGCTCACTGCATCCTTGACCTCACAGGCCCAAGCAATCCTCCCACCTCAGTCTCCCGAGTAGCTGGGACCATAGGCACACGCCACTACATGTGGTTAATTTTTTTTTATATTTTTTTGTAGAGACAGGGTCTCCCTATATTGCCTAGGTTGGTCTCGAACTCCTGGGCTTACTAAAGCAATCCTCCTGCCTCAGTCTCCCAAAGGGCTAGGATGACAGGTGTGAGCCACCATGACTGGCCAAGAGTTCATTTTATTCTTTTCTGTGTTTTTGTGTTTGCTTGGAATTTTACAAATTAAAATTTAAAATAAGAAAATGAGGGGTGATCCCATCAGCCTCTTAAGAGGAACACACTGATTTAACAGGAAATACTGAGGGAAGAGCACCCCACAGAGTAAGCACCTCTGTGTGCTGGGCACCGCACAGACCCTCGCTTGTTAGTCCTCACGACACCCCTATGAGAGAGCAGCCCGCTCCAGCCTCATCTACAGAGAGGACTCTGGCATTCAGACCACTGCTGGGATGGCTCGCCAAGGAGGCTGGGCACTGCAGCCAGGCTGGTTTTCACCAACATGTGCTTCTTCCCTTTCTTCATCTTGAAGTACCAGGTGTTAGGCCAACCAATCAGCCAGAGGAGGTGGATATTTGGTTAAATGCTGGGCTAAAAACAGAAGAAGCAGAACCACAGAGCCATGCAGATGAAGTGCAGTGGCCGTGGGAACAGGGAGACATCTGAGGCAACATTTCTAATGTAAAATGAGAAGGAAAGGAGGTCCGGGAGCGGTGGCTTACGCCTAGAATCCCGCACTATGGGAGGCTAAGGAGGGTGGATGGCTTGAGCTCAGGAGTTTGAGACCAGCCTGGCCAACATGGAGAAACCCAATCTCTACCAAAATGTAAAAATTAGCCGAGCATGGTGGCACACTCCTGTAGTCTCAGCTACTTGGAGGGCTGAGGCTGGAGGACCAGGTGACACAGTGAGACCCTGTGTCCAAAAAAAAAAGAAGGAAGTGAGAATGAAGAGGGGCCCGCTTTTTGCCCTGCTCAGAATTCCGTGGAAGCCATGCCACCTGCCCAGAGTGGTCCTGGGTGCGACTGTTGCACTCATTTTGTAGATGAGGAAGCTGAAGCATGAAGAGGCTGAGACATCTGCCCATGTCTTAGCTGTCACTTGGTCATAGTCCTCATGGTTAAAGGAGACTGAGCCCACTCCACACTCCAGGAACAGAGTGCCCAGGCCTGGCCAACCTGAGTGGCACATGCTCCAATGGCAGTGATGACAGTAACAATGTCTGCAGCTCTGGGAATGGGCTGGGGGCTGGACCCAGAGGAAGACAGCACAGCAGAAAGCCAGGCTTAAAGAGAAAGACCCTTCCCAGCGACATGGATGAGGGCCTGGCTTAGGTTACACTGCACATCACCACTCCCTCTGGATCTGGAATTCTGTGAACCAGAAAATGGGTCGACTTAGGTTTCTGTAACTTGTAACCAAAGAACAAGGCTGAGGCTGGGCATGGTGGCTCACGCCTGTATCCCAGCACTTTGAGAGGCTGAGGCAGGTGGATCACTTGAGGTCAGGAGTTCGAGACCAGCCTGGCCAACATGGTGAAATCCTGTCTCTACTAAAAAATACAAAAATTAGCCAGGCGTGGTGGTGCATGCTTGTAATCCCAGCTACTCAGGAGGCTGAGGCAGGAGAATCGCTTGAACCTGGGAGGCTGAGGTTGCAGTAAACTGAGATCACACCACTGCACTCCAGCCTAGGTGACAGACCAAGATGCTGCCTCAGAAAAAAGAAAAAGAAAGAGAAAAAAAGAAGAAAGCTGACTAATGATCCCGCTCAGTGTGTTGAGCCCCTATCTTCAAACGTGGGCAGCTCTGCAGTGAGCACCCTCAGGAGATGTACAGACTCCGAGGCCTGTGCTTGGAGCTTCCAATTGGCTGAACCTGGGCAGGGCCCAGGAGCTGAATGTTCAGTAAATGCTCCGATGCAGCTTCCCACTTTGGGAAGCCACGTTCTAGGGAATACTCTTTGGAAAATGCCACTGTCAGGAACACTTTTATGTGGGCTGTACGAACTTTCTCAGAGTTGCTTATGTTTCTAGCAATGTGCTATTACAAAAGGCACATCAGCCAAAGACCTTTAGAGGAGCTAACAACAGTACCTGGTGATTTTACCATCCTCATTCATTCAAGACTCAGCAGGGGTTAAGGAGCTCTGATAACTAATTTCTCCAGAAATGAGTTTTGTGTACCTGGAGCACACAAAACAGGTGATTCTAAGTAGGCCACCGAAGCCGAGAGAAGGGACTGGGACCACAGCTTATATTGCTCAAGTGTTCTCAGCCAACATGAACATCGAGGCTTAGCTGGATTTCAGGACTTGTGGATTCCTGAAGATGGGCATGTAAAATGCTACATTTATGGAAAGTAGGTTAGCAGTAGGTGCAATTTCATATTCTCTGACCCAGTAATTCTACTTCTTGCACTATGACCCAGGAAAATAATTAGAGAAGTGTGCAAAAACCATGCACAGAGATGCTCAACACAGCTGTGTCTCTGACACCAACTACCTCGACAACTTACATGCCTGTCAGCTGGGGAATGGTCCAATTAAGTTTGCAGCCTTTAAAAGCATGTTGCCAAGGAATTTTTACCACCTTGCTCACAAAACAAGTTACTGAGAATGTTGATACATATCTATATGCACACACATCCTCTGTATAATGTTGATATATATAGGTATATACATATATATACCATATAATCTCAATTCCTTGTTAAAAAATATAGATATATCTATGTCCATATATAAAATGATAGGATATCTACCAAAATAATAACAGTGATGATCTCTGAGTAATTTCTATTTTCTTCTTTATAATTCTATTTTCTAAATTAGAAATAGTTAAAAAATTAAAATATATCCTTTAAAAAGCAAGTTTTTGGACAATTTTTAATATAATGGAAAAAGCTTATGATATAAAATTAAGGGAAAATATAGGATACAAACACATATTCAGTGTGGTATCAATTAGTTTTTTGTTTGTTTGTTTGTTTTTTATTTTTTGAGAAAGAGTATTGCTCTGTTGCCGAGGCTCGAGTGCTATGGTGCGGTCAGCTCACTGCAACCTCCGCCTCTTGGGTTCAAGCGATTATCTTGCCTCAGCCCCCCAAGTGCTAGGACTACAGGTGTGTGCCACCATGCCCAGCTAAGTTTCGTATTTTTTAGTAGAGACAGGGCTTCACCATGTTAGTTTTTTGCACCAAGCCCAGTTAGTTTTTTAAAACTATATACATCTGGCTGCGTATGGTGGCTCACGCCTGTAATCCCAGCACTTTGGGAGGCCAAGGCAGGCGGATCACGAGGTCAGGAGATCAAGACCATCCTGGCTAACACGGTGAAACCCTGTCTCTACTAAAAATACAAAAAAATTAGCCCGGCAGGCATAGTGACAGGCGCCTGTAGTCCCAGCTACTCAGGAGGCTGAGGCAGGAGAATGGTGTGAACCCAGGAGGCGGAGCTTGCAGTGAGCCGAGATCGCGCCACTGCACTCCAGCCTGGGCAACAGAGCAAGACTCCATCTCAAAACAAAACAAAACAAACAAACAAACAAAAAAAACTATATACATCTATACAGTCACACTGCACTTAACAACGTTTCAATGACAGATCACATATAGGATGGTGGTTCCATAAGGTCATAATACTATATTTTTACTGTACCTTTTCTTCGTTTACATAGGCTTAGATACACAAATACATACCACTGTGTTACAGCTGCCTACAGTATTCAGTACAGTCGCATGCTGTTCAGGTCTGGAGCCTGGGAGCCACAGGCTCTACCATACCGCCCAGGCGTGTAGTAGGCTCTGCCATCTGTGTTTGTGTAAGGACACTCTATGATGTTCACACAATAACGATGTCGCTTAACGACACAGTTCTTAGAACATCTCCCAACATTAAGTGATGCATGATTGTATATATGATTATATAAATATATATACAAAACACCCAAGAAAATCTTAATAACTGTTCTATCTGCATAGTGGAATTGTAAGTCAGTATTTTCTTCATTCCACTTGCATATCCTTCCCAAACTTTATATAATGGGAATGCATTATATTTCTTTTTTTTTTTTTTTTTTTGAGACGGAGTCTCGCTCTGTTGCCCAGGCTGGAGTGCAGTGGCGCGATCTCGGCTCACTGCAAGCTCCGCCTCCCGGGTTCATGCCATTCTCCTGCCTCGCCCCCCAAGCAGCTGGGACTACAGGCGCCCGCCGTCACGCCCGGCTAATTTTTTGCATTTTTAGTAGAGATGGGGTTTCACCATGTTAGCCAGGATGGTCTCGATCTCCTGACCTTGTGATCCACCCGCCTCAGCCTCCCAAAGTGCTGGGATTACAGGCGTGAGCCACTGCACTCGGCCTACATTTCAAGTCAGAAGAAACACAATCAATTGTATTTATTTATTTATTAATTTTTTTGAGACAGGGTCTCGCTCTGCCTCCCAGGCTGGAGTGCAGTGGCACAATCATGGGCACTGAAGCCTCCACCTCCGGGGCTCAAGTGATCCTCCTGCCATGGCCTCCTGAGTAGCTGGAACCACAAGCACGGGCCACCACACCGAGCAATTGTTTTGGGGGGGATGGGGATAGAGATGGGATCTCCCTACGTTGCCCTGGCTGCTCTCAAACTCCTGGGCTCAAGTGATCCTCCCGCCTTGGTATCCCAAAGTGTTTGGATTACAGGCGTGAGCTGCCACACCTGGCTTAACTGCACTTTAAACAATAGTTTACATGAGGAACATTTCCCTGAGATGCTTCTTGACGCTGCTTGGGGCTCCTTGCATCTGCGGGTGCTTTTGCGGCACGGTCATGAGGGATGACTGCACCCTTTGTGCTCCACAGCCCGGACAAGCACCCACCTCCCAAAGGTGCCCCATTAACACCTGCTAGGTTAAGAGCAACTAGACAGTGAGAATAACAATGATGATAATAACTCCCTCCCTTCCCTGAGCTCTTCCTGTGCACCCAGCACCATGCCCAGGGCTGCGTAGGCATCAATCCCCTCCTCAAATCCTATGAGGCTGGCTGGGTGCGGTCGCTCATGCCTGTAATCCCAGCACTTTGGGAGGTTGAGGCAGGGGGATCACTTGAGGTCAGGAGTTTGAGACCAGTCTAACCAATATGGTGAAACCCCGTCTCTACCAAAAATACAAAAATTAGCCGGGCATGGTGGTGAGTGCCTGTAATCCCAGCTACTCAGAAGTCTGAGCCAGGAGAATCGCTTGAACCTAGGAGGTGGAGGTTGCAGTGAGCCAAGATTGCGCCACTGCAGTCCAACCTGGGTGACAAAGGAAGACTCCACCTCAAAAAAAGAGAAAAAAATCCTATGAGGCTGGTCCTCACTCAGCAAGGGGCAGGGCTGAGACGGCAGCCCTAGTCCGTCCAATTCAACACCATGGTTGCAAGACCCATGCTCTAACCAACATTGAATTTCCATGAGGAGCGTGCTTTTTAGAAACAGCATATCTTGGCCAGGCACAGTGGCTCACGCCTGTAATCCCAGCACTTTGGGGGGCCAAAGGGGGGATCATGAGGTCAGGAGATCGAGACAATCCTGGTTAACACAGTGAAACTCCATCTCTAATAAAAATACAAAAAAATTAGCCGGGCGTGGTGGCGGGTGCCTGTAGTCCCAGCTACTCAGGAGTTGAGGCAGGAGAATGGCATGAACCCGGGAGGCGGAGCTTGCAGTGAGCCGAGATCGCACCACTGCACCCCAGCCTGGGCGACAGAGCAAGACTCTGTCTTAAAAAAAAAAAAAAAAAAAAGCATATCTCTACCATAAGGCAGTTACTCAGGAGTGCATCTGAAATGCCCAGAACTGTCTTTCTGATCCATTTATGCAAGAAAAATGTGCAATTTTTGCTTTGACCTATAATGTTTGTTCCCAGAGGTTGTTTTTTATAAATAGCACATCCCGTTGCTGCTCTTGTTTTCATTCTCCCTACCTTCTCTTCAGATGGGTAAAAGCCAATTGCTCTCATGACAAAAGGAAGCTCCGACAGGCAAATGTATTCTGACACCTTTCTGGTCTCCATCGTGTCGATGCCTTGACTGCGGAGCTGAGAATAGTAGAAGTAGTCTTCTAGCTCCTACGTAGGAATAGAACGGAAACACAACACACGTTTAGGCTTAAGTCTGAAGGCATCCATGAACACTTCAAAGACATTTTCTAGAAAGTACATTTTAAGCTCAATGGGGGAACAAAGCTTCGGAATTTTAAAGCAAGAAGGTTAACCCCGGGCACATTTGCTTTACAAACTTAACTCGATGTTACCAGGAAGTGTTTACTCTAGGGACAATTACCCTGTAGAATTTTCCTTCCCGGCCACCAGACAGCAGACCATAGAATGGGGTCAAGTCTTCACCCCCAAGAGAAACCGCTGCCTCCAGGACACTGGAACAACAACAGAAATGTCCCTATTAGAAAGCGCTCAAGCGTGAGCATGGCTCAGAAGGTGGTCCGCACAGCACTGCGGCCCTCTGAAGGGTATCACGGCACAGATACAGTGAGGGTCTCTACACACTTGTTAAGAAAAAGTCCTTTAAAATGAAACCAAAACCAGAAAATTCCATTTCAAGCGTGGAACTCAGAGGTAGAGGGCACCCGCCTTAATTATGGTGATATTCTCTCGGTGATGACAGGGCAGGTGCTTGGCAATTTGTCTGTAATCTTTGGGGAACACGTGTCTCCTGGGGGTGGGGGAGGCATCTGTGTTCTGAAACCACAATCCTCCCAGACAGACGAGCCTTACCCAGAACTTTAGATCCACAAACGATCAGAGTCAAAAGAATGGGATATTGTACAAGTGGACTGCCAACACTAATTGCTTCCATAAAAACTCAGGAGACCACAGGGACCCATGCCAGTCAGATAAAAATAACCCTCTGCTCTCTAACACAAGGTCAGATTTTCCAAAAATAGGCCCTTTCAATGGTAAGAAAACCTACTTTTCTATGAGACCAACTTTGCCTCCTACAAAAGGCTAATCATCAGAAATCATTCTAATAATCCACTAACTGGATTATTGCTAATCGGGCGATTAGCCTCTTTGCTGTGACATCAAACACACCTCATGTAGACCACAGTGGGGAAGTGGGGAAGTGTCCAGAGTGTGGAGTCACACGGACATGTGTGCAAGTCCCGGCTCTGCCCCTGGCAAGCTGTGTGACTCTGGGGAGGTGACTTAACCTCCCTGGCATCAGTGTCCTCCATTATAAAATGCGAAGATTCTGCCTTGCAGCACTGTTGTAAGAATTAATAAATGCATACCCAGTATACTAGTCTGTTATCATGCTGCTAATAAAAACATAACTGAGGCTGGGCAATTCACAAAAGAAAGAGGTTTATTGGACTTACAGTTTCATATGGCCGGGGACGCCTCACAATTACGGCAAAAGGTGAAAGGCATGTCTCACATGGCGGTGGCAAGAGAGAGAATGAGAGCCCAAGTGAATCGGGTTTCCCCTTATCAAACCATCAGATCTCATGAGACTTATTCACTACCATGAGAACAGCATAGGGGAAACTGCCCCCATGATCCAACCATCTCCCACCAGGCCCCTCCCACAACATGCGGGAATTATAGTAGTGCAATTCAAGATGAGATTTGGGTGGAGGCACAGAGCCAAACCATATCATTCCACCTCGACCCCTCCCAAATCTCATGTCCTCATATTTCAAAACCAATCATGACTTCCCAACAGTCCCCCAAAGTCTTAACTCAATTCACATTCACTTAAAAGACCATAGTCCAAAGTCTCATCTGAGACAGGCAAGTCCCTTTCACCTGTAAAATCAAAAGCAAGTTAATTACTTCCTAGATAGAATGGAGATACAGGAATTGGGTAAATACAGCCATTCCAAATGGGAGGAATTGGCCAAAACAAAGGGGCTAGAGGCCCCATGCAAGTCTGAAATCCAGCAGGGCAGTCAAATCTTAAAGCTCCAAAATGATCTCCTTTGACTCCATGTCTTATATCCAGATCACGCTGAGGCAAGAGGTGGGTTCCCATGGTCTTGGGCAGTTCCATCCCTGTGGCTTTGCAGGGTACAGCCTCCCTCCTGGCTGCTTTCATGGGCTGGCATTGGGTGTCTATGACTTTTCCAGGCAAACGGTACAAGCTATCAGTGGATCTACCATTCTGAGGTCTGGAGGATGGTGGCCCTGTTCTCACAGCTCCACTAGGCAGTGCCCCAGTAGAGACTCTGTGTGGGGCCTCTGACCCCACATTTCCCTTCCGCACTGCCCTAGCAGAGGTTCTCCATGAGGGCCCCAACAAACTTCTGCCTGGGCATCAAGGTGTTTCCATACATCTGAAATCTAGGCAGAGGTTCCCAAACCCCAATTCTTGACTTCTGTGGACTTGCAGGCTCAGCACCACATGAAAGCTGCCAAGGCTTGGAGCTTGCACTCTCTGAAGCCACAGCCCGAGCTCTACATTGGCCCCTTTCAGCCATGACTGGAATAGCTGGGATGCAGGGCACCAAGTCCCTAAGCAGCACACAGCATGGGGACCCTGGGCTTGTCCCAATAAATCTGGTCAAAACAAAGGCCTCCAGGACTGTGATGGGAGGGGCTGCCATGAAGATGTCTGACATGCCCTGGAGACATTTTCCCCATTGTCTTGGGTATTAACATTTGGCTAGTGGTAACATATGCAAATTTCTGCAGCCGGCTTGGATTTCTCCTCAGAAAATGGGTTTTTCTTTTCTGTCACAGTCAAGCTGCAAATTTTCCTAATTTTTATGCTCTGCTTTCTTTATAAAACTGGATGCCTTTAACAGCACCCAAGTTACCTCCCGAATGCTTTGCTGCTTAGAAATTTCTTCCGCCAGAGGCCGGGAGTGGTGGCTCATGCCTGTAATCCCAGCACTTTGGGAGGCCGAGGCAGGTGGATCATGAGGTCGGGAGATTGAGACCACCCTGGCTAACACGGTGAAACCCTTTCTCTACTAAAAATACAAAAAATTAGCCAAGTGTGGTGGCACACACCTGTGGTCCCAGCTACTCAGGAGGCTGAGGCAGGAGAATCGCTTGAACCCAGGAGGCAGAGGTTGCAGTGAGCCAAAATTGTGCCATTGCACTCCAGCCTGGGTGACAGAGCGAGACTCCATCTCAAAAAAAAAAAAAAAAATTTTCATCCACCAGATACCTTAAATCATCTCTCTCAAGTTCAAAGTTCCACAAATCTCTAGGGAAGGGGCAAAATGCCACCAGTCTCTCTGCTAAAACATAACAGAGTCACTTTTGCTCCAGTTCCCAACAAGTTCCTCATCTCCATCTGAGACCACCTCAGCCTGGACCTTAGTCCATATCACTATCAGGCTTTTGGCTAAAGCCATTCAACAACTCTAGGAAGTTCCAAACTTTCCCACATCTTCCTGTCTTCTTCTGAGCCCTCCAAACTGTTCCAACCTCTGCGTGTTACCCAGTTCCAAAGTCACTTCCACGTTTTCAGGTATCTTTTCAGCAGTGCCCCATTCGACTGGTACCAATGTGCTGTATTAGTCCATTTTCACGCTGCTGATAAAGACATACCTGAGACTGCACAGTTTACAAAAGAAAGAGGTTTATTTGACTCACAGTTTCACATAGCTGAGGAGGCCTCACAATCATGGTGGAAGGTGAAAGGCATGTCTCACATGGTGGTGGCAAGAGAGAATGAGAGCCAAGTGAAACAGGTTTCCCCTTATCGAACCATCAGATCTCATGAGACTTATTCACTACCACGAGAACAGCATGGGGGAACCACCCCCTAACCAGTCCAACTGTCTCCCACCAGGTCCCTCCCACAACACATGGGAATTATCAGAGTACAATTCAAGATGAGATTTGGGTAGGAACACAGAGCCAAACCATATCACGAGGATTGGAGACAAAGTCCTTTATTTTCCTCCTGTAATGAACGTTTGTTAAGGTGTGGGGTGGACTTAGAAAGCCCTGGCTGTGAATCCCAGCCCCACTGCCTCCTCCATTGTTGGGCAGTCATCAGACCCCTTGGAGTTAGCTTCTTGATATGTTTGATGGGGATAATAGTGGTGCCCTCTCCCAGGATGGCTGAGGATGAAATCAGATGATGCATGGAACTCACTCAGTGTAGGCCCTGGCCCTGAGAAAACTCAGCACAAGTGGTTGGGATTATTGCGGCCGTGGAAAATGGGTATCGGCCGCACCTACACCTTTCTTAGGAAGAGTTTGCTATGCACTGTCCTGGGTCCTCTCACCGAGGCATGCATAAGCCCACGGGTTGGCTTAAGGTCTGAGGAACCTGGGTATTCTCCAGGGGTGCCTGAGGGCCCCTCCAGAAGGGCTGTGTCTTCCCCACTTCTCAGCTCGAATATTAGGCCATGGAGGCAAGTGTCCAGCCGAGAGGGCTCCCTCTCTGTGGCCTCCAGGCCAGGCCCAGGCCCAATCCCGACAAGCTCCGTGAGTGGCAAGGCCACTTTTGCCATGTGACTCTGGAGCAGGGCCAGGTAAAGACCGGAAGTGACAGAGAGGAACCTGTCCCCACCAGGAGCCCCTGAGGGGAAAGGCTGGCAAGAGCACCTGGTCCTCTGGGAATAGCCTGCGGCTCCCGCCCCGGTGTTCAGAGTTCCACTACATCCCCTGCCTCCTGGCCACCATCAACTGACCCCAGAGGGGACCGGGGGCTGCACTGGGATTTCTCCAACCCACGCTGGGAAAGAGACGCCCTCTGTCTGTGGTGAGAGTTCTAATTTGTGAAATCTGGGAACTGTGGGCGGCCATCTTCCTGCTGAGTAAGGAAACCCAGTTCTGCAGAGAATGAAGCCAACAGCAGGGCCGAGAGGACAGCAAGTGCTGCGGGCACAAGTGTGCCGCTGTCCATGACCTTCCTGCGGTGTAGC
The DNA here is from genome assembly GCF_000951045.1 of Mandrillus leucophaeus. Classification (NCBI taxonomy): domain Eukaryota; kingdom Metazoa; phylum Chordata; class Mammalia; order Primates; family Cercopithecidae; genus Mandrillus; species Mandrillus leucophaeus. Next base: position 7,636,721 of record NW_012107585.1, on the reverse strand, counting down.
TACATGTGATCCCAATGACCTTCTCATATGTTCCCTTTTGCCTAATTTGTATTTCTAACACTTGCAACAGAAAAGAGGTCATTAGGGCAGAAAAGGGAAATGACACTTACTGAAAACCTGCTCTGTGCCCAGCAATCCACACAGTACTTCTGGGAAGGAGCTAGAGTTCTCAGCCCTGTGGCAAGCACACAGTAGGTGCTCTGTCAACGCTCCCTGCAGGAGGCGGAGGAGGAATGGTCTCAGCTTGGTGGGAGGAGTCCCATTTAACAGCTGGAGGAACTGAGGCTCCAAGAAGTGAAGGGACTTGGCTGGCGTCATCCAGCAAGCCGGTAGTGACTAGCTAGGATTCAAATCAGGGTCTCTCTGCTCTTGGCTGAGCAGGGCAGCAGGATGACAGGAGGCAGGGAGGCTGAGCACAGAGAAGTAATGAGGGATTTTGAAACAGATGTCAGACAAGGAGAGGAGAAAGGGTGGCATGCTAGCATGGAGGGGCAGAAGGGGAGTGCGGAATGAACCCTGAGAGAGGGGATGGAAGGGGCTCTCCTGGGGCAGAAGTGCCATAGACTGTGATGGTAGCAGTTGGGGCCAAGGGGGGCACTGACTGAAATGATCGAACGTGAGGGGATTTATCATTTTTATCTCCCCTACAACTCATCGTCAGTAACTCTAGTAGGAAATTTTGTTGGTTACTTGTTTAGGTTTTTACATTTCTTTCCGTTAGTGAAGTGCTGATCATATTAAGTCACCAGAAGCAGCAATGAAGTGCTAATTAGTTTATAATAATCCTTTGTCCCCACCACAGATTAAATTGAAATTCTCAGAAGCCTGGACTCTGGCCAGGCGAAAGCTATTGGAAAGCAGAGACCTTTTTTTCTTTTTCTTAAATTTCTACCATTCCAGATCCCAAGACGACTGAGAAGAAAACAAACATTTTAGAATGTTCTAGCCGGGTGCAGCGGCTCACATCTGTAATCCCAACACTTTGGGTGGCCAAGGCTTGAGCCCATGAGTTCAAGACCAGCCTAGGCTTGGTGAGACTCTCTATCAACAAAAAAATAATTTTTTAAAAGTTAGCCAGGCACAGTGGCATGTGCCTGTGGTCCCAGCTACTCAGGAGGCTGAGGCAGGAGAATCGTTTGAGCCCAGGAGTCCGAGGCTGCAGTGAGCCACGATCACTCCTCTGTACTACAGCCCGAGTGACCGAGTCAGACCCTGTCTCAACAACAACAAATAGAAAGGAAGGTTCTGCTTGTCCCCACAAAGTGTGCCTTGTCCCCATGGTTCCAGGCAACAAGCCAGGGAGCAAGGAACCAGGCAGCCATCCTGAGGCCGTGATCCCTTTTCAATGGGAGAGTTCACCTCCAGCTCCTAAATCCCCAAGTTCCCATGACCTGCTCTCTCAGGTGAAGGCGGGGTGGAAGTCAGAGCTGCAAGTGCAATCTCAAACACCGTGGTTCCAAAGCAGATTTAACTGGCTATTTTTGCTCATATTCAGGTTAAGAGTAGAAGCTTCAATATCCGCCATAAAAAGAAAGATGTGCACTTGGCAGATGGCAGGGGGTACACTGTGCTGGCAGCCAGGAATCAGGTTTGTTCTGTGAGGAAGGAAGGTGCCTCTGAGCTGTTTTTGCTCCTCAACGTCACACTGCCAGGAGAGAGGCCCAGGCGAGCCACAGGCAGCGCAGGGGCTTGGAGAAGTGGTCAGGAACAGGAACCGGCTGCCACGTGGTTGACTCTGCCCTGCGGCAGCACGCTGAATTTGGGTAGATGAGAGGACAGTGTGGGTGCTTGTCCCCTCTTTATTAGGGAAGATCCTGAGCTCATAAGCAAATGCCCTTACAGGAAGAAGAGAAGAAAGGAAATCATTCACTTGCTGAGTACTTCGCTCTGTGCTAGGCGCTTTTCCCATATTAAACTACCTGATCTTTATAGGGATCCTACAGAAGTCCCTATTATCACCCCACTTTGCAGGCAAGGACTCTAAAGATCAGGGACATTAAGAAGCTTGCCCTAGGCCCCATAGCCAGTAGAGAGTGGCCCCATATTCAAACTCATATTACCCCTTTCACCTCAAAGTCCACATACTCTCCAATGTTCAACTCTAGAATTCTCCAGCCTCGCCTCAGGCAGAGGTTCTCCGTTCAGAGCAGGGAGGGTGAGAGGAGGAGCCGAAAATACCCACGTCAAATGATCCTCTTACTATTTCCGTAGTGCATGCTTTGGAGGGTCAGCCTAGATCTTTCTAGCAGGTGTGGCTATGCAGAGCAGAGGGAGAAGCATTTGAGGGAGCAGGGGTGACCCCAAGGTGCTGTCACATTGCCTGAACTGCAAACACCATTGGTCCATGGAACAGGACAGTAACCCCCGTCTGCAGAGTAATGTGAGCCATGCCACTGGGGAGCAACCTGAGGGCCAGGCCCTGTGACATCCTAGCACAGTACCTGGCACACAGTAGGGTTCAGTGTCTATCACTGTCGCTGAGTGAAACAGAGTTTACACTTGGTACCTTCCTTCTCGCCCCGTCGTGTACCTTAAGGTGATTTTCCACTGCACCACAGAGCGATCGTGCCCTCCTGCGGTGAAGGCGTAGCGGCCATCATAGGAAATGGCCATGCCAGCCACCCCGTTTGGGTGACAAACAATAGCAGATGTCTTATGTGGATTGCCGTCAACTGGTAAGATCTGAAGTCCAACCTAGAAAGGAACACATAATTGGATATTCAGACTCAGGTAGCTGGGCCCGAGAGGCCTGGCACATTCACATGTCACCTCCAGATCTGTGTGCCAGAAGGACCTGTGTGTCTGGACCCATCTCTGAGGGTGAGAGCCACATATAATGTAGCTGGGCATCCACACACACCAGCCCTGGTAGGGGCCCCTCGCACAGCTCTAACAGATACACAGAAGGGAAGCTTTCCTCCCTGCCTTCATGGTCAGTTGTCCCGGGTTTTCCAGAATAAATCTCACAACCTATGACTTTACACTTTTTTTTTGAGACAGAGTCTGGCTTTGTCGCCCAGGCTGGAGTGCAGTGGCGCAATCTCGGTTCACTGCAAGCTCCGCTTCCCGGTTCACGCCATTCCCCTGCCTCAGCCTCCCGAGTAGCTGGGACTACAGGCGCCCGCCACCACGCCCGGCTAATTTTTTGTATTTTTAGTAGAGA
>NW_012107585.1:7594187-7633158 GCF_000951045.1 Mandrillus leucophaeus | reverse complement strand
ATTTTTAGTAGAGACGGGGTTTCACCGTGTTAGCCAGGATGGTCTTGATTTCCTGACCTCGTGATCCGCCAGCCTCAGCCTCCCAAAGTGCTGGAAGTGCTGGGATTACAGGTGTGAGCTACTGCGCCCAGCCAATTTACATATTTTTATAAGAGTTTTTCCACATAAATAAATAAGAAGGAAAATCCTTTGGTGGCCCATGTATCTTCACTGGGAATATAGAAAATGCAGTAACTCTGCTCAGAAATGTCTCCCAAGAGTCTTCCTAACTCATCAAGGGCAATTTTCAGTATCACAGCTGACCGGGGTGGAAGCAGTTGGGCTTGGCTGTAAACCCAGAACTCTCTGAGTCTCGTGATCTTCGGTAATGACTGCTGCTCATGACACACAGAGTCAACTCCCAGAGCTGGAGAAGAGAGTGCTGTTACCTTGTCTCTGTTAATAAACACCAAGTAGCGTTTCTGTAGCTCTGCCATGCTTCTCACTGGGAGGACTTGTGTTTGCTCAATAGGGGAACCATAAGCTGGCCCCATAAGCGTCTTTCTGAAGGCAAAAAGAGAAAGAGTTTTTAAAATTCCACAAATCTCAACATAGGTTTTAAGATTCTTTGGTCAGGCTGGACACAGTGGCTCACGCCTGTAATCCCAGCACTTTGGGAGGCCGAGGCAGGCAGATCACAAGATCAGGAGTTTGAGACCAGCCTGGCCAATATGGTGAAACTCCGTCTCTACTAAAAATACAAAAATTAGCTAGACATGGTGGCGGGCGCCTGCAATCCCAGCTACTCGGGAGGTTGAGACAGGAAAATCACTTGAACCTAGGAGGCGGAGGTTGCAGTGAGCCAAGATTGCGCCACTGCACTCCAGCTTAGGTGACAAAGTGAGACTCCGTCTCAAAAAAAAAAAGACTCTTTGGTCATGGATGGGGCATGGTGGCTCACGCCTGTAATCCCAGTACTTTGGGAGGCTGAGGCAGGCGGATCAACTGAGGTCAGGAGTTCAAGACAAGCCTGGCCAACATGGTGAAACACCGTCTCTACTAAAAAAAAAAATTAGCCAGGTGTAGTGGTGCGCACCTGTAGTCCCAGCTACTCAGGAGGCTGAGGCATGAGAATCGCTTGAACCTGGGAGGTGGAGGTTGTAGTGAGTGAAATCATGCTACTGCACGTCATCTTGGGCGACAGAGCAAGACTCCATCGAAAGGAAGAAGGAAAAGAAAAGAGAAAAGAGAGGCGAAGTGAAGAGAATAGTTGAGTTTTAAAAATTCCATAAATCTCAACATAGGTTTTAAGACTCTGGTCCTGGGCAGAACACAGTGGCTGATGCCCATAATCCCAGCACTGTGGGAGGCTAAGGTGGGAGGATTGCTTGGGGTTAGGAGTTCGAGTCCAGCCTGGGCAATACAGTAGTTTCCTGTCTCTACGAAAAATTAGCCTGGCTTGGTGGCCTGAGGCTGAGGTGGGAGCATTGTTTGAGCCTGGGAGGTCGAGGCTGCAGTGAGCCAGTGAGCCGAGATCATGCCACTGCACTCCAGCCTGGGCAACAGAGTGAGACTCTGCCTCAAAAAAAAAAGAAGAAGAAGGAGAAAATCTATATCTCCACATTGCTGCACCCTATCCCAAGATAATCATGAGTAATAGTTTGGTGTAAATGACTCAAGAATTTCTTTTGTAATTATAATTTTATATAAAAATAGAATTATGCTATTCATGTTTCATTGGTAATTTGCTTTATCTCATATTACATCTTTGAGATATTTCCATGTCATTACACAGAGAGCTGTCTTACTCTTTCTCTTTTTTTCTTTTCTAAAAGCAGCATCGTGTTCCAGTGTACTGACAAGCCATCGTTTAACTAATCCCCTATTAATGGGCATTTGGATTGTTTCCATTTTTAAAAATATTTTCAAACAAGACATCCTTTTACTTATGTCTTGGCATACTGTGTGAGTACTTCTGTGGGCTACATTCCTAGAAGTCAGAAGATATGATAAAATTTAATAGAGGGTGACAAATTGCTTTCCCAAAAGGTTACACTGATTCACACCCGCCCCCAGCAGCGGATGAGAGTGCCCGTTTCCCTAGCCTCTTGCCAACGCTAAGCACTATCAATCATTTTTATCTTTGCTAATCTGATTGGTGAAAAAATGATATCTTGTTTTCATTTGCATCTTTGACATGCTAGTGAGCATCTGCTCATAGGTTTATTGGCCTTTTCCTGTGAACTGCCTTTTCATGTTCTTTCAAATATTTTTTAAATGCATTTTTAAATTCTTTTGGATTTATCATGAAAAGACAATTCCTTCCCAATTAAGCCACGGTTATGAGGTTTCCTTATTCCTACAGCTTAAAAGATGCTTTATTCAAGGGCTTTTATTCTGGAATGATGGAAATGCTCTGAAGCTAGAGTGGGGGTTACACAGCACTGTGAGTACTAAATGCCATGGAACTGTTTCTTTCTTTTTTTTTTTTTTTTAAGACAGAGTCTTGCTCTGTCACCCAGGCTGGAGTAAAGTGGTTGGTGCAATCCCGCCTCACTGCAAACTCCACCTCCCGGGTTCAAGCGATTCTCCTGCTTTAGCCTCCAGAGTAGCTGGGATTACAGGCCGCCTGCCACCATGCCCGGCTAATTTTGTATTTTTAGTAAGAGATGAGGTTTCACCATGTTGGCCAGGCTGGTCTCGAACTCCTGACCTCAGGTGATCCACCCACCTCGGTCCCTCCCAAAGTGCTGGGATTACAGGCGTTCGCCACCGTGCCCAGCTGAACTGTTCACTTTCAAATGGTTCATTTTATGTTACATAAGTATCACCTTGATAAATTTTTTTAAGCTGCTTTATGCTAATTTCAGATTGATCAATAGGCAGAAGCTCCCAACTCTGTGTCTAAAAGTCCCTCCTGCCTCTTTCCTCCAGTGAATGACCATTAGCAGGAACTTCAGGCCCAAGGTCTGCCAGCCCTCATTCTCCAGCTCTGCCAGTTCAGTGTCTTAGGACTGCGCGTATCCGAGAGATATTCTTTGTCCAAAAAGTATGTGTTCATTAAAAACTATGCACAATGACTCTGAAGTCTTTCTAAAGCTCCTCTTTACACATGCTTTCGAGTGTTTTAATCGCTTAAGAAAATTGTCCTGGATTTCTCTCCCTACCATAAAACATGGCATTTCTCAGTCATTTTTTCTTGTGCCTTCTGGGAAAGAACTGTTTAAAACAACAACAACGACAACAAAACATCCCAGGTAGTCCTGGCCTTTTGAGGACCTGTCTTATCTGAGATACGTTTCAAAACCATGATAGTCCTCAAGCCTGAGCCAGCTGCGGCCAGTTCCCCGACTTCCTTCTTCCGGTGGTGGTGGCAGTGGCAGTGGCAGTGGTGGCGGCTGTGGTGGATCACTGAAACAGTCTCCCTTCCAACTTCTTCAGTGGGAGAATACTTAGCAGGGCTGTGGACGAGGGAACGGGATGACGGTGTTTGTTGTGACGGCTCACAGGGGCTGAAGCACAGGGGCCCACGGGCATGCGCAGGATGGTGTCAGGAGGGAGGAGACGCCGCTCTAGGATGCTGGGCGGTGGATGCCCTGCTCCCCAGATGCGGACGCCCTGCTCCCCCAATGCGGACGCCCTGCTCCCCCGCTAGTGTCTTCCCCGTTTCATGCCTTCAACCATCCTGTGCTCCTGACTGCAGCCCAGCCTCTCCCAGGACCTCCACACTCCAGAGCCTGCTTCGTGGATTCCCACCCGAATGTCAAGCAGGCATGTGAAGCTTGCCTTGTGCAGTCTGAGCCCCGGTGTATCTCGAAGCTCTCCTTCTGTTGCCCCCCTCATCTCTTTAAAGGCCCAGTCCATTCCAATGGCTTCGAGAGGTGTCTTCCCTCACACCTCCTTTTCCCTCCATTTTGTTTTGCCGGCAGGACACATCCAGAATCTGACCCTCCCTTCTGCCCTCAGGGCCAAGCCGCCATCAGCTGTCACATCAGTTTCCCCAATCTTGCTTCTACCTTTGCGCCCCAGAGTCTGCTCTCTGTACAGAAACCAGACATCATTGTAAAGAATCAATCAGAACATGTCATTCCTCTGCTCAAAACCCTCCACTAGCTCTCGTCTTACCTGGGAAAGAGCCGGAGTCTCCAGGGTGCCGTGTGCCAGGCACCAGCCCGCACCTCTGACCCGCTCTCCCACACCCCCTCCTTGCCCATTCCACTCTGGCCTCGCCAGCCTTCGCAGCATTTCCCAAACCCTAGACGCCCCCCACCTTCACTCATCGGCCCTTGCTGATCCACTGTTTTTCCTCCAACCGGGCGGCAGCCCCTCGCTTTCTTCAAGTCTCTGTTCAGATGCTCAGATGTCCCCTGCTCTCCAGGGCCTTCCCTGCCTCCCCATCTTTTCATCCTGCCTTTTCCTTTTTTTTTTTTTCTTTACACAGACCTGATTACCACCTACCTACTACCTGGCTACTTGTTCACACTATTGCATCACCTGCCCCCCACCAACATGTAAACTACACAGTGATGGAAACCGTTTTGTTTTCATCCTTGTCTTCAGCACCTAAAACAGTACCTGGCTCACACAGGGTGTAAACAAAGGAGTGCTAGCAATTAAAGTTACAACTCCTTTGAGACCCAAGAGTAAGAAAAAATCAAACAATTGTTAGTAGCTGGGTAAAACTATGTTTTTCCTAACGAGAGGAGAACAGAAGGCAGCATCAGCAACCTTCCCAGGGCCCCAGGGCTGTGTCCTTCCTGGATTCTGCACATCTCACCTCCACACAGGGCCACATGACCTTGGTGAGAATTACTTACGTTATCTGTGCCTCAGTTTCCTCCTCTGCAAAGCAAAGAGGATGATGATAGTAGCCAAGCTGCTTGCAGGTCCCTGCATAGAGACTTGAAACAGGCTGGGGGCAGAGAACTCGATCCACACCCCCTGCAGTGGGAAGCTGCGGGTGCTTACCTGCACATTTTGGTGGTAGAATTAAAAAGCTTCACTTTGTAGCCACTGTTGCAAATAAGCAGGAAGAGTTCCCTGGTGAGTGGTGGGTACCAGACCATGCAGGTGGGATAGCAGCCCTGGTCTGTGCGGTGAATGTCCAGGACTTCCAGGCAGTCTTTGTAGCTCCTGAGAAGATCATACTCTATCTGCAGAGGAGCCCAGATGGACACACATGAGGGCCGAGCCAAATTAAAGGCTCAGCTAAAGAGCCCCTAGCTCTTGGGTGACAGCCTTTATAATTATCAGCAACAGTGCTGTTCTCCAGGATATGGCATCAGGTCTCCTAACAGAAGACTTGCCTAGAACCGACACTAAGTCATCAGTACTGAGAATTCACTATCCGGAAGACAATGAGCTGAGTGCTCCAAAAACATCTGTCATGTCATCCTCAGAACTTCCCTGCAAAGGAGTACTGTTGTGCCCATTTTACAGATGAGGAAACAGACGTTCAAGGATGGTCAGAGTGGCTTATCCAAGGTCACATAGCTAAAAAGTGGCAAAGTAAAAATTCAAAAATTCACATTTAGATCCAGCTGACTCCCACACCTAACATCTTACAGTTCTGTTATACTGTGTCACTTATTATCTTAGGAACTAATTCATCTAAATCTCAGCCCAGCACTTGGCAATCGCAAATCAGCAGCCGCTGAACTGGGTCCATACAGGTATGTTTTCGTAGGCAGGGCAGAATAGATGGATGGATGGATGGTTGGATGGTTGGATGGATGGATGGGTGGGTGGGTGGATGGATGGATGGATGGATGGATGGACAGATGGATGGATGGACAGACGGATGAATGAATGGATAAACTGAATAAAGGAAGGAAGGCAAGAGACAGAAGGGAGGGGTGGGGGAGGGAGGGAAGAAGAAAGGGAGGGAAGGAAGGGAGGGAGGGAGAGATGGGGAGAGGAAAGGAGGGAGGGAGGAAGGAAGGAAAAACAGACAGATACACTGACTGGTTGATTTTGAATCCATTTCACCTGACCCTGTAATATCGCATTTGCCACTGTCCCTACCTTTTCCTCTTATCTCACAACGTCTCCTAGTTTTCATATTTAGGTAGCAGCCTGACCCCAACTGCTGGACACGAAGACAGTGTTAGTGAGTGTCGGCCCTCCCCATGCACACTGGGAGGCAAGGGCGGCTGCTTTCCACGCTGTGGGGAACTCCCCGCTCCCTGCCTTCTGACTTGTTGCTGCCCGGAAGCCTCCTCGTCCAGAACAGGAATCCCCAGGTGGTGTCCCAGGCACGTTAAGGCAAAATGCCAACCTGGAGAGGTTTGTGATCCTTCACTGTGCACTCATTTTCTCCAACAAACACACATACTGTGCGCCTGGCTCTATGCAATATGCCAGGGATGTCACAAGAGTGAGACACAGTCCTGGTGACCAGGTCAACGAAAAGTAAATAGCTCACCAAGAGCCTGTCTGTCCCAAGACTCAGCAGTCTAGGCTCATTGCTGTCCAGGTAAACCCCAAACAGGAGACTTCGAATGCTTTTGCGATGAGAACGAAGTCTTGCTAAGTACTCCCAGACCCTCTGTCCGTTTCTGACCACCAGCATGTAAACAGCCACAGTAAAACTTCTATCCTGAAGATGAGCAAAAGAGAAGGAGTTATCCCGTTTTACGTTTAGCAAATTAAGAATCATCATTATGGGCCGGGTGTGGTGGCTCATGCCTGTAATCCCAGCACTTTGGGAGCCGAGGCAGGTGGATCACCTGAGGTCAGGAGTTCCAGACCAGCCTGGCCAGTATGGCAAAACCCCATCTCTACTAAAAATACAAAAATTAGCTGGGCGTGGTGGCACACACCTGTAATTCTAGCTACTTGGGAGGCTGACACAAGAATTGCTTGAACCTGGGAGGAGAAGTTTGCAGCGAGCCAAGATTGTAACACTGCACTTCAGCCTGGGCAACAGAACAAGACCCTATCAAAAAAAAATACTAAGAATATTTTCTTCAAAAAAATCTTAGTCTATTCAAGCAAATAGTAAAACAATTTCCATTTTAGGTTTTTTTTTTTTTTTTTTTTTTTTTACACAAGAGTCTTGATCTGTTGCCCAGGCTGGAGTGCAGTGGCCTGATCACGGCTCACTGCAGTCTCAGTCTCCTGGGCTCAAAAGATCCTCCAGCCTCAGCCTCCTAAGTAGCTAGGACTACAGGCACACACCACCATACCTGGCTAGTTTTTTTTTTTTTTTTTCATTATTTTTTGTAGAGATGGGGTCTCACCATGTTGCCCAGGCTGGTCTCAAACTCCTGCCTCAAGCAATCTGACTGCCTCGACCTCCCAAAGTGCTGGGATTACAGGTGTGACCTACACCTGGCCTAATGCCCATTTTACAGACAAGAAAAGTAAAGTTAAAAGCAGAAAACTGAAAAGGTAGTCAGGGAAAAAGTATGAAGGTGACACTATGGTCTTACACTCTTCCCTCGCTGTCTGTGGAAAGGCAAAAGCCTGATTCTTTGTGCCTTTGTCCTCCCGTTTCTTTGTCCAGCTACATACAATAAAAAAGCCATGTGTCTTTGAAAGGTATGAAGGCTGCGAGTGAACCAGGTCGGAGTGGGAGCCTGGCCTGAGGGGACACAGAGGCTGGACTGTGTGTGCCCACAGTGTGCTGAGATGGCTTTGTCTTCAGAAGCATTGTGTACACAAACCAGAGGAGTGGCCGCACCAGCGTGGAGACGGAGAGCGCTGGAAGGGACAGGAGTTTAGTGAAGACCACTGCTTTTCCCCTCCCAACATAAAGACAGACCAACATAACTGCCTTATAGCTCACTGTAACCTCAAACTCCTGGTCCCCAGGGGTCCTCCCGCCTCAGCCTCCTGGATAACTGGGGCTACAGATGTGTGCCACAAGGCCTGGCTAATTTTTAAAAAATGTTTTTGTAGCAATGGGGTCCTGCTGTGTTTCCTAGGCTGGTCATGAACTCCTGTCCTCCAATGATCCTCCCACCTCAGCCTCCCAAATCATTGGGATTACAGGTGTTAGCCACTATGTCTGGCCTCTTTTGGTTTCACATAAAATTGCTAAGCCACTGGATGCGTGTCCGTGAAAATACTTACAGCAGTTGCCATATACTGGGAGTCATGGGAAAAGCTTATATGAGTCACACTGGTTCTGGAATATTTGAAAGGCTCTGGGCTTTCATTTTCTAAAGACATTGCATCAAGAATGTAAACTGTCCCCTCTGTAAAACCAGCTCCAAGAAGGGCTCCTGAAATGACAAGCCAGAGAACAACGATGGAAAAGGATTACGTTCATTCAAGAGATGTTGAGTCTGTGCCAGGCTTTGTTCTGGGTGTGGAGAAGACAGTAACTAACACAACAAAGCTCCTGTGCAGAGAAATGAACCGAAACGCATGATCTCCTGGGGTTAGCGCACAGAGACGCGCAGAGAGCACTAGGCCCAGAACACCATGGGAGCCCCAGAGAGAAGGCGCCTCATCCAGCCTGCTGGGGATTGGAGTCGGGGAGACTTTCTGGAGCTATGCCAGCCCAGGTGCATCCATCCCTTTCGGGACTGTCCATGTGGAACCGATGGTAGGCTGATAAGATGAAAATACCTTCCGGGTTGTAGGTCAGACTCTGGACTCCAAGCCCTTTCTCAAAAACCCTGCTGAAAAGATATTGTTTGTTTTCATAATTCCACACTTTGATCATCCCACAGATGCTCCCAATGGCAATGAGGGGTTGATAGGGGTGGCAGGAGATGGCACAAATGGCATCCTTGGGCTCTACAAATAACTTCTCAAGTTTGGTCCCATCTGTTGTTAAGTGGTACACCGCGGCATCAGATGTTCCAATGATAAAATTCCTGTTTGCCAAGGAGAGACCAAACAATATCAGTGTTTGCAGGGAATGGGGCATGCCAGCTATTCTGCTTCTAATTGCACATAAAACGCCTCTGTCGTCTGTAATTTAGTGACATTATTAACCCAACATTTCCAAAAATATACCACCAATACCCAACAGCCTCCATTTGCAAGTGAAAAAGCCCACTTTTCTCCATGTAAATTGAGTCATTAAGTATGCAGATGGACAGTCAGTTGTACAATTAGCTAATCTGCACATGCAAATATTCATTTGTGTATGCAAATATGGAGTTTGGTGCACACATACAGATGTGCCTGTAAATACTGCAAGGGTAATTAAGCAGACTCTCAGATAATTCGGTCTTGAAATGTTATGGCTATTAATTATCCAGTGCCTTTAACCGCAGTGGCTAGCCAAAGACTCCAGACTCAACAGAGGTGAGAGCTCAGGGATCAGGACCTTCCAGCTTCCAGTTACTAAAGAGTCTTAATATTAAAGTCATGTTTCATTAATTTTTTAAATGATCCAATAGTTATCACAATCAGCCAGGGAGATATCCCAGGAACAACACGAACCTCCCACTGCATGCAAACTAAAGAAGACAGTGATCATTTTTCAACCATTCTAGTGACTAGATTCATTAACAACTTACCTTACGACAAAAAGGTCACCTTTTAAAGTGCAGTCAGGAGGATAGTTTGATTTTTCGGTAGGAGGGGTTGCTGGGGTCTTTGAAAAGGACAGAGTTCTTATGGCGCCCAGTTTCAAGTGACTGTACCAGTTAACAATAGACAGGGTGTGATCATAGAACTTAATGTTACCCTTAATGTCACCTGTGACAATGTAGCTGAAATGGAGAATAACATCAGTTTTGCAAATAGCAATAATAACAAGTAGCATCTATATAATACCTAATTATATGTCAGGCTCTGGATTCTGGGGCATTGCAAAAACTTAATTTAATACTGCCTGATGAGAATGATTTTACTGTTATCCCAATTTACATCTAGGAAACTAACGCTCAGAGAGTTAAGAAATTTGCTCAGGGCATTGTGTTGCCAGATTTAGCAGATAACAATACAGATACCCAGTTACATTTGAATAGTTGTATAAAAAAATTTAGTGTAGCTGGACATGGTGGCTCATGTCTGTAATCCCAGCACTTTGGGAGGCCGAATTGGGTGGATCACCTGAGGTCAGGACTTTGAGACCAGTCTGGCCAACATGGTGAAATCCCGCCTCTACTAAAAATACAGAAATTAGTCAGGTGTGGTGGTGCGCACCTATAATCCCAGCTACTAGGGAGGCTGAGGCAGGAGAATTGCTTGAACACGGAAGGCAGAGGTTGCAGTGAGCCAAGATTGCATCACTGCACTCCAGCCTGGGTGACAAGAGCAAACCTGCGTCACAAAAAACAAAATAGACAAACAAACAAAAAATTTAGCCTAAGTATATCCCAAATATTGCATGGGGCATATTTATACCTGGCAATTTTACCAGGGCCATGTGGCTTGACTATGCAGGGAACCCAGGTATGTCTAAAGCAAAGTCCATGCTCTCTGCTAGGTTCTTCCCTGCCCGCCAAGATCAGCCATACACAATGGCGGCGGACAAGGATTTACACTCCCCATATAACTACAGATGACCATGGAGAGAATTGCTCCACCAGTCCTCCAAAATCATGCAAGCTGGCAATGGGACACTAGCACTTCACAGGAAGGCACTACTGTTAGCGTGATCATAAAACCCTATCCAGTCATCACAGCAGAAGGCAGTGCCACGTGACAAAATGGCTTTCATTTCCAGTCCTCAGATCCATCCCAAATGGGCTTTTTAAAAAAGACTTTGACATAATTCTAATCACAGGGGGCAGACGAGGAGGATTTTCTCTTACATATGCAGAGTGGTTAAATGAGGTTTCTGATTAATAAGCAAGGCAGGTGGGCCGAGTAATTGGCTTGAACGTCTGCCACTGCCCTCTGCTGGACAGAAGCAGCAATACTGACCAAGTATTTTCAGAGACCTTTTCCTTCTTGGACTCACAGATCCTGACTGGGTTTTATTAACTTGGAGAACTCAGGCCTGGTCTTCACTGGATCCTAACCCCCAACCGAGTAAAGGTTGATTGCATCATGGCCAACTGCAGTTCTACTATCTTCTCACTCCACTGAGTGAGGGTGACAATTTGCATTTCTCTTTGTAAAACCATGTCAAGATCTCACTGTTCCCCTGCATCAAAAGGCAAATGGAAGCAAATGGGCGTTTTGAAAGCAGATGGTCCAGTGACTCTAACCATATGGGCAGGGTCCCTGTCACTAGGCAATTTTCTCCACACCTTCGAGAACTTCTCTCACACACTGATGATGGCTGCCATTTACCTAGGGTTCCCCTGCACCAAGCATGTGCAAAGAGTTTTACATCCCTATCTCGTGAAATCCTCATAAAACCACTCTGAGAGAAACAGTACCATTATGCCCATTTTACAGATGAAGAAATAGAGGCTCAGCAAGATTAAGTTCCTTTCTCAAGGTCACTCAGTAAGGAAGGGACCCAGCTGAAATAAGAACCCTGTCCTAATTGAGGACTTAATGACCATCTGTGAGTCCCCACAGCCACTCAAAATCAGAGTTAGTGAATTTTATTACGTTCTGATGCATTTGATCTTCTCACAATGGGTAAATATTTTTGTTTTGTTTTGAGATTGAGTCTCGCTCTGTCACCCAGACTGGAGTGCAGTGGTGAAATCTTGGCTCACTGCGACCTCTGCCTTCTGGGTTCAAGTGATTCTCATGCCTCAGCTTCCTGAGAAGCTGGGACTACAGCCGCATGCCGCCACACCTGGTTAATTTTTATATTTTTAGTAGAGACAGGGTTTCCCCATGTTGGCTAGGCTGGTCTCAAACTCCTGAGACCACCCGCCTCGGCCTCCCAAAGTGCTGGGATTACAGGTATGAGCCACCGCTCCGAACTGTAAATGTTATTTTGTAATCAGACAAAAACAATATAGTTATTCAAATTATTTTCTTACATTTACTGCATGTAAAATGTTGCATGCAAAATCTATCCAAATAGCACAGAAGAAAAAATCTAGTTCCTTTTTGTTTCACCAACACAAAGGGATTTTTTTTAACATAATGCATGCTCATGATTTTTTAAAAAATCCAATTAGTATAAATGGAACTATAAAAAGAAGTAAATCCACCCCCGATCCCTGATCTTAGTTCTCAGTTATTTTCCTCAGAGGCAACCAATCTTCCCAGTTCATTATGACTCTCCCCAGAATACCCTATGCATATACAAAATATGCATATACATCCAAAAGAGGTTTTGTTTTGTTTTGTTTTGTTTTTCAAGACAGGAGAGTCTCGCTCTGACAAACTCCTGGGCTCAAGCAATCCTCCTATCTCTCTTTCTTTTTTGTTTTTTGGTAGAGATAGGGTCTCACTGTGTTGCCCAGGCTAGTCTCGAACTTCTGGCCTCATGTGATCCTCCCACCTCAGCCTCTCAAAGAACTGAAATTAGAGGTGTAAGCCACTATGCCCAACCTCCCATAACAATTTTTAAATATTTTTATAATCATCCATAGCTACCTTTTAATTAAGTTAAAATTACCTATCAATTGTAGTAAGCACAGTGATGCCCTCTTTCTGCAAATGAACCAATTTACAAGGCTTGATATAGGGAAAGCCCAAAAAGGTGGAGGCAGATGAGGGTGGGCGGTGTATGTCCCAGACAACCAGCTTCCCTTCCATTGTTGCTGAGAGTATTTGTGTTAAATTCAAGTGAAAGATGGACTGGCTAAACTTTCCCACAAGCTTGTTGAAGGTCTGTGTTTCAAAAGAAAGGTTATAGTTACTGTTGGTAATAAATATAAAACAAAGCATTTATCAACACGATATTTTATAATGTTATGCTGAAATATAGTGAGAAAAAGAGAAAGAAAAAGAAAACAATCACTAAAACCATCTCCCGTGGATTGCCATGGTCCAGGCAGTTCTGAACCTCTGGAGGTTTGCTAAGAGCAAGTGAAGGGTTATGTACTCTGTTCAATTACATTGTTTGTTTAAAGCAAATGAGAGAGTGGTTATTCACTGTTTATACCTGTTAAATTTCTCTTATGGAGGTTTCAGAGACTGGTGAAGAAACTAATGCCTGTTGTGAGTCAAAGCATGCTCTGGTTATAAAAGAGCATAAGATAATTCTCCCAGTCTCCTTTGATCATAAGGTATTTTCCCATCAGTAGAAAATATTTAAGCACTATACACAGAAATGCCCTATTCTCTATGCTGCCCAATTCTCTAATAATACAGAGAAGATCCGAAGGTTTACCTCTTCTGATGTGAACACAAGAGGAATAGTAAATAATAATTAGTCAAACAAGAGCACCAAGTTCTTTCTAAGAGCAGCACTGTTTCAACACATTTTTATCATTTCAAATGGCTCATTATTTGTGGATTCTGTATTTGCAAATTCAACTACTTGTAAGAATTGATTTGTAATCCAAAAATCAATACTTGCAGCACTCTCACGGTCATTTGCTGAAGTGCATGTGCAGTGTGACAAATAATTTTACTCACTCAACATGCACATTTCCAGTTGAGGGCAAGCAGGGCAATGCTCTGCCTTCTTGTCTCAGCTCTGACTATAAACAAGTGTCCTTTTCATGGTCTATTTAGTGCCATGTTGTTTGCATTTTTGGGTGCTTTTTCTTGGTGATTTTCGTATTTAAATTGACCCCCAAACATAGTGCTGAAGTGCTATCTAGTGTTCCTAAGCAAAAGAATGCTATGATGTGCCTTATGGAGAAAATACGTGGGTTAGATGAGTTTCATTCAAGTCATGAGTTACAGTGCTGTTGGCCATGAGCTCAATGTTAATGAATCAATGTTATATATTAAATAAAATGTCTTTAAACATGAATACACATAAAACAAGGTTATGTATTGATCAGTTAGTTGGTGAAAATGTGACCAGAGGCTCAAAGAAACCTACCCTATATTTCCCTTAAGAGCAATAATTTAGTATCTGCTAATTTGGTGTTTGCAGAGACTTTATAGAACATAACTACCAACAACAATGAGAATTGACAGTATTTTTTAGTACTTTCATTTATGAAAAACAAGTCTGCAGACAGAATAATCTCCTTGTGCCCATACGTCTCAACTTTTTATTTTCTGTTTTTGTCTTTTGGCATGCCCTCTTAAGAAATAAATTTCTACAAATCATACCAAGACAGAAGCAAGTATCCAGGAAACTCATCATCAGGTGCTCCCTGAGCGCAAGTTACATGGGCAGCAAATGCAGAATATGCTACAGGAGACGACTCAAGTTCCACCTCAGACACAAGAGCTTGCAGTAAGCAAGCAAGATAAAATGTTTTCTCAACATCTGGTTCATCTCCCTCTTATTGGCTCTTAAACATCTAAATACCTAATATCATGTATTATTCTGAAACTGAGCAGCTTTATAAGGGATCCACTCACGTTCAAAAACTCTGCTTATTCTTTTTTTTTTTTTTTCTTTAAATACAGGGTCTCACTCTGTTGCCCAGGCTGGAATGCGGTGGCACAAACACAGCTCACTGAAGCCTCGATCACCTGGGCTCAAGGGCTCAAGTGATCCTCTCACCTCAGTCTCCTGAGTAGCTGGGACTACAGGCTCATACCACCCTGGCTGGTAATTTTTTTTTTTTTTTTCAGTAGAAACAAAGTCTAGCCTGTGTTGCCCAGGCTGGTCTCAAACTCCTGAGCTCAAGTGATCCTCCCACCTCGGTCTGCCAAAGTGCTGGGATTACAGATGAGAGCCACTGCACCCCGCAACTTTCCTTCCTTGTCAATATGCACATACACATTCTAAAAGCCATCACTTTTTTATATTTTCTCACGGCAGTAACTCTTTTTATAACATTTTATTTTTAACAATACTTCCATTATTTTCAACCGACAATTCAATATGTATTCGGGACCCAAGTAAAATTTTTCCAATTATTTCCCAGTAGCTTAATGTCAAGATGTACAAAGAGTAGCCCGAAGCAGCTAAGTTTACACATAAATATTTATTCTCCACAAAATCTGAAGGACAAAAATGCAACAGGCATACTCACTTTTTCTGTTAAAAGTGGGGCGCTGTGAGCCAGTGTATCCCTCTCTTCATACTGATAAGAGGAAAAAATAATCACTACTCAAAAAGACCCAGTTTCCAAAGGAAGAACTATATTAATAATAAAACCAAAACAAATACATCTAAACAAGGTCAGAAATGTGCATTTTCTACAGGTGAGAGAACTTGCTGCCTTGGGAAATATCTAAAAACATTCTGAAAGAAAAGCAAATACATTAAACAATATAAAAAATACCACAAATGATTATGACTTTTTTTTTTTTTTGAGATGGAGTTATACACTAAATAAGGTGTCTTTAAACAGAAACACATCTGTCGCCCAGCCTGGAGTGCGGTGGTGCGATCTCAGCTCACTGCAAACTCCGCCTCCCAGGTTCAAGCAATTCTCCTGCCTCAGCCTCCTGAGTAGGTGGGATTACAGGAGCGCACTACCGTGCCCAGATAATTTTTTTTTTTTTTTTTTTTTTTTAGTAGAGATGGGGTTGTGCCATGTTGGCCAGGCTGGTCTCGAACTCCTGACCTCAGGTGAATCGCCCTCCTCAGCCTCCCAAAGTGTTGAGATTACAGGCGTGAGCCACCGCGGCCAACCTTAAGGTATTTATTAAAGTTTTAAAGCCTTATTAATAGATAATTCGAATTTGTATTAAGTACTAAGTAAAGTCACAATTGGCTGGGCATGGTAGCTCACGCCTATCATCTCAGGACTTTGGGAAGCCAAGGTGGGTGGATCACTTGAGGTCAGGAGTTTGAGACCAGCCTGGCCAACACGGAGAAACCCCATCTCTACTAAAAATACAAAAATTAGCCAGGCGTGGTGGCAGGTTCCTGTAATCCCAGCTACTCGGGAGGCTGAGACAGGAGAATTGCTTGAACCTGAGAGGCCGAGGTTGCAGTGAGCTGAGATCGCACCACTGCACTGCAGCCTGGGTGACAGAGTGAGACCCTATCTCAAAAATAAAATAAAAAAAAGATATAATAAATATCTTAAATAATGACTGTCACTGACAATCAGTGATTCAATGTGTTTTGGTTTTGCTTTACAATTTTTTATTGAGGTAAAATTCACTTAACATAAAATTAATCATAACCACGTTAAAGTGTCGCTTAACATAAAATTAATCATAACGTGTACAATTAATCATAAAGTGTACAATTCAGTAGTGTTTCATACATTCACAATGCTGAGCAACAATCTAGATCCAAGACATTTTCATAACCCCAAAAGGAAATCTCCTACCCATTAAGCAGCTACTCCGTCTCTCCCCAGGACTTGAAAACCACCAGTTTCCTCTGTATCTGTGGACTTGCCTATGCTGGACATTCCATAGAAATGGCATCATACAACATGTGACTTTCATGTCTGGGGTCTTTCATTTAGCATCATGCCTTCAAGGCTGCTCCATGTCACAGCATGTATCAGTACTTCATACAATAACATTCCATTGTATGGACAGGCCACATTTTGTTTACCTAATCATCAGTAGATGAACATTTGGCTTGTTTCTACCTTTTGGTTATTACAAATAACCATATAGCGCTGCTGCTGCTGTGAACGTTTGTGTAGAAGTATTTGTTCGAATGCTTCTTTTCAATTCTTTTACATCTTACCTTGGAATTGCTGAGTCACATAGTTATTCCATGTTTAACTTGGAACGTTTTTTGTTTTGTTGTGTTTTGTTTTGTTGAGACAGAGTCTCACTCTGTTGCCCAGGCTGGAGTGCAGTGGCACCATCACCATCACAGCTCACTGCAGCCTCAAACTCCTGGGCTTAAGCAATCCTTCAGCCTCAGCCTCCTGAGCAGCTGGGACTACAGGCATGTATCACCATGCGCTGTTAATTTTTTAAAATAATTTTTTGTAGGGATGAGGTCTTGTTATGTTGCCCAGGCTAGTCTTAAACTCCTGGCCTCAAGTGATCCTCCTGCCTTGGCCTCCCATGGTGCTGGAAATACAGTCACAAGCCATTGTGCTCAGCCTCAATGTTTTTTATTCTCATGATTTGGCTCTGTGTCAGTATATGTATCACTCATCTGTTTGCTAATTCCTTTCTAAAAGGGAAAAAAGACCAAGGTCTCAAAAAAATCTGTATTTTAGAGCCAGGTATGGCTGGCTCACCCCTCTAATCCCAGTTACTTGAGAGGATAAAGTGGGAAGATCACTTGAGCCCAGGAGTCTGAGGCAGCCTGGGCAACATAGCGAGACCTTGTCTCCAAAAAAACCACAAAACTTGTATTTTAGTCTTGTTAAATAAATTCAAATAAACATTTGCCTCATTGCTTTAATAAAATTTAATAAATAAAATTGAATTATTTGCTTCTGATTTAATACGCTAATTTCAAATGGGACTAAACACTATAATTAAATAAAAACATTTTAATATATATTCATTGCTTCTTAAGTAGAGATACTATATTGTTACATCACTGAAACATTCGTACTCAAAGAATGAACACATACTTCTACCCACATTTAAGACAAATCAAAATATTTCTACTTACCCATGCATAATATATTGCCTGTGTTTTACTATTGCTCACCAATTCTTTATTATTTGCTGGGTTAAAAGTAAGGTAGTTCTGAAATATAAAGTATGAAAATATATTAATGATAAATTTTCTGTTTCTGGTTAAGCTGAATGTTAAAATTAAATAATAATTTAATTTATTATTTAATTAAATTATTAAATAATAATTGGTATTACAGGAGTAGTAATACCAATTATTACTTAATTGGTGGCTCACTCCTGTAATCCCAACACTTTGGGAGGTCGAGGCGGGCAGATCACCTGAGGTCAGGAGTTTGTGACCAGCCTGACCAACATGGAGAAATCTCATCTCTACTGAGAATACAAAATTAGCCAGGCAGGGTGGTGCATGCCTGTAATCCCAGCTACTCGGGAGGCTGAGGCAGGAGAATTGCTTGAACCCACGAGGCGGAGGTTGTGGTGAGCAGAGGTCGCGCCATTGCACTCTAGCCTGAGCAACAAGAGCGAAACTCCATCTCAAAACACACACACACACACACACACACACACACACAAATGAGTAGGAATATAAAACAGAAAAGATACAGCATTTGGTAAAAAATAGGAATATCATTTAAATACTGGTAAAATAAATAGTGTCAAATGTGTTCCCCTTCCAGTCTGATCTATTATATTTCATCATCCATAAATTGGAACAAGCTTTTCTTTTTTTTTTTTTTTGAGCCAGAGTCTTGCTCTGTCGCCTAGATTGGAGTGTAGTGGTGCCATCTCAGCTCACTGCAGCCTCCGCCTCCTGGGTTCAAGTAATTCTCCTGCCTCAGCCTCCTGAGTAGTCGAGACTACAGGCATGTGCCACCATGCCCAGCTAATTTTTATATTTTTAGTAGAGACGGGGTTTCACCATGTTGCCCAGGTTGGTCTCGAACCCTACCTCAAGAGATCCACCCGCCTAAGCCTCCCAAAGCGCTGGGATTACAGGTGTGGGCCACTGCACCTGGCTGTAACAAGCTTTTCTGACAGTGATCAATTTAAAATAATAACAATAATAATAATAAAACAAATTGGAACAAGCAAAAGTAAACCGGTATTCACCAATAACCTTTATTCTGTATCCTTTTAAAGACTGCTGCATATACATTTCTAAAGTTGACAGGGCCACACAGTATCTTGGAATGAATGCAAGATATTGGAAGGGGATTCTAATTCCTGCCAAGATGGTGAATAGCATGGGCTGCTGGCTCCCTTCCCAAAAATCAACCCTGCAGAAACTATGGAAGTGAGGGAAACTTTAAACACACAAACCAGTCACAGCAAGAACAACAAAGCAAGCTCTTCCTGGGGAGCCACGGGGTATGTGTTTGAAATGTGCATGGGAGGTGGGTGGCTACAGCCTGGGGTGAAGGGCTACAGGAGACAGCACTGAGGGACAGGCTGGAGAAAAGCTTTTTAAGTTCCATTTCTACCATTTCCACCCCGTCTCCACGCCTATTCCTTACCTATCATTTTCCAAATATTTTATGAATGTTACATACCACAGGAGTGTAAACTGCCAATGCCAGTGTTTGAGAATTCATATCAGAACAGCACAAAAGCCCGGGCAGGGTAAGGAACTGGCAAAAGCAAGTGCATGAAGCAGACAAAGCCTGAAAATCAGCCTCAAACCACCTCAAGCTCTGATTAAGCTGAACCATTCTGCTAAGTGCCTTTAAGAAGCAAAAGTCAGTCTTCTTTGGAGGAAGTCATCTTGAGCCTCAAATTTATTGCTACACTTTAAAAAACACAACATCAGGCATTCAGTAAAAAATAGCAAGGCATATTAAAGAGATACATCCAGGCCAGGCACTGTGGTATATGCCTGGAATCCCAGCACTTTGCAAGGCTGAGGCAGGAGGATTGCTTGAGGCCAGGAGTTCAAGACCAGCCTGGGCAACAGAGCAAGACCCTATCTCAAAAAAGAAAAGAAAAGAAAAGAAAAAAGACCCATCCAAATGACTGAAAACCAAGGGGAAAAAGCAATAGGCAGAAAGAAGCCACAGGAGATCCGAGTATTGGGGTTGTTAGACACAGACGTGACAATCACTGGATTAACATGCAGGAAAGTAGAGGACAAGATGGGGAATCTCAGCAGATAGCTCTACTTAAAAAAGGAATCAAATGGAAACTCTAGACCTGAAAAAATGATTTAAAATGCTCAATAGACAGTTTAACAAAAATTTAGATATAGCCAAAGAAAGAACGAATCAGCAGGAAAGGAAGACAAATTATAGTAGAAAACACCCAGACTGAAGCAGAAACAGATGAAAGGATAGAAAATACAGAAAAGAAAATAAAAGACCAGTGGGACAAGACCAGAAAAGGTCTAACATATATGTAATTGGAGCCCCAGAAGGAGAAGAAAGAAAGAATGTGGCAGAAGAAATGTGTAAAGAGGTACTGGCTGAGAATTTTCCAAAACTGAGAAGAGATATAGCATCCCAGGTTCAAGAAATCCTAAAGGATAAACTTTACAAAAATCAACAACAGGCCAGGCGTGGTGGCTCAAGCCTGTAATCCCAGCACTTTGGGAGGCCGAGTCGGGCAGATCACGAGGTCAGGAGATCGAGACCATCCTGGCTAATACGGTGAAACCCCGTCTCTACTAAAAAATACAAAAAACTAGCCAGGCGAGGTGGCGGGCACCTGTAGTCCCAGCTACTGGGGAGGCTGAGGCAGGAGAATGGCGTAAACCCGGGAGGCGGAGCTTGCAGTGAGCTGAGATCCGGCCACTGCACTCCAGCCTGGGCAACAGAGCGAGATTCCGTCTCAAAAAAAAAAAAAAAAAAAAAATCAACAACATACCCACATCCACATAGACACATCACTGAAAAGCTGCTGGGGTTGGTGCAGCAGTGGCTCACGCCTATAATCCCCGCACCTTGGGAGACTGAGGTGGGAAGGTTACTTGAGCCCAGGAGTTTGGGCAGCCTGGGCAACACAGCGAGACCCCATCTCTACAAAAAAAGAAAAAAAATTAGCCAGGTGTAGTGGTGCTACCTGGGAGGCTGAGGTGGGAGAATCACTTGAGCCTAAGAGGTCAAGGCTGCAATGAGTGGTGACTGTGCCACTGCACTTCAGCCTAGGTGATGGAGTGAGACCCTGTCTCAAAAACTGAACATAACAACAACAACAAAAAAATCCTGCTGAAAACCAAGGGAAAAATCTGTAAAAGCAGCTGGGGGCCAAAGAGAGAGACACACAACATTCAAAACAGGGATTGACAGCTAACTTTTCAACAGAAACAGTAGAAACCAGAAGACAACAGAATCACTCCTTGAAGATATGAAGTGCCAAAAGAAAATACTACCACTCTAGAATTCTATACCAAAGGAAAGTCTCCTTCAGAAATAAAGACTTGTCCATGAACATTCACAGCACCTTCATTTTTAATAGCCACAACCAGGAAACAACCCAATGTCCATGAACAATGAATTAATAAGGTTACGTACCTATTCAATGCGCTACTATTCAACAATAAAAAGGAATACACTACTGGTACGTGCAACAACAAAACTGAGTGAAAGAAACCAAAGCTCTCTGTAAATGGAGTCCATTTATTATACATGAAATTCTAGGAAAAGCAAACTGATGAACAATAATCAGGATGGTAGACATTAGGAGATGGATGCAGGAATCAGATCACACCTTGAAGGCCACATGTCATGGAATTTTAATGTTATTTTGAGGACAATGAGAAGCTACTGAAGGATTTTAAGTACAGGAGTGATGCAATATTTTAATTATTTAAAAATAACTCTCTGGCTGGGCACAGTGGCTCACACCCGTAATCCCAGCACTTTGGGAGGCCAAGGCAGGCGGATCACAAGGTCAAGAGATCGAGACCATCATGGCTAACATGGTGAAACCCTATCTCTACTAAAAATACAAAAAATTAGCCGGGCATGGTGGCACGTGCCTATAGTCCCAGCTACCCGAGAGGCTGAGGCAGGAGAATCGCTTGAACCCAGCAGCAGCAGGTGGAGGTTGTAGGAACCGAGATTGCACCACTGCACTCTAGCCTGGGTGACAGAGTGAGACTCCATCTTAAAAAAAAAAAAAGAAAATAAAGAAAATAAAACAAAACAAAAAACAGTCTGACTGCTGTGGGAAGATTGTTAGAGAGTGAAGAGAGAGTGAAAGCAGAAAGACCAGCAGGCCAGATGGTGCAGGTAGAGGTGACTGTGGCCTGGACTAGGACGGTAGCAACAGAGGTGGAGAGATGAGGGAAGATTTTAGGGTATGTCTTGGAAGTAAATAGCCTTGGGAATAGATGACAATACCCAAGAAGAAAGCATAGCAAGAAGAGGGCAGGGTGTGGTGGCTCACGCCTGTAATCCCAACACTTTGGGAGGCTGAGGTAGGTGGATGGCTTGAGCGTAGGAGTTGGAGACCACACTGGCCAACATGGCAAAACTCTGTCTCTGTAAAAAATTAAAAAATTAGCTGGACATGATAGTGTGCACCTGTAGTTCCAGCTACTCAGGAGGCTGAGGTAGGAGGACTGCTTGAGCTCAGGAGGCAGAGGCTGCAGTGAGCTGGGATTGCGCCACTATACTCCAGCCTGGACAACAGGGAGACCCTGTCTCAAAAAAGATTTTTTACGTTTTAATAATTTTAAATTTAAATCACCATGTGTACTTAGCAAGGTTGCAAGGTACAAAATCAACACACAAAAATCAGCTGTCTTTTTATACACTAGCAATGAACAATCTAAAAAAGGAAATTAAGAAAACAAATCCATTAAAAATAGCATCAAAAAAACACAAAATCCTTAGAAATAAATTTAACCAGGAGGTGAAGACTTGAGCTCTGGAAATTACAAAACATTCCTGAAAGAAATTAAAGAAGACATAAATAAATGGCGAGGTGTCCCATGCTCATGGATTAGAAGACAACGCTGTGAAAACGATGACACCACCCAAAGTGATCTACAGATTCAATGCAAAATCGCTATCAAAACCCCAATGGCGGCCGGGCGCGGTGGCTCAAGCCTGTAATCCCAGCACTTTGGGAGGCCGAGACGGGCGGATCACGAGGTCAGGAGATCGAGACCATCCTGGCTAACACGGTGAAACCCCGTCTCTACTAAAAAAAAAAAAAAACACAAAAAAACTAGCCGGGCAAGGTGGCAGGCGCCTGTAGTGCCAGCTACTCGGGAGGCTGAGCAGGAGAATGGCGTGAACCCGGGAGGCGGAGCTTGCAGTGAGCTGAGATCCGGCCACTGCACTCCAGCCTGGGCGACAGAGCAAGACTCCGTCTCAAAAAAAAACAAAACAAAATAAAACAAAACAAAACAAAACAAAACCCCAATGGCGTTTTTTGCAGCAATAGAAAAACTCGTCCTAAATAGCCACATATGGTTGGTGGCTACTGTGTTAGCACAACCTTCAGGAGGAAGAAACATTTTTTTAGGGGCAAGAGGAATATTGGGGGGAAAGGAAAGAAGATGGACATATGGCTGCATAACCATATTTCCCTGGCTGAGTCTAGTCACCCAAACCCTCTGGGATTTAGATCCTGCAAGTTAGGCATGTACTTATCACAGTGCCTGGCACAGAACAGGTACTCGATAAATGTATGACAAATGAAGCATGCAAGGATGAATGAGACAAGTCACAACAGCAGGGAGCAGCGACCCAGGAAATAAGGAGACCTGATGGAAACTTGCTGGGTGTCCTTGGCAAGTCACCTCATGTAAGTTGGGAGCAATAATAATAACTTCCCTATACTCCTCAGAGTTAGTTTTACAAGGTTCGAAGCAGTTAAAAGCACACTTATAGAATAAGAAAGACTGCCAGGTGGGTGATTTTAGACAAAGTATTTAATAATTAATGGTAGTATTCCACAGATATTAATATCTATTTTGCTAGCATGTTTGCATGGATTATGTGAGATAATGTAAGTAAAGAATTTAGCAGACTCTGGAACATAAGTGCTTGAAAAATATTAGCTATTATAGTCAAGTAAAATGAATCAGGAAATGAAAGGGTTTTTAAAGCTCTACTGAGGCCGGGCGCGGTGGCTCACGCCTGTAATCCCAACACTTTGGGAGGCTGAGGTGGGCGGATCACCTGAGGTTGAGAGTTCGAGACCAGCCTGACCAACATGGAGAAAACCCATCTCTACTAAAAAATTACAAAATTAGCCAGGCGTGGTGGTGCACGCCTGTAATCCCAGCTACTTGGGAGGCAGGAGAATCACTTGAACCTGGGAGGCAGAGGTTGTGTTGAGCCGAGATCGTGCCACTGCACTCCAGACTCCAGCCTGGGCACCAAGAGCGAAACTCTGTCTCAAAAAAAAAAGAAACCACTGTTATGCAGCATAACACAACTCCCCTGAAACAAAAAGTAGGTTTTGGCCCAGCATCAGTAGAACTTTGTTTTTGTTTTTTTGAGATGGAGTCTCACTTTGTCACCCAGGCTGGAGTACAGTGGCATAATCTTGGCTCACTGCAACCTCTGCCTCCCAGGTTCAAGCAATTCTTATGCCTCAGCCTTCCAAGTAGCTGGGACTATAGGCATGTGCCACCACGCCCAGGGAATTTTTGTATTTTTAGTAGAGACGGGCTTCACCATGTTGGCCAGGCTGGCCTTGAACTCCTGACCTCAAGTGATAACCCACCTCAGCCTCCCAAAGTTCTGGGATTACAGGTGTGAGTCACCACGCCCAGCCTGGCCTGGCACCCATATAACTTTAGTTGATGTTTACAGGCTCCAGTGGAACTCACCTGAACACCGTACTCTTTGGGGAGTTCGAGAGTGCATGCTGGTGTTTCCACTGCCAAAGTCCACTTCCAGATGCACACCTTCTGTAGGTGACAGCAGAGAGAGGGGCATGAGAAGTTCTTTGAAGTCTGCTAAAGTAACTTACACCTCTTGTGGTGACCCCAAAACTTCAAGTAACTAAGGACAGAGGCCCGGACTCTGTGCTGTGGAGTCTGGTCTTTTGAGAACATCACACACATCATGCAGCCTGAACAGAGCTGCCCACGGGGACACACTGGACAGGTCGGCCAGCTCGCTGAAGCTGACCCAAAGGGCCAGGGCCTTTACCTGGACTTCAGCATCTGAGATGGTTGCCAGATACTTGGCGTCATGGGTCATGGCCATGGCCCTGATGCCGTTCCCTTCGGGGCAGCTGTCAAATATTGTGTGCACAGGAATACTGCAAAACAGGACAAGGGGGGTGACACTTGCTGAGGTCTCCCTGGCTTCCCAGAGAGGCCCAGGGCAGGTCTGAGCTCAGCCCAAACCTCTCCAAAACAGAACAAAATGTGATCTATCCATACAGTGGAATCTTTTTGAGCCATAGAAGGGAATGAAGCACTGACACATGCTATGATATGACATGGATGAGCCTCGGAAACGATGCTAAGTGAAAGAAGCCAGGTTCGAAAGGTGCAGAGTGTACGAGTCCACTCATATGAAATGGCCAGAATAGGCAAACCCATGGAGACAGATAATGGGGTGCAGGGTGTCCTTCTGGGGTGGTGAAAACGTTTTGGAACTAGATAGAGATAATGGTTGCATAACAGTGTAAATGTATTAAATGTCACCAAACTGCAAGCTTTAAAATGGTCAGTTTTATGTCATGTGAATTTAACCTCAACAACAATAGTAGTCAAGCCTAACTCAAGGCAATGGGCCTGCTGTTTGCCCTCTTCACAAGCTCTAGTTTCTCATTCACAAGGTACCAGGCACTGATTCTGTGCCAGGTTGTGCCTGGCAGGAAGGATGTAAGTATGAAAAGATGTCTAGGACAACATCCCAGCTCGCAGGGAATCAGGCACTCTCCTGCATAGGTGGGAATGCAAAGGAGCAGCACCTTTCTAGAAGCAGTTTGGCTGGACCTATCAAAACCTTCAATGCATACACCCTACCGCCCAGTCACTCCACTCTTACGACTTTTTCCTAGGGAAACCATGGAAAAAGTAAACAAAGGTCAATGAAAATTCACAGTCATTGTGGTACTACTCTAATAGCAAAAATCAAACAACACAAATGTCCCTTAATATACCACACATGAATTGTTTGAAAAGATATTATAGTATAACCACATGATAAGAAACTAGGTTGGGCACGGTGTTGCACACTGGTAATCCCAGCACTTTGAGAGGCTGAGGAGGGTGGATTGCTTGAGCTAAGGAGTTCGAGATCAGCCTGGGCAACATGGCACAACCCTGTCTCTACCAAAAATAGAAAAATTAGCCAGGCGTGCTGGCATGCGCCCGTGGGCCCAACTACATGAGAGGCTGAGGTGAGAGGATCACTTGAGTCCAGGAGGTGCAGGTTGCAGTGAGCCAAGATCATGCCACTGCACTCCAGCCTGGGTGACAGAGCAAGACCTTGCCTCAAAAATAAATAAATAAATAAATAAATAAATAAATAAAATAATAAGGCCAGCGTGGTGGCTCACACCTGTAATCCCAGCACTCTGGGTGACAGAGCAAGACCTTGCCTCAAAAATAAATAAATAAATAAATAAATAAATAAATAAATAAATAAAATAATAAGGCCAGCGTGGTGGCTCACACCTGTAATCCCAGCACTTTGGGAGGCCAAGGCAGGTGCATCACCTGAGGTGAGGAGTTTGAGACCAGCCTGGCCAACACGGTGAAATCCCGTCTCTACCGAAAATACAAAAAATTAGCCCGGTGTGGTGGCAGGAGTCTGTAATCCCAGCTACTCAGGAAGCTGAGGTAAGAGAATCACTTGAACTGGGGAGGTGGAGGTTGCAGTGAGCCGAGATTACACCATTGCACTCCAGCCTGGGCAACAAAAGCGAAACTCTGTCTCAAAAAAAAAAAAAAAAACCATAAAAATTAAAAATAGAAATAAAAATAAAAACTTTGCTGCCTTCAAAAAGAATGAGGTAGATTGGGAAAGTGACCAAAATTTGTGAAAAAAGCAAATTGCAAAACAATTATTGCATCATCCTAATCGTGTGTGTGTGTGTGTGTGTGTGTGTGTGTGTGTGTGCGCGTATTGAAAAAACTCCAGACGAATAGACTGCAAACTGTAAGCAATGGTTCCTCTGGAGATGGGGTTTGGGTGAGGACGAACTTTTATTTTTTGCTCTTACACTTCCACACTGTGTTACTGACAAGACCTTAGAACTGTATGATTCTGACACAGCCTTGAAATACCCAGAATTAGATGACACGTAAGTATCTAAGACAATCAAAGCACAGAAGCAGTGGAAGCGAAGATGGAAGTTGTAATGCTTGGGTTGGGGGAGGTCCACTGATTCCCACTGGAATGAAGAGAGGGTGGTAGCAAGACTTAAACCAGGAATGCAGGCCGCATGGTTCTTTTTTTTTTTGATTATGGAGTCCTAGATACAGTGAAGATAAACAGGCCTCAGTACGTCTGTACGTCACACCAGGGTCCCAACTGGCTGGCATCAAGTCTGTGTCCCAGCTGAGGACTTCTCTGGTTCTCTGTCACTTGAGAAACTTCATCCCACTGAGAAGTAGCCCCAAAAATTCACCTGCGAAGGCAATCCCAAAGTGACTGGAAATAACACAGTGAAGTCCTTAGTGAGAAAATGTATCTTATCCTTGGAGATACTTGGAATTGAATATAGAGAAGATGAAGTCAGTCAGACCTGCATTATTCACATAGTTGTGATAAGAGAATTTGTTCATTTTTTAGGAATTTGTAATGTTTAAGTGAATTTGACATACCTCAGAGTTGCTAACAGATTAGATTTGTGATGCTAATTTAAAATATGTAGTTGATTTAGATTTGTGATTTTAAATTAAAATCGTAATAGGTTTATAGGCAATATTAGAACACTTAAGGAAACTTAAGATTTACCATATTTATGTCTAATTTACTAGATTTGCAGTAATTAAGTACTATGAAGGATTTGTTTGTTAATCAGACTACTAAAAAACTTAATGAAACTGAGTATCTTAAGTATCGAAATGCAGTTTTAAATGTTTAAAAGGAGTTAATAACCAAATGTGTAAGTGGGGCCAAACATTAATCAAAGCCTCCTCAAAGGTGATTGCAAAAATATGCTAGATTTATAAACAGAGTAAGATTTTTAAGTTAAGCGAAAAACTGGAGGAAGAACTACGGTTTTTAATTTATCACTAATAAAACGAATACTAATCCTAAAACCAAAACAGCCTCTGAATAATCTTTTCTGGGTCCCAAAGTAATCACTTGGGATATCATAAAATTCATATTAACATAGCATTTGCATTATTAACCACAGATATGCTTTACTGTGTAATTTTTTAAAAAAATCACTGCCCTCAAGTGGCTTCGTGTCTAGTAGAGACACAGTTTCACAAATAAGGAAAAAACAGCAGCTCAACATCATAACGGAGCAGCTCTGTGTGGTGAAGGTGTCAGTCAGCAAAGGCTTCAGAGACAAGACACACCTGAAGGACTCCGACTCTTCTGCTGGCCGACTTCAGGCTTCTACTGCATGAGATAATACCTTTTCCTTGTGGTTAAGTTGGATGTGCCATTACTTGCAGCTGAGAGCATGTTAGCAGCTGCAGACGGCTACATGTGCAGGCAGCAGGCATTTCACTTTCTGGGGGAAGTGTCTGCACGGCCCTAATGCAGGGTGCGTGTTCCCTGTAGCATAAGCTGATCTGATAATGGGCAGTTTCTAAAGGGTTTTAATCAGGGTGGCAACACAATCAGATTTACGTTTGGGAAAAGATCACACCAACCATGTTGTGGAGAAAAACAATATGAAGATATCCATATACATGTGTTTAAAACAAAAGCAAATGTTTTGGAAGGAAACACATCAAATTGATTACCTCTAGAAAGAAGACTAGGATCGGAGATGGCAGCCAGTGCTTTCCATGAAAATGTATCCGTTTTCATTAATTTTTTTTTTTTTTTTTGAGATGAATTCTCGCTCTGTCGCCCAGGCTGGAGTGCAATGGCACGATCTTGGCTCACTGCAACCTCCGCCTCCTGGGTTCAAGCGATTCTGTCTCAGCCTCCCGAGTAGGTGGGATTACGGGCACCATTATGCCTGACTAATTTTTTTTTTGTATTTTGTATTCTGTACTTTTGTAGAGACGGGGTTTCCCCTTGTTGGCCAGGCTGGTCTCGAACGCCTGACCTCAAGTGATCCACCCGCCTCGGCCTCCCAAAGTGCTGGGATTACAGGCGTGAGCCACCATTAAATTTAACGGTTTTCTATTAAAATGTCCTAAAATCATTTTTTAACAAATTAAGCAGAGGAGCTGGGCATGGTGGCTCATGCCTGTAATCCCAGCACTTTGGGAGGCTGATTCAGGCAGATCACTTGAGCCCAGGAATTCGAGACCAGCCTGAGTAACATGGTGAAACCCCATCTCTATTAAAAAAATACAAAAAAATTAGCTGGGTATGGTGGTGTGCACCTGTGGTCCCAGCTACTTGGGAGGCTGAGATGGGAAGATCATCTAAGCCCAGGAGGTAGAAGTTGCAGTGAGCTGAGATTGTGCCACTGCACTCAAGCCTGGATAACAGAGTGAGACCCTGTCTCAGTAATAATAATAATAATAACAATAACAACAACAGATGAGGCTGGGTACAGTGGCTCACAGTTGTAATCCCAGCATGTTGGGAGGCCAAGGCAGGGGATCACTTGTACCTAGGAGTTTGAGACCAGCTTGGGCAACATAGGAGGACCCTGTCTCTACCAGAAAAACGAAAAAAATTAGCCAGGCTCAGTGGCATGTACCCGTGGTCTCAACTACTCAGGAAGCTGAGGTGGGAGGATTGCTTGAGCCCTGGAGGCCAAGGCTGCAGTGAGCCACGATCACACCACTGCACTCCAGCCTGGGTGACAGAGTGAGATCCTGTCTCAAAAACACAAAAACAAAACAAAAAATCAGATGAAAGAGCATACATTGTTTGGTCTATCCATACAATGTAATGTGATTCCGCCATAGAAAGGACACGTGCCACACCACAGATGAACCTTCAAGCATGATGCTAAGTGAAAGAAGCCAGACACGAAGGCCATGTGTTGTAGGGATGTGAGATCAGAGAAGCCACACGAAATGAAGTGTTAGATGACACAGAGAAGTCAAGTCACATG
Organism: Mandrillus leucophaeus; assembly: GCF_000951045.1. Lineage (NCBI taxonomy): Eukaryota > Metazoa > Chordata > Mammalia > Primates > Cercopithecidae > Mandrillus > Mandrillus leucophaeus. The sequence continues at coordinate 7,603,647 of NW_012107585.1, read as the reverse complement.
AGGATCAAGGTTGGGTAATGCGATCCCCTGGAGGTCACTGGTCACCTGCGGGAGAGCAGTTTCTGTGTCCCCCACTATACAACATTAAACAGAACTTCTTCCTAACCTCCTCATGCATCTGGACTCACTTGTTGAACTCTTCCCTCCCACCCATCTACCCAACTAAGCCCTAACAGTCTTGTCAGTGAATCTGACTGCTCTCTGCCTCAGGCCAGGAGTTAAGAAAGAAAACCCATCTAGGATCCTCTATTATGGTCTGGTGCTGCGCTCCAGCGATCCTCACAACATCCTGTGCACTGGATTTAAAGGGCTAAGTGGCCCCTCCGAACTCAGGCCCACCCAGAACCTCAGAATATGACCTTATTTGGACACAGGGCCTTTGTGGATGTAGTTAGTTAAGATGAGGTTGTACTGGACTACGGTGGGCCCCAAATCCAATGCCCAGGGTCCTCAAGAAGACACAGAGGGATGCATGGTGGGAATGCCATGGGAAGATGGAGGCAGAGATCGAAGGGATGCGTCCACAAGCCAAGGACACCAAGGGTCACCCACAGCCAGCAGAAGCAAGGGGAGAGGCCTGGGACAGATTCTCCCTCACAGCCCCCAGAAGCAGCCAACCCTGCCGACACCTTGGTTTCAGACTTCTGGCCTCCAGAACTGCAAGAGAGTATATTGTTTGAGGTAATTTGTTACAGCAAGGAAAGTAAAAAACAGTAGACATCATTATTCTTTTTTCACAATGGGAAAGTTACTTTCTTCTTTGGGCCTCCAAGTCACACAGCAGACCATGGCCGAGCAGGCATGGAAGCCCAGGTGGATGCCAGAGCCCACACTCACACCTGCCTCCTGCCACCTGCTCTTTCATGTCCCTCTGAAGTCCCCTGGGCCCCTTCCCTTCTTCCCTTCCAGTTCTCCTACCCAGGCAAGCCACCACCAGTCACATTCCCTGTTTTTATTCCCCCTCTGCCCAGCACGGCTAGACAAGCATCACCACGTTCCCCCACCCACCATCTACTTCAGGCTCATGCTTTTTGTCCCCAACCAGGCCCTCCCTGAAACCCTACAGCTCCTTCCCTTCATTTGGTGGACCTCTAGTGCATTCTCATCGATTACACAATGTCATATCCCACAGCCCAAACTACCAGCCCCATTTCCAATGTCCTCGGCAGACAAGACGGCCTCCTGCTTGAGAGCTGTCACACAAGGTGGCGTGCTCAGTCCCGCAGGATCCCCCAACTGCCTCGACATCTTCTTGTCCAGCACTTTGCAAACTATCTGTGGTGAAAGGTATTTTTTAAAAACTTTTATTCCACTGCAGACCAATGCATATTTTTTTTCTTGAGACAGGGTTTTACTCTGTCACCTCTGTCACTCCTGGCAGGAGTGTAATGGCATGATCATGAATCACTGCAGCCTCAAACACCTAAGCTCAAGCCATCTTCCCGCCTCAGCCTCCCGAGTAGCTGGGACTACAGGTGTGCACCATCGCATGTGGCTAACTTTTAATTTTTTGTAGAGACAGTCTCACTATGTTGCCCAGGCTGGTCTCAGACTCCTGGCCTCAAGTTATCCTCCTGCCTCAGCCTCCCAAAGTGCTGGGAGGCTCCCAAAGTGCATGAGTCACTGCACCCAGCCCAGATCAAATACTTTCACAAAATAAAAATACCATAGCAAGAACAAATTGCTATAAAAGTTCCCAAAGGCCCCCTCTCATTTTCTGTACTTTCTGTTCAACATAGCCCAGGACCGGCTGACAGATCAGCTCAGCCTGCAGACCACACTTTGAGCAGGACTGCTCAAGCCCACGGAAATTCCACCATTCCTTGTCTGATGCACTATCAGAAAAGGAACCAGAAAAGGTGGAATTTTATGAGTTAGGAAGAAAGGCAATACAGGATGACAACCTTGATACCAGAGAGGCTCTCCATTCAGTCTGCCTCCAGCCGGCGAAGGAGGAGAGTGAGTTACAGAAGCAGATACAAGGAGAGTACAGAACCCCAGCCTTCCAGATCTAGCTCCAGTAGAGAGTCTGTGGGCTGTCAACCTCCCCTCACCACCTGGACTGGTTTATCTGACGTTTGATCGAAGTGAGCATGCCTTTTACCCCCAGGTTAAGAAGGCCACTGTAACTCATTTCTTAGACACCAGAGTGTTTCAGAAGGCCGGTAGGCTTATCATGAGAAAACCATCAGAACAGTCCAGTAGATGGAGATCCTACCAAATCCCTGACCTGTACTCCTCAAAACTGTCAGTCATCAAAAACAAGGGAAGTCTAAGAAATTGCCATAGCCAAGCAGAGCCTAAGGAGCCATCACAGCTAAATCGAATGTGGTCTCCTGGGTGGGATCCTGGATGTTTGTTAATAATCATGTGTCAATCATGTTCATGAATTATAGTAAATTGATCCTACTAATGTGAGATGTAACTAATGTGGGAATCTGGGTGTGGGGTATATGGGAATCCCATCTTCCCAATTCTTCTGTAAATCTAAAACTGTTCTAAAAATAAAAGTCTGTTAATTTAAAAAAGAGAGAAAGAGAGGCCAGGTGTGGTGGCTCATGCCTATAATCCCAGCACTTTGGGAGGCCGAGGCAAGAGGATGGCTTGAGCCCAGGAGTTCAAGACCAGCATGGGAAACAAAGCAAGACCCCATCTCTATGAAAATATAATACAATAAAATAAAATATTTAAGAAGAGGCCAAGCATGGTGGCTCACACCTATAATCCCAGTGCTTTGAGAGGCCAGGATGGGAGGATCTCTTGAAGCCAGGAGTTCAAGACCAGCCAGGGCAACATAGCAAGACCTCGTCTCTACAAAAAAAAGTTAGCCAGGTGTGGTTGCATGTGCCTGTGGTCCCAGCTACTCAGGAGGCCAAGGCAGGACAATCACTTTATCCTGGGAGTTCATGGCTGCAATGAGCTATGACTGCACCACTGCACTCCAGCATGGGCAATGGAGCGAGACCCTGTCTGCATTATGAAAGAAAGGAGGCAATGGCGGGTTGTTAGAATTAGAGAGAGACTGCAGAGAAACAGCAGCTTTGGAAAGTCTCCCATCATTACTATACCTAAAACCATGGCAGGCAAACAGATCAAAATTGAACATATCCAATAAGAAATGTATGGAACGGGGAGCAGGGATAGACAGGAACACTTGGTAGTAACCATTAAGAACTGCCCAGAAGAGGCAGCCTGACCAGCCACTAGAAAATCTGTCCTTGTAGAAGTAATATTTCTCGTTGTAAATGACAGATTTGCCATCTCGGTTATGCTTTGAGCTTGTGTGAGCTAGGTTAGTGTGAGTCAGCATAAGCTAGTCTACCGTGGAACGCCAACAAATCAAATTTCTAGGCATTGGCATTACTCATTCTGTCATTGTCACACAGTGGCAGATACTCTACACAAATTTGGGGAAAAAAGAAGTGGCTACACAAAGCCTACCCTGTGAAGGAGTCCCATATAATCACCAGGCAGTCTGGCCCTTTGTCTGCTGTGGCGATCCACCGCCTGTCTTCACTGACACAGAGGCAGGAGATAATATTGGCATGGCCCTATAGAAATGGAGAGAAAATGCTTTGAAACATCCAAGATGTGGCCCAGCCTTGGCCACCATCAGCAAAGGCCAGGCCCCACAGAGAGATCTGAGCTCCTTTCAATGCTCATCTGGCTGGAAATTCTGTTCCTGCTGGCCTTCCTGGGGGTTTCTCCATTTCCTAGTGGGTGATTTTCAAACTTTCTCTCCCTCCAAACACCTGAAAGATAACTCCCCACATGAACAATGGCTCCTAGAGGTCAAGGCACGTGGCAACTCCCAACCTAAGTGGAGGATAAGTATCTGGGCCCTCCCCTCCCCCAGCCACTCTGAGTCACGCTGCCAGCCTCTTCTGTCTAGAACACTGCTCACTTCAGGGCTCTGAGCAGCTCTGGAGCAAAAAGTTCCTCATTGGTCTCTCTACTTCCACTCTTTTTGTTTGTTTGAGACACGGTCTCATTCTGTCACCCAGACTAAAGTGCATCAACACAATCTTGGCTCACTGCAGCCTTGATCTCCTGGGCTCAAGCAATCCTCCCACCTCAGCCTCCCAAGTAGCTGGGACTACAGGCACATGCCACCGTGCCCAGCTAATTTTTAAATTTTTTGTAGAGACAAGGGTCTTGCTATGTTGCCCAGGCTGGCCTCAAACTCCTGGGCTCAAGTGATCCACCCACCTCAGCCTCCTGGGCCACGGCCTGTGCTGAAATTACAGGCATGAGCCACCATGCTCAGCCTCTGCTTCCACTCTTATCTTCTTATAATCCTTTTGTGCACACAAGAGAGGAATCTTCTGGAAACACAAATGGCAGCACTCCCTGCTGGGAAATGGCCCCTCTTCCCTCCTTCCTTCTCTCTCACCTTCACGGTGCATCAGCCATGCCAGCCTTCTTTCCGGGCCCCACACATAGGCCTGAACACTTGTTGCTCCGTCTGGAATGTTCTCTCCCAGACTGTCTTTGACTGGGTCATTCTCATCCTCCAAGTTTTAGCAGAAACAGCACCTCTTCAATCCCTGCCCACTCAATCTAAAGTTAAGTCTTCTCTTACCCTAATTTGTCTCTCTCAGAGCATTTTCACATCTCCTTTTAATCACTGGTTACAATTTGTAATCATTTATGTGTTCACTTGTTTAACGTCTGTCTCTGTACTAGACTGTAAGCTCCATGAGAGCAGGGAATACATCTATTTTGTTCATTACTACAGACCTATACTCTGAAACATAGCAGCTATAAACTATTTGTGAAACAAATGGATGGTCAAGGCCACTCCCAGCCCTCTGGCCCTAGTGAGGCTGGACTCCTGCCTCCTTCCACTCCAGCACATCTGTGCATCCTGCTTGCCCTGACTATCTGAGCCTGCCCACAGCGATCTCTTCCTTCTCTCTCTGCCATCACCACTGTGCTCACTGCCATGCATTCAGTGAAGCTCCAAGGGGAGCTGCCTGGTGATTTCTGCCTGCGTATTTCTGGACTTCTAGAGACTGAATTCCTTAAGTTGCACCCAGACATCTTGAATCCCTGGCACAACACTGAGTATTGACTGGGTCCTTGGTAAATACCTTGTGGTGTTTTTGATCTAGGCATCAGCTAAGGACACTCCTGTAACAACATACGTCAACTGAAAGGGTGATATGGAACAGTTTACCAGGTCAATAAGTAGAAAGTCAGACACCAAGGAATAGGACGCTTGGAAAGGTAAATGATGAAAATGAATTGGGTCCTAAATATCAGGAACGAAGGAAGCGGAGTGCTGTGAGGAGGGCAGGCACGAAGGACAAATCGGGGAGGCTCAGAGAGGGGTGAAAATGAGCAAAGCTGCTGAAAGGAGGGAGGGATAAAAGGACAACTGACCTACTTAACACTTTCAAGACAGGAGACATCATTTACTAATACGGTCTTGGGCAAGTCACTTAAATCACTCTGAGCCTCAGTTTCTTCTTCTGTAAAATGGGTATATGAATACCCACTTCTCGGTACAGTTATAAGATGAAAGCCCTTTGAAAACTAGAGAGGTATGTAAGTGTCCGTGAGGTCGGCACCCTGCTGAATAGCTGCCCTTTGTGTTATATCTGTGGAGACATGATCTACGCTGTCCACATTTTTGCAGAAGTGTAAAAAATACAGATGTTTTAAATTCTAACTATAAAATTAATGTCAACTGCTGTTTTGTAAGTTGATTCTGATTAGAAACAGAGAGACAATAAGCAATACCATGTATTTGTAAAGACAGGATTGCTTTTAGTTCCAAGGAGAGTGGGAAAATGTGACAGTGAGAGAATGAAGTTAGTCCTTGAGATATAAAACAAAATACCACACACACGTTAAAGACAACTCCCCTACCTGTAGGAAATCCTGCATACCTGAAGGTGGTGTTGATTATTCCTCAACACGTTGTAGATGATCGCAGTGTGAGCGCAAACATACAGAAGAACTCTCTGCTTTTCCTCTCGAATATAGTAAACAGGAAGAGAACTGTTCCATCCAAACGACCAGGTCATGGTCTGGAAGACAAGGGCAAAATCAGCAAGACATTACAGCATGTTCAGCCCAGAGCTACGACTCTAGGAACTCGCTGGAGGGGAAGGATTTCACATCAACAGTCCAGCAAAGAGGAACCACTTTAAGAAAGTCCTCAGCCAGGCGTGGTGGCTCATACCTGTAATCCCAGCACTTTGGGAGGCTGAGGTGGGAGGATCACCTGAAGTCAGGAGTTCGAGACCAGCCTGGCCAACATGGTGAAACCCCATCTCTACTAGAAATACACAAATTAGCTGGGCGTGGTGGCATGTGCCTGTAATCCCAGCTACTTGGAGGCTAAGGCAGGAGAATCGCTTGAAACCAGGAGGCGGGGAGGTTGCAGTGAGCTGAGATCGTTCCATCACACTCCATCCTGGGCAACAGTGTGAGAAAAAAAGGTTAAGATGGCAACTTTAATGTTCTGTGTATTTTACCACAATTAAAAAAAATTTTTGGTGAATTTTATGGCATGTTAATTATACCTCCATTAGAAAAGAAAGTCTTCAACAATACACAGAAATAACTTCCTTTTCTTCCACTCCTCAGGACCAAGACTTTGTTCAGTACCAGACACACAATGAGCACCTAATGTTGCGAAATTCCATTTACTTTCTAAAAGCATGTAGGGTAGACAAGTTACCTTATGTCATTATGTAACTTTATAAGAAAGGCAAATAGGCTGGGAGCCCTGTCTCATGCCTGTAATCCCAGCACTTTGGGAGGCTGAGGTGGGTGAATCACCTGAGGTCGAGGGTTCTTGACCAGGCTGGTCAAAATGGTGAAACCTCATCTCTACTAAAAATACAAAAATTAACCGGGCGTGGTGGCAGGCGCCTTTACTCCCAGCTACTGAGGAGGCTGAGGCTGGAGAATCACTTGAACCTGGGAGGCAGAGGTTGCAGTGAGCTGAGATCGCACCACTGCGCTCCAGCCTGGGTAACAGAGCGATACTCCATCTCAAAGAAAAAAAAAAAGAAAAGAAAGGCAATTAATTATTCAGCCTGGGTATTTGTCCCTGTGTACTATTTCTACCGGAAGGATAAAGGATGAAGAGACAAAATCTCTTTCAAAAAATTAAAAATTCTGTATTGCCTGGAATAAATCCCAAATTAAAATTTTATGAAATGAAAAATTATAAGTACAATAAATCTGACTACTGCTTTTACTTCAATACTAGTTTATTTATGTACTAGTTTTGTGTTCAAAGTTTTTTGGGTTTTTTTTTTTTTTTTTTTTTTTTTTTGGCAGGGGACAGAGTCTCACTCTGTTGCCAGGCTGGAGTGCAGTGGCACGATCTCAGCTCACTGTTTAAAAACTGCTTAAAAATAAAATCCAGGCAGGGTGCAGTGGCTTGTGTCTGTAATCCCAGAACTTTGGGAGGTCGAGGTGAGTGGACTGCTTCATCCCAGGAGTTCAAGACCAGCCTGGGCAACATACTGAAACCCCATCTCTAAAAAAAATACAAAAATTAGCCAGGCATGGTGGTGTGCATCTTTAATCCCATCTACTCAGGAGGCTGAAGCAGGAGGACTGACTGAGCCTAGGAGGTGGAGGTTGCTGTGAGCTGAGATCATAATGCTGCGCTCCAGCCTGAGCAACAGAGCAAGACCCTGTCTCAAAAAAAAAAAAAAAAAAAAAATCTATTTAAAAAAATTAACTAGGGCCAAATAATCAAATGCAGTAGAGTGCTGAAAGTGATGCGTTGCTAAGAATCAGTGAATTAAATTGGAATATAGAAACAAAATCTGGTAAGTTTCCTTTCTTATCTTTGAACAATACTTATAAAATTAAATTGTTTCTCCCCAAGACAGACATAGCAGGTAATGTGACCAATTTCTCTCTCCTACATTCTTAATTCCCCATCCCCTTCTGTTTCCATCTGCTCATTCCCTATAATTTATATTTATATTTAGATCTCTTATTGTGTGGGTGTGAGTGGTAGAATTATGGAATCATAATTGTCTCAAGCTGCAACTTCTAGGAACAGAATTATTTAATATTTGGCTGTTTCTTAAAAGCTGATTTATTCAAATGAAATTGTTCTTTTGGAAACTTGTTAATCCTAAAAGGATCATCTTTCTGGAAATGTATTTTGCCACTTAACAAATTAGTTACAAAAAGAAAACATTCCTAAAAGGACTCCTGTCTTCAGCCACAACAGCCCTTCCTGGGTCACCACAAGGCTGACTTCACTTAGTGGTAACAGAACAACCCCACTCAAGCAGCATTCACAATTACAGAAATCAAATAGTATTAATCATCGTGTTTTGCAGCAGTTTTAACATGCATGACAGACGATTATGGAGATAGCCACCACTTACATCAATCTTTTTCTAAAACATATTAATCTGGAAAACAAAACTTTGCTATCAAAACCAGATTTCACTGTATTTGATACTCATAAGATTCCTGCTCACAAAAACATGATTGCCTTGTTTCCTGGCTGGAGGTGGGATCCACAGTCATGTCTATTTACCATGAACACTGGGAGCTAGTACAGGCCTTAGGACTAAGGAGGGGACCCCAAAGGAAAAGGAGAATGCTGCGGACACAGGAGAGATGGAGGAGCATGTTCACTATAGGACCTTGTGTGACAGCAAGAAATTAGAAGCAATGTAAGTGGCCACAGAGAGGGGAACAGTTACATTTAAAAAGAGGAAGTGGGCTGGGCACGGTGGCTCATGCCTGTAATTCCAACACTTTGGGAGGCTGAGGTGGGTGGATCACCTGAGGTCAGGAGCTCGAGACTAGCCTGGCCTACATGGCGAAACCCCGTGTCTACAAAAATACAAAAGTTAGCTGGACATGGTAATGTGTGCCTGTAATCCCAGCTACACGAGAGACTGAGGCAGGAGAATCACTTGAACCCAGGGAGGCAGAGGTTGCAGTGATCCAAGATAGCACCACTGCACTCCAGCCTGGGGGACAGAGTGAGACTCCATCTCAAAAAAAGAAAAACAAAAAGTGGAAGTAGAGATACATGCACTGATACAAGAAACCTTCCAAGACATATTAAGTGGAAAAACGTTTTGTAGAAATGCAGGATTATCTCATTGGTTAAAAAAAAAAAAAAAAAAAAAACCACAAAAACTAAACGTGAGCCATGTGAGCATGCGCACAGGCATGGGCACACAGATAACACGTTGTACATGCCCAGAAAAAGGTCAGGAGAGGAGCAGTCACAGCCAACTGTGGCAGGAGTTATATAAGGAAATGAGATTGGGGTAGGGGTGTGTGTAGGAAGAAGAATCTTTGCCTTCAAACATGTATAAGTTGTCTGAATTTTTTATGAATAGTTTTTGTTTGTTTGTTTGAGACAGAATCTCACTCTATTACCCAGGTTGGAGTGCAATGGAGCAATCTTGGCTCACTTCAACTTCTGCCTTCCTAGGTTCAAGCGATTCTCCTG
>NW_012107585.1:7588163-7593582 GCF_000951045.1 Mandrillus leucophaeus | reverse complement strand
AAAAAAAAAAAAAAAAAAAAATTAGCTGGGTGTGGTAACACACGCCTGTAGTCCCAGATACTCGGGAGGCTGAGGTAGTAAGACCCATTGAACCCAGGAGATGGAGGTTGCAGTGAACCATGATCATACCACTGCATTCCAGTCTGGGTGACAGAGTGAGAGCCTGCCTCAAAATAAAGAAAAACAAAAATAATAAAGAAGAAAGAGAGAAAGAAAAGGAAAGTGAAGGAAAAAGAAAGAAGAAAGAAGATACTTGCAATAAGCTAAAGAAATTTCAGGAGGCTGAAGTGGGAGGATTGAGTTCTAGTCCAGCCTCGGCAACACAGCAGGGCTCTGTCTCTTAAAAAAGGCTGGGCGTGGTGGCTCATGCTTGTAATCCCAGCACTTTGGGAGGCCAAGGCGGGTGGATCACGTGGTCAGATCGAGACCATCCTGGCTAACGCAGTGAAACCCCCGTCTCTACTAAAAGAAAAAAAAAAAATTAGCAGGGTGTGGTGGCACATGTTTGTAGTCCCAGCTACTCGGGAGGCTGAGGCAGGAGAATCACTTGAACCCGGGAGGCAGAGGTTGCAGTGAACCGAGATCATGCCACTGCACTCCAGCCTGGGTGACAGAGTGAGATTCTGTCTCCAAAAAAATAAATAAATAAAATAAATAAATAACTAAAAAGCTAAAGTAATTTGCAAAGGGAGACCATCTAGAAAAATTTTGGTTCTGCAGTGAGACCAAGGCTAAGCAAGACCCAAAACTTGGGGAGTGGCTCTTGCCAGGTCCAGAGAGCTGGGCCCCTGACACGAAGAATACACCTTCTCCTTAGAGATATGACCTGGTTGATGCTTGCTGGCTAACCAAGACAAGAGTCTTTGTGGGCCCTAAAGCTCCATTATTCTTCCTCTCAGACTGAACAGTTGCAAGCTATGGGAGAGAGCCTGTCACACTAGGCTCAAATGAAGCCAATCTGCAGAAAGGAGGTTTTCAGTTGTCTGCATTTCCCTCCAGACATCTTGCCACCGTCATCGTCATTGCCACACAGTTGCGGACACTTACTGAGTACTCACTATGTCTTAGGAACTACATTAAGTATTTGATATCCATTCAATCACTTCCACATCTTCCAAAGGCATGAATCTACAGGAAGGATGAATCCTAGGAAACAATTTTCAGAAAGTAGCAGATGGAGGAAGAAGGAAAAAACTCCTCCTTTTCCTTCTCTTGGTAAATGATAATATTTTTACTCCTCGCAGATGGTGCCTCCCTGGAATATCTTCAGCAGTGGCAAAGGCAGATTCCTCTGGACTGCCTGGGCCTTTTCACGCGGCTTTCACTCCTCCATTACCTTCCCCTCTGGGACCCTCTTGGAATGGATGGTTTGGGGGGCATGGAAAGATATCAAGGCAGAAGAGGTGAGGCAGAAAGGGGAAGGGGTGGAACTTGTGGCATGAAGGAGGAATTTTACAATGTGAGAGAGAAAAAGGAGAGGAGACAGGAGGGGAGGAGAGAAAAGGGAAAGGAGAGGGGAGGGGAAGAAGAGGGAGAGGAAGCGAGAAGGAAAGGGGGAGGAGGAAGCTGGGGAGAGGGCCGGAATGGAGTTTGAATCTCCCACGTGAAATAGCACCCTATGCAACAGACAAACTATGTCTGGAATTTCCTGCCTGCTGAGCAACACCATTGAACCCAGATGCAGCTCTCAAGCTCATGTTCAGTCACACATGTTCCAGTCGGAGCTCTTAACGGAACTTTAAAAGACACAAGTCTAGGCCAGGCGCGGTGGCTCATGCCTGTAATCCCAGCACTTTGAGAGGCCGAAGCAGGTGGACCACCTGAGGTTAGGAGTTCAAGATCAGTCTGGCCAACATGACGAGACCCCATCTCTACTAAAAATACAAAAATTAGCCAGGCTTGGTGGCTCATGCCTGTAATCCCAGCTACTTGGGAGGCTGAGGTACAAGAATCACTTGAACCTGGGAGGCAGAGGCTGCAGTGAGCCAAGATGGTGCCACTGCATTCCAGCCTGGGCGACAGAGCAAGACTCTGTGTAAAAAAAAGAGACACAAGTCTGTTATTAGTTTAAAAAGTATCCTTCTGGTGGTATTCTTTTTCTCCCACATGCATAAAATTCCCCTATTGCGCAACACTCTCAAAGTGCTGGGGGAGATTCAAAAGCATTACACTTACCAAGGGATACACCGGGGCACTTTCATCCCTTTCGAACAGAATGTCCTCTGTGGTGCTGGACACCAGTGACTCCCTGGAGATCCCTGCTTCAGACTGGATGTTGGATACTCTACTTTCTTGTCCCTCATCTCTGTTTTCTGGCTCCAAATCCCTTCTTTCTCGTCCCAGTTCGTCTTGGAGCATCCCGTCGGTTTTCTCCTCAAGCTCTCCTGAGGGCTGCCTTTCAGGGGAACTAATCTGTTGTTCCTCAGGACTGATTTGATCCAAATCAAATTCAAGTTGTGTGCTTAGGCCTCTTAAAAGCTCATCTGTTTCTGCATCCTCCAATTGTAAGGAAGGCTTTGACTTGCTACCTCTTCGGGTTTTCTTTAAAAAGAAATACAAGATCATGATTCCACATGCAGTACGTGCTGCTACACTCACCATTTATTCTCCTTTTCTATTCCCAGTCAGCCAGTCTCAGTGTTAGCCTCAGCTAAGAATGATGAAATGTTTTTTAAAAGAGGCTGGAACATTTTGTACTTAAAAAACAAAACAAGATGGGGTGCAATGGCTCATGCCTGTAATCCCAACACTTTGGGAGGCCAAGAGGGGAGGATCACTTGAGCCCAGGAGTTCAAGACCAGCCTGGGCAACATAGTGAGTGACACCTTCTCTCTACCCAAAATGAACAAAATTAGCTGGATGTGGTGGTGCATGCCTGTAGTCCCAGCTACCCAGGAGGCTGAGGTAGGAGGATGGCTTGAGCCTGGGAGGTCGAGGCTGCTTGTGAAAGATCATGCCACTGTACTCCAGCCTAGGTGACAAAGTGAGACCCCAGGAAGGAAGGAGGGACAAGAGGAGAGAAGGGAGAGGAAGGGGAGGGGAGGGGAGGGAGAAAAGAAAAAGAGAAAAAATAAAAAGAAAAAAGAAAAGAACAGAACAGGACAAACACGGTGTGTTCCAGTTTATTCTTGGCCTACCAGCAGACCCACAATGGCAAAATCATTCTTCTAAGTGGCACTAGTGGTCTCCAAAAGGCTGACTAGTTACAGAGAGTGACCTATTCGTAGGCCACAGCTAAGTTCTCCTACTGGGAGCAGTCTGTGGGAAGCCTACACTCCTATTATCATACCGACTCCATTCTAAGGCGAGCACCTCAGCTGTGGCACCCACCTTCCCCAGGAAACTTTCCCTGGCCATCCTCCAAACTGGGTTAAGAGGCCCTGTTTCATCTCCTGTGCATCTTTCAGTCACTGCACTCATGGGTCTGCCTCCCTACACACCTTAGAGCTCCTTAAAAGAATGGATTGTGGCGGGGCACGGGGGCTCCTAGCACTTTGGGAGGCCGAAGCTGGTGGATCACCTGAGGTCAGGAGTTTGAGACCAGCCTGGTCGACATGAGTGAAACTCTGTCTCTACTGAAAATACAAAAAATCTGCCAGGTGTGGTGGCGGACGCCTGTAATCTCAGCTACGCAGGAGGCTAAGGCAGGAGAATCACTTGAACCCAGGAGGCAGAGGTTGCAGTGAGCCGAGATCGCACCATTGCACTCCAGCCGGGGCAACAAGAGTGAAACTCTGTCTCGAAAAAAAAAAAAAAAAGGAATGGATTGTGGCCGGGCATGGTGGCGTGTGCCTGTAATCCTAGCACTTTGGGAGGCCAAGGTGGGCAGATCATTTGAGGTCACATGTTTGAGACCAGTCTGGCCAACATGGTAAGATCGAAATCCCACCTCTACTGAAAATACAAAAAATTAGCTGGGCGTGGTGGCGGATGCCTGTAATCTTAGCTACTCAGGAGACTGAGGCAGGAGAATAGCTTCAACCCAGGAGGCAGAGGTTGCAGTGAGCTGCGATTGTGCCACTGTACTCCAGCCTGGGCGACAGAGTGAGGCTCTGTCTCAAAAAAAAAAAAAGGAATGGATTGTATCTTACTTGGTTTTGTGTTCCCATAGTCTGGCCTATACTAAGCATTCAATTAATGATTCTGAATGAATTGACGATTGAATGAAGATGACTACTTACTGGGAAAATTCCTGATGTGATTGACTGGGAATCGGTAATCTGTGTCTCCAAATGGATCATGGACTCTGTGACTTCTTGGGGCTCCACTGTGGTTTCTTCCTGTATTCCTGAAGCCTCCTTCTCCTGGGCTTCTCCAGCCACTTCCTCAGTTTCTTCCATGACAATCTTTTTGTCCTCCTTCCCCTCCTCCTCCTTCTCTTCCTCCTCCTCCTTCTCCTCCTCCCCCTCCTCCTGCTCCTCCTCCTCCCCTTCCTCCTCACCCATTTTCCTCTCCTCCTCCTGAGACTCTCTCCATGCTAATGTGTCATCTTTTGATTCCTGTTGTAGATTTTCTACTTCTTTATAATTTGGATTAGGTTCCTCCTCTTCTTTCATTTCTGTTTCTCCATTTTCTCCTGTTGCTTCTCCGGGAGCTTCTTCTGCATCTGACATTCTTCTCTGTAGAGCTTCCTCTAGAGAGATTTTGACCATAATAACCAGTCAGCCCTCGGCTTCCCATTTCCATCTCCTAGTGCACTAGCCTATTGATGAAATGTGAACAAACGGCTCTGGCCCCTTTCCACAGGATAAAAAGAATGTCATGTTTCTGAATAGGCACGGTGGCTCACAACTGTAATCCCAGCACTTTGGGAGGCCAAGGCAGATGGATCACCTGAGGTCATGAGTTTGAGACCAGCCTGGCCAACATGATGAAATGCTGTTTCTACTAAAAACACAAAAATCAGCTGGGTGTGGTGGTGAGTGTCTGTAATCCCAGCTACTCAGGAGGCTGAGACAGGAGAATTGCTTGAACCTAGGAGGTGGAGGTTGCAGTGAGCCAAGATCTGCCACTGCACTCCAGCCTGGGTGACAAAAGCAAACTTCTATCTCAAAAATAAAAATAAAAAAAGAATGTTATATTTCTGGCCAGGCGCAATGGCTCACACCTGTAATCCCAACATTTTGGGAGGCTGAGGCAGGAGGATCACTTGAGGTCAAGAGATTGAGACCAGCCTGGCCCACAACAGACCAGCCTTCCCACGCATGGCTGGGAAATCTTAAAGTATATGTATTTGTGGCCCAGATCTTAAAAATATTGATCCAGGGCCGGGCGCGGTGGCTCACACCTGTAATCCCAGCACTTTGGGAGGCCGAGACAGGCGGATCACAAGGTCAGGAGATCAAGACCATCCTGGCTAACGTGGTGAAACCCGGTCTCTACTAAAAAAATACAAAAATTAGCCCGGTGCGGTGGCGGG
>NW_012107585.1:7583028-7587643 GCF_000951045.1 Mandrillus leucophaeus | reverse complement strand
TATATATATATATATACACACACACACATATTCCCACAGGCAGCGAAATGCATAACCCACATATTAGCAACAATTCTAGAAACAGGAATACGAAAAGAAGCAGGGTAGCCTAGTGGTTAAAAGCAAGGGCCTTGCTGTCAGCTTGTCCTAGCATTGAATCCCATTTCCCCCATGTACTTGTTCTGTGACCTTGGGCAAGTCACTTTATCCCTGAGAGTCTACATTTTCTCATGGGCAAAATAAAAAGAATAATCCTAAATTCTAGGGTTGTTGTAGAGAACAGATAACATATAAAATGCTCAACACAATTCTGGCACATACAGCTTGAAAAAGTGGTAGCAATTGTTATTATTCGAGAGAAAAGCAACCCTAACGACCCTAACATGCAAAGAAATGAACAGTTTGAAAGCCTTCTGACATATTCTCTCATTTATTCCTTACAACAAACAAGAGTTTGAACTAGGAAAACAATAAGGATGGATACTTTATCCCTAAAGAGTTGGACCCAGAACAAAAAAACATCCCCACATTTTCGGCGACATTAGAATAAGAGAACTCAACTCTTTGAAACTAAATTCCCAAAGAGTACAGGGTAGTAAAGGTATTTCTATTTCTTAATTTCTTTCTCGGCACTAAATGTATCAGCTCCTCAAATTCATTTCTGGTAAATAAAATAAAATAAAATAAAATAAAATAAAATAAAATAAATAATGAACGAATAAATGAGTTTGAGGCTCTGAGAGGTGAAGTGACTTATTCAAGATGACACCGCTAGTAAGAAAGAGATCTCTGTGGCACTTAGTTTCTCCAGCTGAAAAATTACTGCTCTGATTCCTGTCTAGGGCTCTGACCACCGAGCCTCTTCTGACTGAGCCCAACTTCGCCGGAGCATCTGGACAGCCGGGTTGGAGCCGCAGGGGTTTGGGGCAGAGGTGCCAGGTGCGTGGCTCTGCAGGGGAATTAAAGCCCAGGTGCGGCCTCTGCCCCCAACTCAGGTCTCCCTGGAGCCGCCCCAGGCCCCACAAGGGCAGGTCGGGTGAGCGCCCCACAAGGGGCGCCAGACCCCACCAGGCCAGGGCCCCCTCGCCAGGGCCGCGTGGCCTCCGTCCCGGACTTACAGAGAGCACCCACCCCAGTCTTCAAAAGGCCGGAGTCGTCCCACCGCCTGGACCCCTCAGCCACCTCCCAGGCGTCTTTCCAGCGGCAGCCACCTTCTCCACCAGCTCCCTAGTTCTGGTTACCACCCAAGCCCCGTCCCCATGGCAACCGCCGCCGCCGGAAGCGACAGGCCCTAAAGGACAGGCGGGGCGGTGGTCACGTGCCCAGGAAGCGGTGACGAGCGTGGCCGACGCGCCCCCTGTCGGTCGCTGACGGCATAGGTTTTCCCCGCTTTTCTCTCCTTCCTGCGCTCACGCGATCCCCACCTTTTCACATGGTCCCGTCCCCTGAGAAGCTGCAGCAGCCAATACTGCCTATTTTTACTTTCCACAACCTTGGCAAGATGGGGTGGAGAAGTATGAACTCGGATACAATTCTCTTTTCCAAAAGCAAACTGAATTTCCAGGTCTCATGGATGCAGCACACAACTGTCCTGCCCGCCTCCTCACCGGGCACCGCGTGTAGCAGATAATTCCAGCTGGCTGAGGGCAGATACGACACAGGGTGCACCAGCTTGCAGTTCTCAGCACAAGGCATTTCTGCAAAACCAGTCTGGCTAAACCTATTAGGATCATTCCACGTCAAAGTGGCTCTCCACTAACATCTCATGGAAGACGGCAACAGGTGGCCACATGGGTTTCCACTGGGAGCCCTGCGGGAAACCAGCCAGAGCCAGAGGCAGAAGGCTGTCTGCTGCTGTCATTTGAGGAGAATGTGAATAATTCTCCCCGCCCACAATGCCACGCCCCAGTGATGGTAATTTGATTAATAGGCATACATCTCAAAATAAAAAAGGATAAACTGAGGCAAGCTGTTTTTATTATAGTCTGAAACTTTATAAAATAGAGACTGGAAAATACTTGGAATTAGAACATGCAATTTAAACAGCAAACACTGGTAAACACAGCATGTCTGTGGCTACCAGAGGGGAATACGCGTGGCTGTTGGGTCAAATAGAGTTTGAGGGAATTCGCCCAATAGGAGGGCTTTGGAATTGAGTGTGAGAATCTGTGGCTGGAAGCACACAGCAATACTGATCCCATCAAGGCGAGCTGGTATCTGTATCCAACCACAGCAAAACCAGTCCCAAGGAATACAGGGCTTGCTTGGCAGAACTGCCAAAACAGAAAGTGGTGTGCCAGAACTGGGGAAATGAACACTGATACCATGGAGAGGAGAAAATAATTCAAAGCATCGGCAGGAATCGCTGAGACCCATTTTACCATCTTAAAAGAGACAAAAAATAAAAGGGAGGAAGAATAAGCATTTTCAAGAGGTCTGATCTACTCATTCCTATCCACACCTCAGCGGTTTACAAAATAGCGCTGATCTCAAGGCATAGCCAGGAGGCTCAATTATAAAAAGTCGAACTAGCAGTGGGCTGGGCGCAGTGGCTCATGCCTGTGATCCCAGCACTTTAGGAGGCCAAGGCAGGAGGACTGCTTGAGCCCAGGAATTCGAGACCAACCTAGTCAACACAGGGAGACCCTCTCTCTACAAAAAATAAATTAGCTATGCATGGTGGTGCACGCCTGTGGTCCCAGATACTTGGGTGGCCGAGGTAGTGCCCAGAGGGTCAAGGCTTCCGTGAACCTTTATCACAACACTGCACTCCAGTCTGGGTGACAAAGCAGGACCTTTTCTCCAAAAAACAAAATGGAGGGGTTCTTATTACCGAATTGAAAGGCGCTTCCTGCCCTCTGGAGAGCTTGCTTCCTCCTAAAGAGGAAGCTGACAAGACACCACACTGGGCCACCTGGGGAACCTCCAGGCTTTCCCTGTTCTCCAAAGGGAGCTACTATGGCCCTAGCGGCCCAGCTGCTGAGGAAGCATGGAACTACTTAGCAATTTCCGTATCCACAGCAGCAAGGCCTCAGTGCAAAGAAATATGTTGGTCAAAGCCGGACTTCACAATTGCTAGCTTGTTTTGCCCAACTTTCTATGAAGCTCTTCTGACCCCTTCTGAGCTTTGGTTTGAGAGGGTCATAAGAAATTCAGTTGGGGTGACAACAGGGTCATATCAGCACTGTAAAACTCTTTATTAAAAATAATAATCATCATCACACCAGTACCTGCCGGAGTAACTTCCGCCCACTTGCCCACAGTTCCTATTTAGGGAATTCCTATTCAGGGCCGTGGCCTAATTTGCGAAAGAGGCCAAGCATAAGTTTTTAAGAATGTCTTAATCCAGGGAGATTACACTAGTGGGCCACAGCACTGCCACCACCCAGAAGTTCAGGCTACAAGCCTCTTCCAGATCCTTATGCTTCAGGGAGAGAAGACAAGGAGGAAATCCCTAGACCCAAGTCCAGGGCAAGGGAAGATGCTTTCCTGTTACTGTTCCTCAGGGACAATCATCTTTGCAGAGGAATAATGTTGCACCTGGAAGAAAGAAGAAAAGGAATGGTGTAAGTTTGGAGGCTCCCTATAGGAAGGTCAGAGGCCGAGCCCTTCTGACCTTTTCACCAATGTTCTTTCATTCTTTTAAATCAAATGCCCAGTGCATGAATGAACCGGAGAGTCCCAGGAGAGACACTGGGGCTCCCTCTGCTTCTACAGCTGTAGTCTCGTTCCTACCACGAGGATTTATCTGCAGTTTCCAAACGAACTGGGGATTCCCATCATTCCCCAATGTCTCCCCAGCCTTCCCCTCCAGCTTCATGTTTAACAAACACTCAAATGATGCCCCAGTGAGAATGAACAGAAACAGACACTTTACCCCAGCAGTCCTTTTCCTGCCCAACGTGTTGGAACAAGTCTAAGCTGGTGTTTCTCCCCGCTGCGGATCACCGTCACATTCAGGGGCTTCTGAAAAGAAAATAAGCTCGTTTTGTGTTCAGCCTTGTTAGTACTCACAGTTACAGGCTAAAATGCTGAGATCCCATTTTTTGCCTATCAAATTGGTAAAGATTTTCATTTTCGGCATAATCCTGTGGTTGGCGAGAAGGTAGGGAACATGGCACTGCGCTCTCAGGGCAGCCAGGGTGCTGACCTTAGTACCATCTTCCTCAAAAAACACGTGTCCCCCCACCAACAATTTTTAAAAGGTATGTCCGAGGTACGTAGTACACAATTACAAGATGACATACAAATGAAGTGTTCATTCCAGGGCTGTGTAGAAATCCAAAAACTGAGAACATCAGAAATGTCCATCAATAGGTATTGTTCAAATACAGTACAGAGAATGAAGGGTTTTAGTCAAAACAAAACAAAAACCCCACCAAAGTATGAACCTATTTGATAGCATTTTATTTTCTTTCTTTCTTTCTTTCTTTTTGAGACAGAGTCTCACTCTATCACCCAGGCTGGAGTGCAGTGGCGCAATCTTGGCTCACTGCAACCTCTGCTTCCCAGGTTCTAGCAATTCTCGTGCCTCAGCCTCCCAAGTAGCTGGGACTACAGGCGCCCGCCACCACACCTGGCTAATTTTTATATTTTTAGTAGAGACGGGGTTTCA
>NW_012107585.1:7580927-7582413 GCF_000951045.1 Mandrillus leucophaeus | reverse complement strand
CTGGAGTGCAGTGGCACAATCTTGGCTCACTGCAACCTCTGCCTCCCGGGTTCAAGCGATTCTCCTGCCTCAGCCTCCTGAGTAACTGGGATTACAGGCACATGCCACCACACCCGGATAATTTTTGTATTTTTAGTAGAGATGGGGTTTCACCATGTTGTCCAGGCTGGTCTTCAACTCCTGATCTCAGGTGATCCACCCACCTCGGCCTCCAAAGTGCTGGGATTACAGGCATGAGCCACCGCACCCAGCCTGTATATAGTACTTTAATTTAAAAAATTAAAATTAAAGCGGGGGGAGTACATACCAAAGAAAATTACAAATTAAAATACGATATCCAGGCATGGTGGCTCATGCCAGTAATCCTAGCACTTTGGGAGGCAGGAAGATCACTTGTGCCTAGGAGTTGAAGACCAGGCTGGGCATGGTGAAACCCTGACTCTACAAAAAGTATAAAGATTAGCGAGGCATGGTGATGTGCACCTATAGTCCCAGTTACTTGGGGGACTGAGGCAGGAGGATTGCTCAAGTCTGGGAGGTCGAGGCTGCAGTGAGCTGTGACTGCACCACTGCACTCCAGCCTGGGCGATGTAGTGTGACCCCGTCTCAAAAAAATAAAAATAATCAAAACAAGATGCCATCGAAATCTAAAACTTCTATGTATCAAATGACACTACGAACAGAGTGAAAAGGCAACCCACATGACAGGAGAATATACACGCCTGTAATCCCAATACTTTCAGGGGCCCAGGCAGGAGGATTGCTTCAGCTCAAAAGTTCAAGACCAGCCAGGCAACAGAGGGAGATCTCGTCTTTACAAAAAGTATATATATTTTTTTAATCAGCCAGGTTTGATGGCGCACATCTGTAGTCCCAGCAACTTGGGAGGCTGAGGTGGGAGGATCACTTGAGCCCAGAAGCTCAAGGCTGCAGTGAGCCATGAATGTACCACTGCACTCCAGCCTGGGTGACAGAGCGAGATTCTGTCTTAAAAAAAAAAAAAAAAAAGAAAGAAAGAAAAAAGAAAATACATGCAAATCATATATCTAATAAGGATTTAATATCCAGAACATATGAAGAACTCCTATACCTCAACATCAACAAAAAATCTGATTAGAATATGAGTAGGCCGGGCACGGTGGCTCACGCCTGTAATCCCAGCACTTTGGGAGGCCGAGAAGGGTGGATCACGAGGTCAGGAAATCGAGACCATCCTGGCTAACACAGTGAAACCCCGTCTCTACCGAAAATACAAAAAATTAGCCAGGCGTGGTAGTGGGCGCCTGTAGTCCCAGCTACTCGGGAGGCTGAGGCAGGAGAATGGCATCAACCCAGGAGGCGGAGCTTGCACTGAGTTAAGATCACGCCACTGCACTCCAGCCTGGGTGACAGAGCAAGACTCCGTCTCAAAAAAAAAAAAAAGAAAAGAAAGAAAATGAGCAAAGGACTTGAACAGACATTTCTTTCTTTCTTTTCTTTTTCTTTT
>NW_012107585.1:7575595-7576692 GCF_000951045.1 Mandrillus leucophaeus | reverse complement strand
AAAAAAAAAAAAAAAAAAAAAAAGTTCATATATTAAAGTTAAAAAAAATTTTAGAAACCTTAAACATAGAATGACCACATGATGCAGCAATTAAATTTCTGGGCACATATACAATGAAATGAAAGCAGGGATTTGAACAGATATTGGTACAACCATGTTCACAGCAGCACTGTTCACAACAAAAAGGTGTAAGCAATCCCAGTGTCCACTGACTAATGAATAGATAAAAATAATGCGGTGCATACATACAGTAGAATATTATACAGCCTTTAAAAGGAAGGAAATTCTGACATATGCTGTAACACAGATGAACCTTGAAGACATTATGCTAAGTGAAATAAGCCAGACCTATACAGTATCCTGTAATCCCAGCACTTTGGCAGGCAGAGTTTAAGTCCAGCCTGGCCAACATGGCAAAACCTCATCTCTACTAAAAATACAAAAATTAGCCATGCCTGGTGGCAGGCGCCTGTAGTCCCAGCTACTCGGGAGGCTGAGGCAGGAGAATGGCATGAACCCAGGAGGCGGAGTTTGCAGTGAGCCGAGATGGCGCCGCTGCACTCCAGCCTGGGCGATAGAGCGAGACTCTATCTCAAAAAAAAAAAAAAAATTAGCTGTGCCTAGTGGCACACGCCTGTAAGTCCCAGCTACTCAGGGAGGCTAAGACAGAAGAATGGCTCAAACCCGGGAGGCGGAGGGTGCAGTGAGCGGAGATGGCGCCACTGCACTCCAGCCTGGGCAGCAGAGCGAGACACCATCTCAAAAACAAAACAACACAAAAAAAACTATACAGAATGTAAAGATTTCACCTAGATGAGGTCCCTGGAGTAGTCAAATTCATAGAGACAGAAAGGATGGTGGGTGCCAGGGGCTGCGGAAAGTGGGAATGGAGAGTTAGTGTTTAATGGAGATTGGGTTTCAGTTTAGGAGGGTGAAAAAGTTCTGGAGATGGGAGATGGGTGGGGTGATGTTTGTAAAACAATGTGAACATACTTAATGCCACTAAAGTGTAGATTTTTTAATGGTTAAAATGGTAACTTTTTTTTTTTTTTTGAGACAAAGTTTCGCTCTTGTCACCCAGGCTGGAGTGCAATGGC
>NW_012107585.1:7574332-7575545 GCF_000951045.1 Mandrillus leucophaeus | reverse complement strand
GTGGGCGCCTGTAGTCCCAGCTACTCGGGAGGCTGAGGCAGGAGAATGGCGTGAGCCCAGGAGCTTGCACTGAGTTAAGATCACGCCACTGCACTCCAGCCTGGGTGACAGAGCAAGACTCCGTCTCAAAAAAAAAAAAAAGAAAAGAAAGAAAATGAGCAAAGGACTTGAACAGACATTTCTTTCTTTCTTTTCTTTTTCTTTTTTTTTTTTTTGAGACAGGGTTTCACTCCTGTTGCCCAGGCTGGAGTGTAGTGACGCAATCTTAGCTCACTGCAACCTCCACCTCCCAGGCTCAAGCGCTTCTCCTGCCTCAGTCTCCTGAGTCCAGCCTAATAGACATTCCTTCAAAGATACACAAATGATCAAAAAGCACAGGAAAAGACGCTCCATGTCACTAATCATTAGAGAAATGAAAATCAAAACTACAATGAGATTTTACCACACACCAATTATGAAAGAGAAAACAAGTGCTAGCAAGGAAGTGGGGAAACTGGAGCCCTGTGCACTGCTGGTGGGAATGTGAAATGCTGCACGGCAGTGGAAAACAGTATGGAGGGTCCTCCAAAACCTAAACATAGAGCCGGGCACGGTGTCTCATGCCTATAATACCAGCACTTTGGGAGGCCAAGACGGGTGGATCGCTTGAGCCCAGGAATTCAAGACCAGCCTGGGCAACATGGCAAAATCACAAAATGCAAAAATTAGCTGGGCATGGTGGCATGTGCCTATAGTCCCAGCTACTCGCAAGGCTGAGGTGGGAGGACTGCTTGAGCCTGGGAAGTCCAGACTGCAGTAAGCCAAGATCACACCAGTGCACTCCAGCCATGGCAACAGAGTGAGAACCTGTCTCAAAATAAACAAATAAATAAATAAGCTCATTCCAGAAACCTGAGTCATTTTTGACATTTTAAAATTTTCATAGGCCAGGTGTAGTGGTTCATATCTGTAATCCCAGCACTTTGGGAGGCCAAGGCAGGCAGATCACTTGAAGTCAGGAGTTCAAGGCAAGCCTGGCCAACATGGTGAAACCCTGTCTCTACTAAAAATACAAAAATTAGCTGGGCGTGGTGGCGGGTGCCTGTAATCCCAGCTACTCAGGGAGGCTAAGACAGGAGAATCACTTCAACCCGGGAGGTGGAGGTTGCAGTGAGCCAAGATCGTGCCACTGTACTCCAGCCTGGGTGAGAGAGCAAGACTGCATCTCAAAAAA
>NW_012107585.1:7569469-7572572 GCF_000951045.1 Mandrillus leucophaeus | reverse complement strand
AGGATGGTCTCGATCTCCTGACCTCGTGATCCGCCCGTCTCGGCCTCCCAAAGTGCTGGGATTACAGGCTTGAGCCACCGCGCCCGGCCTTATTATATATATATTTACCACACACACAAAAAATATGTCAGGTTTATCAGTGGAATCTCTAAATCTAAGAAAATACAGCATAGGCCAGGCACAGTAGCTCATGCCTGTAATCCCAGCACTTTGGGAGGCCAAGGCAGGAGGATCATGAGGTCAAGAGATTGAGACTGTCGTGGCCAACATGGTGAAATCCCGTCTCTACTAAAAATACAAAAATTAGCTGGGCGTGGTGGCAGGCGTCTGTAGTCCCAGCTACTCAGGAGGCTGAGGCAGGAGAATCGCTTGAACCCAGGAGGTGGAGGTTGCAGTGAGCTGAGATCACGCTACTGCACTCCAGCCTGGTGACAGAGCGAGACACCATCTCAAAAAAATAAAAATAAAAAAGTCATTTCCTACCAGATTGTCAAAGAATACCTATGTCATTGCCGAAAACTATAATATAGTTGGGAGGGCTAGAAACAGCTGCACTCATGGGTGCTACTTGAGAGAACGTGCACTGGCACAAGCTTCTTGGAGGACACCTTGACAAGATCTATGAAGGGTAAATGTGCACTGCCTTTAACTCAGTAATGACACGTCTAGCAACATGGCAGAAATTCTCCCACAGGCAAGGATACTCACTACACCACTGTTTGTTGTGGCCAAACACTGGAAACAACCTAAATGTTGAATATGGGAGGCTGGCTAAGTAAAAGATGGTGAACCGACCAATGGGATATGGTGGGATCATTCAAAGGAATGAAGATACACATGTGCTGACACAGAATTCCCTTCAAAGTGGGCAGAAATGCAGAGCAACATGTACACTAGGCCTTTTCTGTGTCATCTTTGTCAAAAAGCAATCACAGCTAGGCGTGGTGGCTCATGCTTAATAATCCCAGTGTTTTCAGGGGCTGAGGCCGGAGGCTCATTTGAGCCCAGGAGTTCTAGACCGGCCTGGGCAACATAGCAAGACCCTGTCTCTATAAAATGAAAAAAAAATTAGCCGGGCATGGTGGTGCACACTTGTAGTCCCAGCTACCTGGGAGGCCAAGGCAGGAGGATTGCTCAAGCCCTGGAGTTTGAGGCTGCAGTGAGTTATGATTGCACCACTGCACTCCAGCCTGGGCAGCAGAGAGATCCTGTCCTAAAGAAAAAAAAAAAAAAAGCAGTGGCTGTAGACACACGCACCCACATGCAGAAACTGTGAGGGACATACTCATGTGCTTCCAGTTCTGTCAATGACACCCCTGGACAGGCTGGAAACCTGGAGGCCTCCTTGACATACTCCATCAGGTTAAGGCTCATGGATTTTACATCCTAAATGTCTCTCTGATTGGCCCCTTCCTCCACCCCATTTGTCACAGCCACCATCCTCTCTTGACTGACTGCTACAGCTCTATCACCCTCCAATCTGTTCTCTACTTAACATCCAGAGAAGGCTTCTTACCCCTGTCACCCCCCAACCTGGAACTATGCGGTGGCTCCCTTCCGCACCTCAGGAAAAATACAGCACAATCTTTACTAAGGACCACAGGCCTGACCTTAACACCTCCCCGCCTCGCCTCCTCCCCTTCTCTCCATTCTGCTCTGGGCTCCACCCTCCTCTGAGTTCTTTGATCCTCCCACCCCAGGGCCTAAGAAGGATTTTCTCCCTGCCAGCTTTCCCCCGACAGAGAAACTTCTATACACATCTGAAGGTCACTTCCTGAGGAACACTCCTTCAATCCCAAACCAAATCAGGGTCCCATGATTGACTCTCTGAGCTTCTTAACACTCTTCCTTCCTAACACTTATCAGTGTTCATCATTATACAGCTGTGATTACTTGATTAAGGCCTGGCTCCCCCACCAAAGCACTCCCAAGGCAAGGACCCTATTTGTTTCATTCCCCATTACAGCTCCAGTACCTTGCCCAGGACCCAGCATGTGCAGTGGAAGGCACTAAGGAAGGGAGAGACACAGGACTTTTTAAAAAATTATTCTGGGGTCAGGCGCGGTGGCTCATGCCTATAATCCCCGCACTTTGAGAGGCCGAAGCAGGTGGATCACCTGAGGTCAGGAGTTCATGACCAGCCTGACCAACATGGAGAAACTCCATCTCTACTAAAAATACAAAATTAGCCAGGCTTGGAGGTGCATGCCTGTAATCCCAGCTACTTGGAAGGCTGAGGCAGGAGAATTGCTTGAACCCAGGAGGCAGAGGTTGCAGTGAGCCAAGATTGCGCCATTGCACTCCAGCCTGGGCAACAAGAGCGAAACTCTGTCTCAAAAAAAATAAAATAAAATAAAAAATTATTTTGGGAGGAGGGGGCATTTCCAGTGATGATCAGAAAACCTGGTAGACAAATTCTTAGAGCTATAACACTAGGACTTTTATTTGTAAATACAATTGCACTATGTGATTTTAAGGATAAATGTGTATTTTATTTATTTGAGACAGGGTCTCACTCTATCATCTAGGCTGGAGTGCAGTGGGGTGACCTTGGCTTACTGTACCCGTGAACTCCTGGGGTCAAGTGTTCCCCCTGTCTCAGCCTCCAGAGCAGCTGGGGCTACAGGCATATGCTACCATGCTTGGCTAATTTTTTTTTTAATATTTTGGGGAGAGACAGTCTCGCAATATTGCCCAGGCTGGTCTCAAACTCCTGGCCTCAAGTGATCCTCCCGCCTTGGCCTCCCAAAGTGTTGGGAATACAGGCAGGAGCCACTGCAACCAGCCTATTTTTATCACTGAGACATAATTTGCATACAATAAAATTCACCATTTAAGGCCGGGCGCGGTGGCTCACGCCTGTAATCCCAGCACTTTGGGAGGCCGAGACCACGAGGTCAGGAGATTGAGACCATCCTGGCTAACACGGTGAAACCCCGTCTCTACTAAAAAATACAAAGAACTAGCCGGGCGAGGTGGCGGGCGCCTATAGTCCCAGCTACTGGGGAGGCTGAGGCAGGAGAATGGCGTGAACCCGGGAGGCGGAGCTTGCAGTGAGCTGAGATCCGGCCACTGCACTCCAGCCTGGGTGACAGAGCGAGAC
>NW_012107585.1:7562782-7568034 GCF_000951045.1 Mandrillus leucophaeus | reverse complement strand
TTTTTAGTAGAGATGGGGTTTTACCATGTTGGGCAGGGTGGTCTCGATCTCATGACCTTGTGATCTGCCCACTTTGGCCTCTTAAAGTGCTGGGATTACAGGTGTGAGCCACCATGCCTGGCCTAATTTTTTATTTTTAGTAGAGATGGGGTTTCACCATGTTGGCCAGGCTGGTCTCAAACTCCTGACCTCAGGTGATCCACTCGCCTCAGCCTCCCAAAGTGCTGGGATTACAGGCATGAGCCACCGCGCTAGGCAAGGTTTTTTTTTTCTTGACTCACAAAACAGATTCTTGATTCTCCAGCTGAGCTCAGGTCCCCTGAGGGGATGAGGCTGAAGCCAGGGAGGCCCTACTCACAACACGCGACCTTCTCCATCCTCCAGCCCACCAAGACAGCTCAGCTTTTATCCAATGACATCTTGGAATTCCCCGAGAAATTTCACATGAAGAAAAAATTCGTTTTGCTTAAAATTGAGTAACTGCTTTTATAAAGAAGGATTTATAGGCCTACAAGGAAGCTGAGAATACATTTAACTGGAAAAGACAGATTAAAACCCAGCAGCTCTTCTCAGTAAGGACAAAAAACTGGAAACAACCTAAACATCCCTCACTAGTAAGCGGAAAAATAATCTGTGGTCCAGCTACACCTTGCAGTACTACTTAGTAATCAAAAGGAACAAATTAGGCCAGGGATGGTGGCTCACAACTGTAATCCTAGCACTTTGGGAGGCCAAGGCAGGTGGATGACCTGAGGTCAGGAGTTCAAGACCAGACTGGCCAACATGGTGAAACCCCCATCTCTACTAAAAATACAAAATTAGCCAGGCGTGGTGGCGGGCACCTGTAATCCCAGCTACTAGGGAGGCTGAGGCAGGAGAATTGCTTGAACCCGGGAGGCAGAGGATGCAGTAAGCCGAGATTGCGCCATTGCACTCCAGTCTGAGTAACAGAGTGAGACTCTGTCTCAAAAAAAAAAAAAAAAGAGAGAAATGAATTACAGATCCACACAAGAGACAGAAGTCTCAGAATCCACTGTGCTGAGTGAAGAACATCAGACTCAAAAGGCAATATATTGTTTGGTTTTTCTCTCTATGACATTCTGGAAGTTGACGGGGAGGGATTAACTACAAAGAAACCTGAGGCAATTTTTACAGGGTGATGGAATGCTCTCCACCTTCATCGTGGTGGCAATGACATATTACATACATTTGTGAAAACTCACGGGAATGGCCAGGTACAGTGGCTCACTCCTGTAATCCCAGCACTCTGGGAGGGAGGTGGGTGAATCACCTGAGGTTAGGAGTTCGAGACCAGCCTGGCCAACATGGTGAAACCCTGTCTCTACTAAAAATAAAAAAAAATTAGCTGTGTGTGGTGGTGGGCGCCTATAATCCCCGCTACTTAGGAGACTGAGGCTGGAGAATCACTTGAACCCGGGAGGCAGAGGTTGCAGTGAGCTGAGATCATGCCACTGCACTCCAGACTGCGCAAAAGAGCAAAACTCAATCTCAAAAAAAAAAAAAAAAAGAAAAGAAAACTCAACTGGGTGCGGTGGCTCACACCTGTAATCCCAGCCAGCACTTTGGGAGGCTGAGGCGGGTGGATCACAAGGTCAGGACATTGAGACCATTCTGGCTAACACGGTGAAACCCCGTCTCTACTAAAAATACAAAAAAATTAGCTGGGCGTGGTGGCGGGCGCCTGTAATCCCAGAGCTTTGGGAGGCCGATGTGGACAGATCACGAGGTCAGGTGATTGAGACTATCCTGGCTAACATGGTGAAACCCCGTCTCTACTAAAAAAACCAAAAAATTAGCTGGGCGTGGTGGCACATGCCTGTAGTCCCAGCTACTCGGGAGGCAGAGGCAGGAGAATGGCGTGAACCCAGGAGGCAGAGCTTGCAGTAAGCCGAGATTGCGCCACTGCACTCCAGCCTGGGCGACAGAGCAAGACTCCATCTAAAAAAAAAAAGAAAAACTCACGGGACTGTACACTGAAAAAGGTGGATCTTGGTGCAGGTAAATTACACCTTAATAATATTAAAATCAACTGGCAGCTGTGTGTGCTTGTAGTCTTTCTGAAGGACACGTGGCTGGAAAGTGGCTGCCTCAGGAGGAGAGGTGATGAAAATGTACAATTGTGATGGTTTCTGTGACTACACTAAAAACCACTTTAAATGGGTGAACTGTGTAGTATGTGAATTAAATCTCAATAAAACTGTTGTAAAAATAATAAAAATAGGCAGGGCACAGTGGCTCACATCTGTAGTAACAGCACTTTGGGAGACCAGTTCGAGACCAGCCTGGCCAACGTGGCGAAACCTCATCTCTACTAAAAATACAAAAATTAGCCAGGCATGGTGGAGTGTACCTGTAATCTCAGCTACCCAGGAGGCTGAGGCAGGAGAATCACTTGAACGTGGGAGGCGGAGGTTGCAGTGAGGCAAGACTGCACCACTGCACTCCAGCCTGGGCGACAGAGTAAGACTCTGTCTCAAATAAAAGTTAAAAAAATAATAATAATAATAAATTTCAGATAGACTAAAGGAAAAACAAAAATGAAACAATAAAAGAATTAAAAGCTTTTTTTTTTTTTTTTTGAGATGGAGTCTTGCTCTGTCACCCAGGCTGGAGTGCAATGGCGTGATTTCAGCTCACGGCAAGCTCCGCCTCCCGGGTTCAAGGGATTCTCCTTCCTCAGCCTCCCCAGTAGCTGGGACTACAGGCGTGTGCCACCATGCCCGGCTAATTTTTCGTTTTTTTAGTAGAGACGGGGTTTCACCATGTTAGCCAGGATGGTCTCAATCACCTGACCTCATGATCTGCCCACCTCGGCCTCCCAAAGCTCTGGGATTACAGGTGTGAGCCACCGTGCCTGGCCAAGAATTTATTTAAAAAAAAAAAAAAAAATTTATTTAAGCAGACACAAAATGCAAGAGCCATAAGCAAAAAAACTGATAAAATTTCACAAAATCATTTTAAACATCCATACAAGTTACAGATTTGATGACAGTATCAGTGCAGAAATGATGGCCTGACCACTAGCAGGGGCACAGGCAACTGCGAGCCATCTCCTGACCTGACCTGGCCTGGCCTGCACTGATGCGTTACAAGTAGATGAACCACGCAGCTGAGCAGGAGTCAAAAAATCCAGAACTGTTGGGTTAACTGGAGACTTCATTTGGGAACCAAAAACTTTAGTTAATAATTTTCCTGGGCTTTGCCACAGTGTCACTCCTGAAAAGTGTGGATCTTTGCTACAAAACAACAACAAAAATTCTAGCCTGGACAACATAGCAAGACCCCACCTCTACAAAATATAAAAAAATTAGCCAGTGACGTAGCTATGATGGCACCACCACACTCCAGCCTGGGTGACAGAGCATGACCCTGTCTTTAAAAAAAAGAAAAAAAAAAGAAAAGAAAAGATCTCTAAGAAACCTAGTTAAATGAAAACAGAGGCAGGGTAGAGGAGAGGGGAATTTAGGTTAGGGTAGCCAGGAAAGGCCCCCTGAGAGCATGTCACCAGTGTAAAACAGAAAGAGGATGAAGAGGAAGAGCATTCTAGGCAGAAGGAATAGCAAGTGTAAAGGCCTTGAATGGGGCTGTGCTGAGCAACACCATGAAGGGAGCAGTCCAGGGCCTCAGCAACACTTCCAGCAACTCCAGGACTATAGACCAGAGGCCGTGTGCTATGACCTGAATGTCTGTGGCCCCCTGAAATTCATATGTTGAAATCCTAACCACCAATGTGATGGTATTAGGGGTGGGGCCTCTGCGAGGTGATTAGGTCATGAGAGGTAAAGCCCCAACTGGGATTAGTGCCCTTATACAAGAGCTCCCAGGGTTCCGATGAGGACATAGCAAGAAGGCACCACCTAGGAGCTAGGAAGCAAGCCCTCCCCAGACACAAAATTGGCTGGTGCCTTGATCTTGGACTTCCCTGCCTCCAGAGCTGTGAAAAATGAACTTCTGTAGTTTGTAAACCACCCAGCCTATGTCATGCTGTTAGAGAAGCCCAAACAGACCAAGACACCAGGTAGCCCCACTCACCCCCTCACTGTGCTGCACCACACTGCCAATGTTATGAAGTGACTGGAAATTCTGGGTGTTCACAGAGCCGAACTCCACAATCTCATCATCCACTTGCAGACCCTGGAAAGGGAAGGAAAAATGGAAAATCAGGCTAGAGGTTCAGTGTGCTCCTGGTGTTCTCTAACCTTCAATACCCAATTTAACGTCAAGGTCACAAGTTTGTTTTCTACAGGGTAGGCTCAGAACAAAGAGGTCAGGGATGTAGACACCTCATGCAGGAAGGGGCAGTGGCTAATGGGGCCACCTCCTCCTTGGGTTCCTTTGAGGGCAGCTCTAGTAAAGATGACCAGGTCTGCCCAATGTCTGAGAGCTGGCAATTACCAGACACTGTGAAGGCCTTGAGGAGCATGGGAAAGGCCAAATGCTGCTCTCTGGGGTCCTAACCCAGGTTCAAGGGTAAGAGAAGGCAAGCCATGCTGGGCCCATTTTATTCAGTGGTCAACATTTAGACAAGACATTTGCCCTAGAAGCCCTCAGACAAGCAGCCACAGGCACAGGGTAGACCCAAGACTAGAGTGACACTCTTGTTTTAGGTCCTAAGAACACAGACGACTACTCATTCACCCCTTTAACAAATATTTGTTGTGGGCCAACTGGCACTGGGGTAGATGCTGTAGATGGGGTAGTGAACAAGATGGAGCTTCTGTGCAACTTACAGACTTGTGATCATTAAAGAAGACTGGTAGGACCAGGGTTTAGGACCCCATTCCACCTGTTAGGAACTATGTATCCTGACACAAGTTACTTCAGGTCTGTGAGGCTTTTTCTCGAAGATGAAATGAGTAAAGATTAGGACCTACCCCTGAAGTGGCTGTGGAATTATATTTAACTACATCTCCACAAAAAAAAATCTATAAGAATGTTCATAGCTGGCTGGGCGTGGTGGCTCACGCCTGTAATCCCAGCACTTTGGGAGGCCAAGGCGGGTGGATCACGAGGTCAGGAGATCGAGACCATCCTGGCTAACACGGTGAAACTCCGCCTCTACTAAAAATACAAAAAATTAGCCAGGCGTGGTGGCGGGCGCCTGTAGTCCCAGCTACTCAGGAGGCTGAGGCAGGAGAACGGCGTGAACCTGGGAGGTGGAGCTTGCAGTGAGCCGAGATTGTGCGACTGCACTCCAGTCTGGGAGACACAGCGAGACTCCGTGTCAAAAA
>NW_012107585.1:7541503-7562732 GCF_000951045.1 Mandrillus leucophaeus | reverse complement strand
AAAAAAAAAAAAAAAAAGAATGTTCACAGCAACACTATTCATAATAGCAAAAAGTGGTAACAATCCAAATGCCCATTAACTGACAAATGGATAAATAAAATATGATATATCCAGGTAGTGGACTATTATTTGGCCGTAAAAAGGAATGAAGGGCCAGGCATGGCAGCTCATGCCTGTAATTCCAGCACTTTGGGAGGCCGAGGCAGGAGGATCGCTTGAAGCTGGGAGTTCAAGACCAGCCTGGGCAACATAGTGAGAATCCATCTCTAAAAAAAAAATGGAAATAAAAAATTAACCAGGCATGGTGGCGTGTGCCTACAGTCCTAGCTGCTTGGGAGGCAGAGGTAGGAGGATCACTTGACTCTGTGAGTTTGAGGCTGCAGTGAGCTATGATGGCACCATGGCACTCAAGTCTGGGTGACAGAGTAAGACCCTGTCTGTAAACAAATGAAGCACTGATCCATGCTACAATATGGATGACTTGAAAATATGCTAAGTGAAAGAAGCCAGTCATAAAAGGTCACATATTATATGATTCCACTTAGAGGAAATGCCCAGAATAGACAAATCCATAGAGACAGAAAGTAGATAACTGCGTGCAGGGAGCTGGGGGATTGGGAAGTGATGGCAAATCACTATAGAGTTTCTTTACAGGAACAATGTTCTGAAATTGATTACGGCTGGGCATGGTGGCTCATGCCTATAATCCCAGCATTTTGGGAGGCCAAGGTGGTAGAATCACTTGAGCCCACAATGTGGAGACCAACCTACACAACATAGTGAAACCCCTTTTTTTTTTTTTAAGACAGAGTCTCACTCTCTCACCAGGCTAGAGTGTAGTGACACGATCTCCACTCACTGCAACCTCCACCTCCTGGGTTCATGAGATTCTCCTGCCTCAGCCTCCTGAGTAGCTGGGATTACAGGCACACGCCACCACACCCGGCTAACATTTGTATTTTTAGTAGAGATGGGGTTTCGCCATGTTGGCCAGGCTGGTCTTGAACTCCTGACGTCAGATGATCACCCACCTAAGCCTCCCAAAGTGCTGGGATTACAGGCGTGAGCCACCGCACCTGGCTGAAAATTTTTTAAATAGAAATAAAATTGATTGTGGTGATGCATAGCTCTGTGATATACCAAAAAACACTAAACACTTTAAATGGGTAATTTTTTTTTTTTTGAGACAGAGTCTCACTCTGTTGCGCAGGCTGGAGTGCAGTGGCATGATTTTCATATTTTTAGTAGAGGCGGGGTTTCACCATGTTGGCCAGGTTGGTCTCGAACTCCTGACCTCAAGTGATCCACCGGCCCTGGCCTCCCAATGTGCTGGGATTACAGGCGTGAGCCTGTAATTTTTTTTAAGACAAGGTCTCACTCTGTCACCCAGGCTGGGGTGCAGTGGCACAGTTACAACTCACTGCAACCTCGACTTCCTGAGCCCAAGTGATCCTCCCACCTCAGCTTTCCAAGTAGCCTCAGCCTTCTCAAGTGTTGGGATTACAGGCATGAGCCACTGTGCCCAGCCTAAGGTTTTTTTTAACACACCACATAACATGCATAACTCATTTGGCAGGATGCCATTCTCATTTTCATCACTCAGTGCCCAGCTAAAATAAGCCCCAAGAAGAGATCCTCTCCCTCTCTTGGGACATTTATCATCTTCTGCCACTGGGAACAGGTCACTCCCCCACCAATGTAGTGGGCAGCCGGGGCTGACCCCTCTCTAAAACTCTGCCCCCAGCACAGGGCTGGATACACAGCAGGCCTCACTCAGTGTTTATTAAATGAGTAACTGAACTCAGCACCGCAGCATGGACACAACTAGTCTGAACTCAGCACTGCAGCATGGAGACAACTGGTCTGTCTTTCCACACCCCTGAAGGCTACCTGACCCACAGTGTCCCCTGGGCATGGACTTGAGTGGCCAACCCCTGGATTACCGCAATGCTGGCTGGGGAGCCAGGGCTGATGCTGTTCACTTTGGCGAAGGCCTGTGGAGGGCCCTGGCTCTCACTCTGGTCCAGTCTGCGGTTCATGGCCTCTTTGTGGGCCTCAGCCATGTCCCGGGCCTGCTTCTCCTTGTCACGAGCGTGCAGCTGGTGCAGGGCCTCCTCCACCTGCTTCATCACCGCCTTGTGATCATTCTGCAGGCCTGGGATGAGAACCACACATCAAGGGCCAAGGAAGACAGCGGAGGACACAAGACTCCTACGTTCATTCACTGAAGAGTTAACAAGTGCTTACTACATGCCAGACATGGAGCTAGAGGCGAAGAGGAGTCTCTGACCAAGACAGAGGACATTCTCTCATGGAGTATTCAGTCCTGCAAGGAGCAGCTCCAGAATAAGTAATTACAGTAACATCTGATGACTGCAGGGAGGCCTGGCCAGCAGGAAAGTCTGCCCTTCCTACTCTAGGAGATGAGGGAAGACTTCCTGAAGGCAGTGCTGTCTCGGGTGAGCCCTGAGAGGTAAGCAGAAGGAAGGTAACGTCCAGCTGAATCCACAGGCATGAACTCAAAGGCATATGAGGGGCTGGCACTGTGGTCATGTGAATGAATGACTCAGGCTGGGGGTAATCAAGATTTCACTTTTCTCTGAAATCCTCTAGAAGGAAAAATGCTGCATAAGCCGGGCAGAGTGGCTCACGCCTGTAATCTCAGCACTGTGGGAGGCCAAGGCAAGAGGATCACGAGGTTAAGAGATTGAGATCACCTAGCCAACATGGTGAAACCCCGTCTCTACTAAAAAATACAAAAATGAGCTGGGCGTGGTGGCATGTGCCTGTAATCCCAGCTACTTGGGAGGCTGAAGCAGGAGAACTGCTTGAACCCGGGAGGCGGAGGTTGCAACGAGCCGAGATAGTGCCACTGCCCTCCAGCCTGGCAACAAAGCGAGACTTAGTCTCAAAAAAAAAAAAACAATGCTGCGTA
The DNA here is from genome assembly GCF_000951045.1 of Mandrillus leucophaeus. Classification (NCBI taxonomy): domain Eukaryota; kingdom Metazoa; phylum Chordata; class Mammalia; order Primates; family Cercopithecidae; genus Mandrillus; species Mandrillus leucophaeus. The sequence goes on along the minus strand of NW_012107585.1, from coordinate 7,559,797 downwards.
AGCCTGGTAATCCTGGAGACACTCAGTCCGGGAGAGGGAGTCCACAGGGAGGTGGCCAAAGGGCACCCCTGCTACAGGGCTCTTGCCAATTGGTGGGGTTTGGGAGGAAGAGCCCATGGCATGAAATCTTTGATTTTTCCAGAAAAGCTGAAAATGGGGATGTCTGAAGTGAAATTCTCTGATTTTTCAGTACAGACAGCTAATTCAAAATGTTGTGAACCACCATGGCAATCTGCAGGCCACACCAGCACAGCAGCTGGTATTTTGATACCCTGTGCCTGTCAGTGGGCTTGCCATACTACCTGACCTGCCTCCTCTGCCACTGTCACTTTAGAGCAAAGGTGAGACCCTCAGTCGTTAAGGGATTCAAGTTCTCAACCCACAGGAGCAGATGTGGGAAAAGAACCCAGATCTGAACAAGTGGAGACATGTGCCTGGGAGGCAGACTTACATAACACATGGTCACTTTCACTAGAAAAGCCCCCCCCGATGAGAGGTCCACAGCATCCCTAGAATCTGCAATGCCTGGCACACAGGAAGTGCTCAATACACAGCTACTAGGGAATGGAGCGAATGACTATTTACAACATATTACAATTCTAATCAAAATGTTACTGAAAGGGTTTTTTTCAGTACAAAATGTTTCTGCAGTATATTTCAAAACACAAATTTGCAATTACAAACATACCATATTAATATAAGCTGTTGGCCAGGTGCGGTGGCTCACGCCTATAATCCCAGCATTTTGTGAGGCTGAGGCAGGCAGATCACCTGAGGTCAGGAGTTCAAGACCAGTCTGGCCAACATGGTGAAACCCTGTCTCTACTAAAATATAAAAATTAGCAGGGCTTGATGGTGGATGCTTGTAATCCCAGCTACTTAGGAGGCTGAGACGGGAGAATCATTTGAACCCAGGAGACGGTGGGTGCATTGAGTGAGCCGAGATCGTGCCACTGCACTCCAGCCTAGGCGGCTAAGTGAGATTCTATCTCAAAAAAAAAAAGAAAAATTAGTCAGGTGTGGTGGTAGGCGCCTGAAATCCCAGCTACACGGGAGGCTGAGGCCAGAGAATCACTTGAACCTGGGAGGTGGAGGTTGCAGTGAGCTGAGATCACACCACTGCACTCCAGCCTGGCAAAGAGGAAGACTCTGTCTCAAAATATATATATACACACACACACAGATATGTATATTTTGCATATATACATATGTGTGTATATACATAAATATATACACACGTGTATATATACACACATATGTGTGTATAAAATATATATGTATATATTTATATAAGTATGCATAACACATGTATGTTATGTATTATATGTATGTATAACATATATGTTAACATATGTGTATATTTTATATATACACATACATATATGCATATATTACATATACATGTATGTATATTATATATACATATATACACATCTGTTTTACATTTATACACATATATGTATTTTATACATACACACACGTATATTTTATATATACATACATATATGTATATATATTATATATATGTATATATGCTGTTAACAACACAGGAGACTACATACAGAAGTCAAAGGACCTCTGCGTTATTTTCCAATTTTTTTTTTTTGAGCAGAGTTTCGCTCTTGTTGCCCAGGCTGGAGTGCAATGGCACAATCTCAGCTCACCGCAACCTCCACCTCCTGGATTCAAGCGATTCTCCTGCCTCAGCCTCCCGAGTAGCTGGGATTACAGGTTCGCACCACCATGCCCGGCTAATTTTGTATTTTCAGTAGAGATGGTGTTTTTCCATGTTGGCCAGGCTAGTCTTGAACTCCCAACCTCAGGTGATCCGCCCACCTCGGCCTCCCAAAGTGCTGGGATTACAGGCGTGAGCCACCGTGCCAGGCCATTATTTTCCAATTTGTATGTAAATCTATAACTGTTCTTTAAAAAAGTTATTTTGTACAATAAAATAAACTTGTGAGAATATTCTTTTTTTTTTTTTTTTGAGACAGAGTTTTGTTTGCTGTGTCGCCCAGGGTGGAGTGCAGTGGCGCTATCTCAGCTCACTGCAACCTCCGCCTACTGGGTTCAAGCAATTCTCCTGTCTCAGCCTCCCGAGTAGCTGGAATTACAGGCATGTGCCACCACATCCAGCTAATTTTTGTATTTTTAGTAGAGACAGGATTTCACCATGTTGGTCAGGCTAGTCTCAAACTCTTGACCTCAGGTGATCTGCCCGCCTTGGCCTCCCAAAGTGCTGGGATTACAGGTATGAGCCACCACATCCGGCCAAGAACAGATTTTTCAAAAAAAGACCAATAAGGAATTGCTCAGATTTTTTTTTTTTTTTTTGAGATGGTCTCTTGCTCTGTCACCCGGGAGGTGGAGGCTGCAGTGAGCCAAGATCGTGCCACTGCACTCCAACCTGGGTGACAGAGTGAGACGCTGTCTCAAAAAATAAATAAATAAATAAGATGTGATGCAGATGGAATCAAGATTCAAATGGATTAAAGAGGAGTTAGTAACTGAAAAATGTGGAGGATAAATGCTAATAGGACTCTGTGGTGGAGACGGTTGTCTACCTATGGCTGAGTGGATAACAGCCTCCAACACATCCACATCCTAGCCCCTAGAACCTGGGAATATGCCACCTTACATGGCAAAAGGGGCTCTGAAGATGTGATCAAGGACCTTAAGATGAGGACATGATCCTGGATTATCCAGGTAGGCCTGGTGTCATCACAGAGGTCTTTATAGGTGCAAGAGGGAGGCAGGAGAGTGAGAGACAGAGATGTGATGACAGAATCAGAGTGAGAGAAATGCAATTGCCAGCTTTGTAGATGGGCAAAGCCATGAGCCAAGGACAGTGGGCAGCCTGTGGAAACCAGAAAAGACCAGGAAACAGGTTCTCCCCTAGATCCTCCAGAAGGAGCCAGTCCTGCCAACACCTTGATTTTAGTCAGTGAGACCCATCTGGATTTCTTATCTCCAGTTACTAAGTCTGTGGTCATTTGTTATGGCAGAAACAGAAAACAAATATACTATCCAATCTGTACTCTCTCCTAGCTCTTTAATTAAAAACAAATCATGCCTGTCATCCCAGCACCTTGGAAGGCCGAGGCAGGAGGACCACTTGAGTCCAGGAGTTCAAGACTCACCTGGGCCACTTAGCATGACTTGTCTCTACTAAAAAAAAATTAGCCGGGCACAGTGACACACGCCTATAGTCCCAGCTACATGGGAGGCTGAGACAGGAGGATCACTTGGAGCCTGGGGAGTTGAGACTGTAGTGAGTCATGTTAGCGCCACTGCACTCCAGCATGGACGACAGAGCAAGACCCTGGCTCAAAAAAAAAAGGGAGAGAAAATGAAACCAGAAATATAGAAGCTTAGAGTCTAGCCCATTCCCTTAGTTCTCAGTCCTTGGAGGGGGATAAGATAATCCCATCAAGGCAGAAGAGAAGGCAGTGGATAATACAGATCCTTGGTTTTATTTGTATGCCTTTAACACTTCCCACCACAAGGCGGGGAAAGTCCTCTAAGAGGGCCACTCACATATGATGTTGTGCCGGGCGGTGCGGACTTGGTACAGGTCCACGTCTGACCGGGGGTAGCCCTCACAGTCCACCAGTGGCTCGTTCATCCCAATGCCTTTTTGCTGGAGGAAAGAAATGTGGTTAAAAGGTGCTCATGGGTGTAATGTCCCCAGGATGTCTTTCCCAAGACCCTTCTCCTCTGAAGTCATAATAAAGGTGACAGTATCAGTGTCACATACCGATCACTTAGACCAGGGGCTCTATTCATGTCCTCACAACTACCCTGGGGTGGGCACCGTGTCTTTCATTTTTTGTTTTTATTTTTTTATTATTATTTTTTTTTTTTTTTTTGAGACGGAGTCTCGCTCTGTCACCCAGGCTAGAGTGCAGTGGCCGGACCTCAGCTCACTGCAAGCTCCGCCTCCCGGGTTTATGCCATTCTCCTGCCTCAGCCTCCTGAGTAGCTGGGACTACAGGCGCCCGCCACCTCGCCCGGCTAGTTTTTTGCATTTTTTAGTAGAGACGGGGTTTCATCGTGTTAGCCAGGATGGTCTCGATTCGTGATCCGCCCGTCTCGGCCTCCCAAAGTGCTGGGATTACAGGCTTGAGCCACCAGGCCTGGCCTCGTTTTTTATTTTTAATGCAAGTAATGCATGATTGCATTCTTTTTTGAAGTTAACACAGTGCCGATAAAACCAAAGACTCCTTTGAGCATCATCCCCAAGGCCAGCTTCTTCCTCCCCTTCTTCAGACCCTCCTTCCCACAGGTGGCTGACACCTGGCTGCTGGCCCTGGAAGCTAGAGGGGAGTGAGAAGTCCAAACAGCATCCAGCTGTGGCAGGGCTTTGAGTCTTCTGAAAATAAAAAGATCTAAAAGGCCTTTCCAAGAAGGAAACAGTGATAGCACCAGCTGCCTCCAGGGAGAGGAACTGGGTGGCTGGGTGACAGGGCAGGGAGAGAGAAGCTCCACTTTACATCCCTCTGTAGGTTTTGAATTTTGCCTTTGGGAATGTATTCTCTATTCAAAACAACCCTTTCTTTTCTTTTTTTTTTTTCTTTTAACATTTTAAAGATATGAGTTGGAGGAGAGTACACAAAAGCAGTGAAACCAGTCGCATGGCTCAGGGGAGGGGCTCTGCAGTTGGTTAGACTTTAATTTGAATCTCAATTCTGCCGCGTACAAGCTGGACATCCTTAGCTGAGACCTTCTCCTCTCTAAGCCTCAGCTTCCTCAATTATAAAATGGGAGTAAGAGCACTCGCCTCCCTCTCTACTTGCTGCAAGACCTAATGAGCTGACCCACAGAGTACTCAGCACAGTGCCACATGCATACACAACACAGTGGGTTCAAGAGTGGCCCCCAAAAACAGATAACCACATGCTAACCCCTAGAACCTGTAAATATGACTTTATTTGAAAAAGAGTCTTTGTAGATGTAATTATGTTAAGGATCTCGAGATAAGCTCATCTGGTGGCTGGTGTCCTCAAAAAAGAAAGGCAGAGGTAGGTGTGGGACAGAGAAACAGGAGGAAGGCCATGTGAAGATGCAGGCAGAGCTGTAAGCCAAGGACCACCGGCAGCCACCAGAGGCTGGGAGAAAGGCCTGGAAGCTTCTCTCTCAGAGCCTATAGGAGCCAACCCTGCTGACATCTTGATTTCAGACTTCTGGCCTCCAGAGCTGGCACAGAGTAAATTCCTGTTTTAAGTCACCGACTCTGTGGTGTTATGGTGGCCCCAGAAAACGATTATGCACAGTCATAGTCATAAACAGTGGCTGTAAGGATTAGTCAGTCCAGGGACAAGTTGCCAGTGTACGCAGGCACTGAGAAGAGCCTTGCTCCCTTTCTCTCTGGAAGCCTCCGGGTTACACCCAAACCTACTGTCCACTGTGCAAGGAGATAGTTCTCCATACTCCCCTAACACAGGATTCACCATGACACTGCAGAAATGCCCCAGGGGCTAAAAACCTGTATCTGCTCCTGCCTTCCCACAGTGATTAAGAGTTAACCAGCCTTTGAGAATCAATATCACATTGGATAATGCTTCTCAAAGGGTGGGATCCATAACACTGGCAGCTCACACACAGGGCATTAAATAACCCTGAATCAAAAATACATATTCCTTTCCCAATTCTCTTCAATCCTTCAATTGTCAAGGCAAAAGTGTCCATTTGGTGCTGGTCTTTGCAACACCCCAGTTACTTGCTATCTCTAGGACCCTCCATTTTTATAAGTTTTATTGAGATATAATTCAGATACCATATAACTGACTCATGTAAAGTATAAAAGTTAATGGCTTTTGTGTTTGTTTGTTTGTTTTGAGACAAGATTTCTTTCTGTTGACCAGGCTGGGGTACAGTGGTGTGTTCATAGCTCACTGCAACCTTGAACTCCTGAGTTCAAGCAATCCGCCTCAGCCTCCTAAGTAGCTGGGACCACAGGTACATGTCACCACACCTGGCTAATTTTTAATTTTTTGTTTTAAGACAGAGCCTTGTTCTGTCGCCCAGGCTGGAGTGCAGTGGCGCGATCTCGTCTCACTGCAAGCTCTGTCTCCCGGGTTCATGCCATTTTCCTGCCTCAGTCTCCCGGGAGTAGCTGGGACTACAGGCACCCGCCACCACGCCTGGCTAATTTTTTTGTATTTTTAGTAGAGACGGGGTTTCACCGTGTTAGCCAGGATGGTCTCGATCTCCTGACCTCATGATCCGCCTGCCTCGGCCTCCCAAAGTGCTGGGATTACAGGCGTGAGCCACCGCACCAAGCCTTTAATTTTTAATTTTTTGTAAAGATAGGTTCTCACTGTGTTGCCCAGGCTAGTCTCAAACCCCTGGCCTCAAGTGATCCTCCTGCCTCAGACTCCCAAAGTCCTGGGATTATAGGCATGAGCCACCACACCTGGCCACTGACCATTTTTATTGATCATATTTTCTTTGGAGAAATGTTTATTCAGATCCTTTCCCTGTCTTCTAATTGGTTCTCTTTTTATTATTGAGTTATAAGAGCTCTTACTATAGCCTAGATACTATCGTTTTATCAGAGAAATGATATGCAAATATTTTCTCCTATTCTGGAGCTTATCTTTTCACTTTCTTTACTAAGTCCTTTGAAACACAGTTTTAAATGTTGAAATCCAACTTATCATTTTTTCTTTTTTTGTTCTTTCTTTCTTTAGCTTGTGTTTTTGGTGCCATATCTAAAAAGGCTTTGCCCAATCCAAGGTCATGAAGATTTACTCCTATGTTTTATTATACGAGATTTATAGTTTACAGTTTTGGCTACCCACTTTTTTTTTTTTTTTTTTCTGAGACGGAGTCCGTCACCCAGGCTGGAGTGTCATGGTGCAATCTTGATTCACTGTAACCTCCACCTCCCAGGTTTAAGTGATTCTCCTGCATCAGCCTCCCGAGTAGCTGGGATTACAGGTGTGTATCACCACGCCTGGCTCATTTTTGTATTTTAGTAGAGATGGGGTTTCACCACATTGGCCAGGCTGGTCTCGAATGCCTGACCTCAAATGACTCGCATGCCTCGGCCTTCCAAAGTGCTGGGATTAAAGTCGTGAGCCACTATGCCTGGCCTTTTTTTTTTTTTTAAAAAAAAGAGACAGCATCTCACTCTGTCACCCAAAAGGGAATGCAGTGGTGCAATTATAGCTCACTGCAGCCTCAACATCCAGGGCTCAAGCAATCCTCCTGCCTCAGCCTCCCAAGTAGCTGGGACTACAGGCATGCACCACCATGCCCAACTAATTCAAAAACATTTTTTTTTTTTGTAGAGGCACAGTCTCGCTATGCTACCAAGGCTGGTATTGAACTTCTGGCCTCAAGTGATCCTCCCACCTTGGCCACTCAAATAATGAGCCACTGTACCCAAACCCTTTTCTTTTTTTGAGACAGAGTCTTGCTCTGTCGCCCAGGCTGGAGTGCAGTGGCCGGATCTCGGCTCACTGCAACCTCCACCTCCCGGGTTCGAGTGATTCTCCTGTCTCAGCCTCCCAAGTAGGTGGGACTACAGGCATGCGCCATCACGCCTGGCTAATTTTTGTTATTTTTAGTAGAGTCGGGATTTCACCATGTTGGCCAGGCTGGTCTCAAACTCCTGACCTCAGGTGATCCGCCCACCTCAGTCTCCCAAAGTGCTGGGATTACGGGCGTGAGCCACCACGCCCAGCCCAAACCCACTTTTTAAAAACAAACAGAGCAGGGTTTCAGGCTGAAAGCCTTCAGCAAGCAACAGCAGCCAGCCAGAAGCAACGAACGTGCCATATCAACCTGCAAAGCATCTGACCTTATATTTAAGAGAAAAGATTCTCATTTTCCATATGTAGCCGAGTTTTGAAATTTTCTTTCAAAATACATTTATGGGCAAGCCACTGTGGCTCATGCCTGTGACTCCAACACTTTGGGAGGCAGAGGCAGGAGGACTGCTTGAGCCCAGGAGTTTGAGACCAGTCTGAGCAACAGAGCAAGACCTCGTAGCTACAAAAAATATAAAAATTAGCTGGGCATGGTGGCACGTACCTGCAGTCTCAGCTACTTGGGAGGCTGAGGTAGGAGGATTGCTTGAGCCCAGGAGGTTGAGGCTGCAGTGAGCCAAGACGGTGCCACTGAACTCCAGCCTGGGCAACAGAGCGAGACCCTGTCTCAATAATAATAATAATAATACATTTATATAAGATTAAAAGTAGATCTATTTAAATAAAAATATAAAAGGAATAACAGTACAAGTGGTATATGCATATAGTATCCTGCATGTGGTAGAAAATAAACTAAAGTTTGAGAAATTGCTGGTAATTCGCTTGAAAGCATAGGTTCTGAATGGAACAGACCTGAGGTCTGAATGCCACTTTAAGCATACAGTCAGTACCCAGTAAAATGGTTCTCTGGCCCTCCGTATGAAACTTCATCTTATGGCCAGACGCAGTGGCTCACACCTGTAATCCCAGCACTTGGGAAGGCCGAGGTGGGCGGATCACCTGAGGTCAGGAGTTCAACACCGCCATGACCAACATGGTGAAACCCTGTCTCTACTTAAAATACAAAATTAGCCTGGCATACCAGCCCGCGCCTGTAATCCCTACCACTCAGGAGGCTGAGGCAGGAGAATCATTTGAACCCGGGAGGCGGAGGCTGCAGTGAGCCGAGATTGAGCCACTGCACTCCAGCCTGGGTGACAAAGCGGGACTCTGTCTCAAACCAAAAAAAAAAAGAAACTTCATTTACATCACCTAAAATGCATTCCATCCCACCCTACTTGGGCGTAATTAATTGAATCTTCCTCTGCGAACTGATTTGTGATTTTATACTAGGTGGCATAAGAAAATCTGCATCAGCTTTTGAGCCAGACCCATCGCTGCCAATTCCAACCTGCATGACCTTAGATAGGCGTTTACCCCACTCTGGCCCTCAGTTTCCTCCTTATGCAATAAGGATGAGCCTTATTTGTCACTCAAAGTCCGGTCCTTAGACCTCTAGCATCAGCATTGCTGGGAGCTGACTACAAATGCAGAATCTGATCCCTTGCCTCAAACAAAATCTTCATTTTAGTAAGATCCCCAGGTAATTCACATACACACTGAAGTTTAAGAAGTTATGATGCAATCAGCAAATGCCAGGTGCAGTAGCTCACGCCTGTAATCCCAGCACTTTGAAAGGCCGAAACGGGAGGATCGCTTGAGGCCAACAGTTCGATACCAACCTGGGCAACAGAGCGAGACTCTGTCTTTACAAAAAATACAAAATTAAGATAAGGCAGTCAGCGAAGCACATGACAGCTGTTCAATCACCAAGTAACACCTGTTTCCCCCTCCCTAAAATGGAGAAAGTAACAGCATCCATCTCAAAGGGTTGTTGCGAGGATTAAATGAACTCAACAATGCACAGCACTTAAACCAGCGCCTAGCACACAGTAGGGCTCCATAAACGCTTGCTAGATATCAATATAGCTAACTGTTAAGTTACTAAGGTTCTTTAACTGCCTTCTTGTGCCGACAGAGGGCGCACTTGCGGCGCCTTGGGCCTCCCAGGGAGAAGATCCATTGCGGAGCGCCCAAGTTGAGGCGGCCCTGGCTTCCCAGTCCTCCAGAGTCGGGGGGCCGGGTTAGGCGACCTGGGGCGCCCCGAACCCACACTCACGCTTTCTAGCACGTCATAGTTGGCCTTGATCTGCGCCTCTATCTCCTCCTTGCGCCGCATCAGCTCCTGGACGTCGCTGACAGTCACGGCGCCGGCCTGCGAGGAGCCTCCGCTCTGCCTCGCTTCCTCCTCAGACATAGCGAACCTCGGGCCGCGATTCCACACACCCGGCTCCCGGGCTACGGACGACGCCCCAGTAGACCGTAACTACGGCTCCGCCCATGGGCCAAAACACCACAGCCGTCCGCGAGCGCGACAACAGGCAAGGGGTGGGGCTTGGGGTGGGGCTTGGCGGCGGAGCTGGGTCGCCGGAAGCCGCGCCCTGCCGGAACACGTGCGCCTGTGGTGACCCGGCAGGAGTAGCGTCGGCAGCGATGGATCCCCACGTAGGTGCATACAAACGCTAGGGGATGATCTCGCGTCAGCTGACTCATTTTCTTTCCTCATTCGTGCAACAGACATTTATTGAGCGCCTACTGTATGGATGGATACTGTACGCCAGAGAACCGCCGCGTGGCGCTCCAATTCAGTTCTTCACATCCACACAGCCGTGGAGGATTTACAAAATACATTAAGATTCCTTATCCCTCACTTTACAGATCCGATATGCCTGAGTACAAACCCCGTATCTTGCCACCAAACGGCAATCTGTGTGACCCTAAGTCACTACTTGCTTCTCTGAGCCTCAGTTTCCTCATCTGTAAAATGGGGCAGTAATTGATAGCAGCTCTCATAGAGCTGTCCTGCTAACAAATATTCATGGAATGCTTCCTATAAGCCACATACTGTTGAAGGTGCTGGATGTTCCTGTTAAGGCCTCTATAAATTGTAGTGATAATAATAACGGTGACAGTGTTTATTTATTGATACTTATAATGTGCCAGACAGTGTTCTAAGTGCCTGACATATATTAATTCAACAACATCATGAAGCTAGATTATTACCTCCCAGTTTGACAGCTGAGAAAACCGTCTCAATAACCGATTTACCCAACTAGCAAAATGTGAGGCCAAAATTCCAACCCAGCTTAACTAAATGATCAACTTTGATATCTGACCATGTGCCTCTAATATTCTGTCTGGAAAAGGGCTTAACGGTCATCTGTGTAGTATTCAAACATGTTTGCCCTGAATTTAATCATTGGAAAACAGACATATCCAAAAGAAGGGACATACTTCAAAACAACTGGCCTGAAAACTTCAAAAAAAGTCGATGTTGTGAAATACACATGGGGAATGAGGGGTGGGGGAAGGGAAAGGAGGCGGATATGCAATTACCTAGATTTAAGAACACTAAAGATATGCATCAACTAAATGTAATGGGCTGGGTATGGTGGCTCATGCCTGTAATCCCAGCACTTTGGGAGGTGGGAGTTCAAGACCAGCCTCACCAACATGGTGAAACCCTGTCTCTACCAAAAATATAAAAAACTAGCCGAGTGTGGTGGCACACAGCTGTAATCCCAGGCATTCAGGAGACTGAGAAGGTCTTGAACCCCTGGCCTCAAGTGACCCAGCCCAGCTCGGCCTTCCAAAGTGCTGGGATTGCAGGAGTGAGCCACCACGCCCCTCAGAAATAAACTAACATTTCTAACATTGTCGAGAGAGAGAGATACAGGTGCAGTGGCTCATGCCTTGTAGTCCCATTACTCTGGGAGATCAAAGCAGGAGGATCCCTTAGGTCCAGGAGTTTGAGGCCAGCCTGGGCAACATATCAAGACCTCCGTCTCTACAAAAAAAAAAAAAAAAATTATTCAGGAAATGACCAGGTGTGGTGGTTCACACCTGTAATCCCAGCACTTTGGGAGGCTGAGGTGGGTGGATCACTTGAGGTCAGGAGTTCAAGACCAGCCTGGCCAACATGGTGAAACACCGTCTCTACTAAAAATACAAAAATTACCAAGGCACAGTGCCACACACTTGTAATCCCAGCTACCTGGGAGGCTGACGCAGGATAATCGTTTGAACCTCAGAGGTGGAGGTTGTAGTGAACCAAGATCATGCCACTGCACTCCAGCCTGGACCATATAGTGAGACTCCGTCTCAAAAAAAAGAAAGAGATAGATATATATTTGTAGACAAGAGATAGATAAGGTAAATATGGCAAAATGTAAATAATTGGTGACTCTGTAAATTATTTGTAAATGTAAATTATTTACATGTACAAAATGTAAATAATTGGTGAAACATAGATAAATGTTCTTTATAATGTTTTTGGAACTTTTCTGTGAGTTTAAAACCACTTCAAAATAAAATTTTAAGGCAACCTTTAAACAGAAAGAAGAAAAAAAGAGAAAAAGTAGAACTGATTACATTAGGCTTCATATAACTGTTTGATATTATCTCTTTTTTTTTTTTTTTTTTTTTTGAGACGGGGTTTCGCTCTTGTTGCCTGGGGCTGGAATGCAATGGCGTGATCTTGGGTCACTGCAACCTCCTCTGCCTAGGTTCAAGCAATTCTCCTGCCTCAGCCTCCCAAGTAGCTGGGATTACAGCACGCCCAGCTAATTTTTGTATTTTTAGTAGAGACAGGGTTTTACCATGTTAGCCAGGCTAGTCTCCAACTCCTGACCTCAGGTGATCCACCCCCCTCAGCCTCCCAAAGTGCTGGAATTACAGGAGTGAGCCACTGCGCCCGGCCAAAATAAACTAACATTTCTAACATTGTCAAAAGAGAGAGAGAGAGATACAGGTGCAGTGGCTCACGCCTGCAGTCCCATATCTCTGGGAGATCAAGGCAGGAGGATCCCTTGAGTCCAGGAGTTTAAGACCAGCCTGGGCAATATAGCAAGACTTATGTCTCTACAAAAAATAAATAAATAAATAAAAATAAAATAAAATAAAAATTAATTAGCAGAGGACCAGGCATGATGGTTCACACCTGTAATCCTGGCATTTTGGGAGGCTGAAGTGGGTGGATCACTTGAGGTCAGGAGTTTGAGACCAGCCTGGCCAACATGGTAAAACCCCATCTCCAGTAAAACTACAAAAATTAGCCGGGCACAGCAGCACACACCTGTAATCCCAGCTACTTGGGAGTCTGAGGCTGGAGAATTGCTGGAACCCAGGAGGCAGAGGTTGCAGTGAACCACGATCATGCCACTGCACTCCAGCCTGGGCCACAGAGGGAAACTCCGTTTCAAAAAAAAAAAAACAGAGAGAGGAAGAGAGAAACAATGACTACATGCAATACATGGATCCTTACTTGAATTATTTAATGAGAAACAGCAGCTTTAAAAGACTTATTGGGCCAACTGGTGAAATCTAAATGTGAACTTTATATTAAATTGTAGTATATCAGTGTTAAATTTCCTCAGTCAGATAATGATGTTGCAATTATATGAGAATATCTTTTTATTGGAAGGAGATAAATGCTCAAATATTTAGATGTGTAGTGTCATGATTTCAGCTACTAACTTGCAAGTGGTTCAAAGAAAATGATACAAGGGGAGAAAGAGGCAAAATGTAACAATTAGCCAATCCACATGAAGAGTATATGCATGTTCAAGGAAACTGTTTTGTAGGCAGCTCATGCCTATAATCCTAGCACTTTGGGAGACAGAAGTGGGAGGATCCCCTGATCCTAGGAATTTGAGACCAGCCTGAGCAACATGGCAAGACCCAGTCTCTATCAAAAAAAAAAAAAGAAAGAAAAAGAAAAGTTGGTGGTGTAGGGGAACTATCTTGCAGTTCTTCTGAGGTCTGAAATTTTTCCAAATAAAAAGGGTGAGAAGATTCTTACCCATGTGGCCTGAAAAGAGAGCTGTTGTTAGATTACTACATTATGAGCTTGTCAATATTGCTGTCATTATAATAAACCTCTATCTTTTGACTGCCTTCATAGTTCCGAAATCCACCCATCACCTCCACGTCTACTCCTGCCCCGCCACCTCTTTCTCCTGATTGTGGCAGTCTTTGAACTGTCTCAGGTTGTCCACTTTAACTCAGTCTCCAAAGCAGCCAGAATAACCTTCCAAAGGGTGACATTGGCACTCTACTGCTTAATGGCTTCAGTGCCCTTCTCTTGGCCTTTAAGACTCTTCTGATCTCTGCTTGCCTTTAGATCACCTCCCATCCCTGTACCCCACCACACACACACACACACACACACACACACACACACACACACACAACTTATGCTCCAGCCATGCTGAACTTCTAGCAGTTTCTGGAACATTTTTTGCTCAGTCTCTCTTAGCACTGGGTCTTAGCACCTGCTCTTCCCGTCCTGGAACACCATCTCAGGCCAGGCTGACTTGAACCTCTCCTTCAAGATCCAGCTCAAGACTGGGTGAGGGGGCTCCCACCTGTAATCCCAGAACTTTGGGAGGCCGAGGCGGGTGGATCGCTTGAAGTCAGGAGTTTGAGACCAGCCTGGCCAACATGGTGAAACCCCATCTCTACTAAAATAGATTAGTTGGGCTTGGTGGCTGGTGCCTGTAATCCCAGCTACTCAGGAGGCTGAGGCAGAAGAACCCAGGAGGCGGAGGTTGCAGTGAGCTGAGATTACACCACTGCACTCCAGCCTGGGCAACAGAGCAAGACTCCCTCTCAAAAACAAAAAGAAAAAGATCCCTCTCAAAAACAAAAAGAACGGCCGGGCGCGGTGGCTCAAGCCTGTAATCCCAGCACTTTGGGAGGCCGAGACGGGCGGATCACAAGGTCAGGAGATCGAGACCATCCTGGCTAACACGGTGAAACTCTGTCTCTACTAAAACATACAAAAAACTAGCCGGGCAAGGTGGCGGGCGCCTGTAGTTCCAGCTACTCGGGAGGCTGAGGCAGGAGAATGGCATAAACCCAGGAGGCGGAGCTTGCAGTGAGCTCAGATCACGCCACTGCACTCCAAAGGGAGACTCCGTCTCAAAAAAATAAATAAATAAATAAATAAATAAATAAACAAATTAACTGGGTATGGTGGTGGCATGGCTATAATCCCAGCTACTTGGGAGGCTGAGGTATGAGAATTGCTTGAACCTGGGAGGCAGAGGTTACAGTGAGCCAAGATCAGACCAGTGCACTCCAGCCTGGGCAACAGGGCAAGACTCTGTCTCAAAAAAAAAAAAAAGAAAAAAAAAAGAATTTTAAATTAGTTGCTGAATCAGTTGTCCAGGGGCCCATCACAGAACAGCTGGTCCACTCAGAAGGATGTTTGAGGGGCGTTTACTAAAGGGGCTACTTACAAAGTCATGGGAGCAGATAAGGATAATGAAGCCACCTGGGACTGGCGAGCGTGGGGTCTCTTACCCCACCCCTTAAGCCTAAAGGGGCAAGAGAAGGGAGGGTTTGGAAACCTAGAGAGCGTTGTAGCCACCCAACGGGAGTGTGGCCTTCAGTACAGGGACACAGCTGCTGCTAAAACAGCTGCTAAAACAACGTCTGGCAGGGAGGAAGCCAAGAAACCCCCACTTGTCTCTCCTCTCCTCTCCTCTCCTGCCAGAGTCTCAGGTTGGCTGAAGGTGATAAGGCTTGGGGCACCGAGAAGGGCAGGGAGGGAGGAGATTTGGAGGGGCTAAAGGAATGTCCACCACAGTTGCCAGTAATTACGCATTTGGAAAAGTAAGATGCAGAGACCCACATAGTAAATCATCCTATTTTTATTCAATAAAGTCAACTCCCCCATAGAAAGGAAAAAGGGAAGCAGTTATACCTCTGAGGCTGTTAATATTTAGTACCTGGGCAGAACGTGGGGCAGAGCAGAAAGTAGTTTTTAAAAATAAGATACTGGGTTGTGCGCGGTGGCTCACACCTGTAATCCCAACACTGGGAGGCCAAGGTGGGCGGATCGTCTGAGGTCAGGAGTTCAAGACCAGCCTGGCCAACATGGTGAAATCCTGTCTCTACTAAAAATACAAAAAATTAGCCAGGCGTGGTGGCACACACTTGTAGTCCCAGCTACTTGGGAGGCTGAGGTGGGGGGATTGCTTGAGTCTGGGAGGCGGTGGTTGCAGTGAGTTGAGATCACACCACTGCACTCCAGCCTGGGTGACAGATTGAGACCCTGTCTCGAAAATAATAACAATAATAATTGTTGGCATGGTGGCTCATGTCTGTAATCCTAGCACATTGGGAGGCCAATGCAGGAGAATCGCTTGAGGCCAGAAGTTTGAGACCAGCCTGGGCAACATGACAAGACTCTATCTCTACAAAACATAAAATAGTAATAAGATACTTATTAATATCAATTCAGAGTAATTTCATAAAGCAATTGTTAAAGAGCATGAAACTCTACATTCAAATGAGCTAGATCACCATCCATGCTGTTTCTAATGGGAAGACCTTGGTAGTGCTTGATTCTAGGAGCTGGTTAAAGAAATCAGGGTACAGGCCGGGCACGGTGGCTCACGCCTATAATCCCAGCACTTCGGAAGGCCGAGGCGGGTGGATCAGCAGGTCAGGAGTTCAAGACCAGCCTGGCCAAGATGGTGAAACCTCATCTCTACTAAAAATACAAAAATTAGCCGGGTGTGGTAGCGGGCGCATGTAATCCCAGGGAAGCTGAGTCAGGAGAATCTCTTGAACCTGGGAGGCGGAGGTTGCAATGAGCCAAGATCATGCCACTGTACCCTAGTCTGGGCGACAGAGCAAGACTCCGTCTGAAAAAAAAAAAGAAAGAAAAAAAAAAAGAAAAGAAATCATGGTACAGACTTACTTTTTTTTTTTTCTTTTCTTTTTTTCATTTTGATACAGGGTCTCGGTCTGTCACCCAGGCTCGAGTGTAGTGGTGCAATCATAGCTCACTGCAGCCTCAACCTCCCAGGCTCAAGCAATCCCCCCACCTCAGCCTCCCCAATAGCTGGGACCATAGATGCACACCACCACACCCAGCTAATTTTTAAATTTTTGTGGAGATCTGTTCTTGCCATACTGTCCAAGCTGGTCTCAAATTCCTGGGCTCAAGTGATCCACCCACCTCTGCCTTCCAAAGTGCTGGGATTACAGGTATGAGCCACTGCACCTGGCCCCACCCAGATAGCCTTTCAATGAAACACACACATATACACACACAGGTGAACATGTGTATTTATTGCTATGACAAAAGTATTTACAGGCCGGGCGCAGTGGCTCATGCCTGTAATCCCAGCACTTTGGGAGGCCGAGGCGGGCGGATCATGAGGCCAGGCGATAGAAAACCATCCTCGCTAACACGGTGAAACCCCATCTCTACTAAAAATACAAAAAAAAAAAAAAAAAAAAAAATTAGCCGGGCATGGTGGGACACGCCTGTAATCCCAGCTACTTGGGAGGCTGAGGCAGGAGAATTGCTTGAACCCAGAAGGCAGAGGTTGCAGTGAGCCAAGATCGCACCACTTCACCCCAGCCTGAGCAACAGAGTGAGACTCTATCTCAATTTAAAAAAAAAAAAAAGAAAAACCACAGAGCTGAGCTGGTAGAACAGGTGTGTTCTGTTTGTGACAATTCAGAGCTATACACTTATGCACTTCTCCATGTATATTCATCTTCAATTAAAATGCTATTTCCTAATATCTACAAATGCACAAAATCATAAAGAAAAATTTAAAACCAATTCAATTTATTGAGATGGGAGTCACAAAACAGTGAAAAAATTCAGCAGCATTTAGTAATTCACAATGTTGTGCAACCACCACCTCTCTCTGGTTCCAGAACACTTCTTTCCATCACCCCAAAAGAACACCCATTCTCCTTAAGCAGTCACTCTCCTTCCTCCCTCCCCGCAGAGCCCGGCAGCCACCAGTCTGCACTGTGTGGCTATGGATTTACCTATTCTGGATATTTCATACAAATAGAATTCAAAACAAGACAATCTTCAAACCAAAGGATTTCACATAAAAATTCACATTGCAAACTTCTTTTGAACAAAATCTGGTCACATCAGGTCCATGTCCCCACAAGCAACAACTGTCTGGAGCTAAGTTACTGCCCTCATTGGCAGAGTGTGGGGGCGGAATGCAGCTTCTCACAATCCCACACAGCTCTTCTTTTTATTATTATTATTATTATTATTATTATTATTATTATTTTGAGACACAGTTTCAATCCATCACCCAGGCTGGAGTGCAGTGGCACGATCTCAGCTCACTGCAACCTCCACCTCCTGAGTTCAAGCAATTCTGGTGCCTCAGCCTCCTGAGTAGCTGGGCTTACAGGCATGCGCCACCATACCCGGCTCACTTTTGTATTTTTAGTAGAGATGGGAGTCTTACCATGTTGGCCAGGCTGTCTTGAACTCCTAGTCTCAAGCGATCCACCCGCCTCTGCCTCCCAAAGTGCTGGGATTACAGGCGTGAACCATCGTGCCTGGCCTCACCCAGCTCTTCTCTGTCACTCTCCTGGCTCCTAGCACATTTAGGTTTCAAGTCCCTGGCCAGCAGCCTCTCACACCCCTCTCATCTGTAAAAATATGGAGGGGCTCTAAAGGCAGTAAGGCACACGAGAAAAGATGAAAAACTAGGATTTGGGGTAAGAAGAGATGAATCCCAACTCTACCTACTAGTATGAGCCAGTTAGCTTCTCTGAGTCTCAGTTTCTTCAACTGTACAATGGGTAGAATAATACCTTTCTCACAGGGTGGTTGTGTTGCTTGCAAAGCGCTGGACACATAGCCACTCACTTCTATCCCTGTAGGTAACAGAGACTCGTAACCCTTTTTTTTTTTTTT
>NW_012107585.1:7534869-7540908 GCF_000951045.1 Mandrillus leucophaeus | reverse complement strand
AGGCTGGTCTCGATCTCCTGACCTCGTGATCCGCCCATCTCGGCCTCCCAAAGTGCTGGGATTACAGGCTTGAGCCACCGCGCCCGGCCAATTTTTATATTTTTAGTAGAGACGGGGTTTCACCATTTTGGCCAGGCTGGTTTCCAACTCCTGACCTCAAGTGATCCGCCCACTTCGGCCTCCCAAAGATCTGGGATTACAGGCGTGAGCCACTGCACCCGGCCACAGTTCTTCCTAATACTCAGAAATGGGGAAAGGGAGTTCAGAGAGGTTAAGCCATGCATTGAAGGCAATTCAGCAAATCAGAGGCCAAAGTGAACTCCGCATTGCCCTTGCCAACAATGAAAGTCAGTGCTCCAAACTGAAGGGTGGGAGATGTTCGAAAGCATGGGGACTTCGGATGATGAGGACACAGGTTCAGCCCGAAAGGGATCGATGACTGGGCTTGAGTAACCTCACCCTCTGCTTATGCAAGAGATGGAGCTACTGACGTGATGGTAGTTTAGCCTGAGAGGAAAGAAAAGCCCTTCGATGTACCCCAGGCCTTGATCCTGTATCAGCTGTTCAGCCTCCCTGGCGGCTATTTTCCCTGATCATGGGGGACTCCCACCTCTAAAGCTCAGGCAACCAAAGCAGGGAAGCAACTCCTATTCACTCAGGAGAGCCCACAGTCAATTCTCCAGGAAGTTTGTGGGCCAGATTTTATTTTATTTTATTTTATTTTTTGAGACAGAGTCTTGCTGTTGCCCAGGCTGGAGTGTAGTGGTGCAATCTCGGCTTCTGCAGCTTCCACTTCCTGGGTTCCAGCGATTCTCCTGCCTCAGCTTCCCAAGTAGCTGGGATTACAGGCACCCACCACCATGCCCGGCTAATTTTTGTATATTAGTAGAGATGGGGTTTCGCCATTTTGACCAAGCTGGTCTCAAACTCCTGACCTCAGGTGATCCTCCCACCTCGGCCTTCCCAAGTGCTGGATTGCAGGCGTGAGCCACCATGCCTGGCCTCGACTTCCAAATCATTTTTACCAAGTTTTAGTATCACCAATGCTGTCCTCTTCTCTTCTCTTCCTCTTCTCTGTTCTGTTCTTTTTGGGATGGGGTTTTGCTTTGTTGCCCAGGCTGGTCTTGAACTCCAGGACTCAAATGATCCTCCAGCCTCAGCCTCGCAAAATGCTGGGATTATAGATGTGAGCCAATGCACCCAGCCTCACCTGTGCTTTTGGGGTTATTTACTTCTGTTTGTATCCGTTTGGTATGTACTATACTTAGCGCAATCCCAAGGTCAATGACTTCATGTTGATACTCGAAATTGACCATACTGGCCAGGTGCAGTGGCTCATGCCTGTAATCCCAACACTTTGGGACACCGAAGTGGGCAGTTCGCTTGAGCCCAAGAGTTTGCCACCAGCCTGGGCAACATGGTGAAACCCTGTCTATATAAAAAATTCAAAACATAGCTGGGCTTGGTGGCACATACCTATAGTTCCAGCTACTTGGGAAGCTGAGGTAGGAGGATTGCTTGAGCCTGGCAGGTGAAGGTTGCAGTGAGCCAAGACTGAGCCACTGCACTTCAGTCTAGGTGACACAGTGAGACCATGTCTCAAAAAAAAACAAAAAAGAAAGAAAGAAAAAGGGAGAAAAAAAAGAAAAGAAATTGACCATACAGAGTATCTACACCACAGAATTCAGGAAATGCTACAAACCAAGGTTCGACTTACTGTTTTGTTGATTGTCTAGGCAGGGGTGGGTAAACCATGACCCATGGTCTAAATCTGAACACTGTCTGTTTTTTCCCTCATTGACTGTTTTTGTAAATTTTTATTGGCACAACAATTTGTTCACCTGTTGTCTGTGGCTGTTTGCAGGCTACAATAGTTTCAGCAGAGTCCTCAGAGCCCACAAAGCCATAAATATTTACCATATGGCTTTTTATGGAAAATGTTTGCCAGGCCTTGTTTTAGACTTAAAGTGACAAAGAAGGCCGGGCGTGGTGGCTCACGCCTATAATCCCAGCACTTTGGGAGGCCAAGGCAGACAGATCACCTGAGGTCGGGAGTTTGAGACCAGCCTGACCAGCATGGAGAAACCCCATCTGTACTAAAAATACAAAATTAGCAGGGCGTGGTGGCACATGCCTGTAATCCCAGCTACTCGGGAGGCTGAGGCAAGAGAATCGCTTGAACCTGGGAGGCAGAGGTTGTGGTGAGCAGAGAGTGTGCCATTGCACTCCAGCCTGGGTAACAAGAGTGAAACTCCGTCTCAAAAAAAAAAAAAAGAAAGTGACAAAGAAAGTTCAGATGTTTCAGGCGTCTCCCAAATGGATGTTTCACACACATACATCTCCCAAATGGATGTTAAATGCCTTAAAATCTTGGAAGCAGGAACTGTTTTTGGTTTTGTTTGTTTGTTTGTTTGTTTGTTTTGAGACTGAGTTTTGCTCTTGTTGCCCAGGCTGGAGTGCAATGGTGTGATCTCTGCTCACTGCAACCTCTGTCTCCCAGATTTAAGTGGTTCTCCTGCTTTAGCCTCCCAAGTATCTGGGATTACAGATGCCCACCACCACGCCCAGCTAATTTTTGTATTTTTAGTAGAGATGGGGGTTTCACCATGTTGGCCAGGCTGGTCTCGAACTCCTGATCTCAGGTGATTCACCGCCTCGGCCTCCCAAAATGCTGAGATTACAGGTGTGAGCCACTGAGCCCGGCCTAGGAACTGGTTTTATGTTTGGATGATCACAAACATAGTAATATGAATGTGGCCTGGACCTGAGTTCCATTTAAGCATTTTCTAGCCACAAAGAACAAGTTATTTGGGCAATTCTTCCTCTTCTTGAGTCTCAAGTTCCTCATCTGCAAAATTAGAGGAGAAAAATAGAAAGCTGAGAAGATAAAACGGGCACAGTGCTTAGCCGTGGCCTACCAGGGGGTGTGCTGCCTCCATCACCTCTTTCCCACCCCATCAGGTACAAGTCATAAGGGAGCTGTCATGCATTGGGTTTTCTAGGAGCAAAGGCTGAGACAGAACTTAGGGTGCAAGATTTTTTGTTGTTGTTGTTGTTGTTTTGTTTGAGACATGGTCTTGCTCTGTCACCTAGGCTGGAGTGCAGTGGCAAAATCATAGCTCACTGCAGCCTTGAACTCCTGGACAGAAGCGATCCTCTGCCTTGGCCTCCCAAAGCACTGGGATTACAGGAGTGAACCGCCATGCCTGGCCATAAAATGATTTTAAGGAGGCCGGGCGCGGTGGCTCAAGCCTGTAATCCTAGCACTTCGGGAGGCCAAGATGGGTGGATCACGAGGTCAGGAGATTGAGACCATCCTGGCTAACACGGTGAAACCCCGTCTCTACTAAAAAATACAAAAAACTAGCCGGGCGAGGTGGCAGGCGCCTGTAGTCCCAGCTACTCGGGAGTAGACCCGGGAGGCGGAGCTTGCAGTGAGCTGAGATCCGGCCACTGCACTCCAGCCTGGGCAACAGAGCGAGACTCCATCTCAAAAAAAAAAACAAAAAAAGATTTTAAGGATCCACATCAGTGAAAGGAAGCAGGGGAAGCTGGACTGGGGAGAAGGATAACTCAGTGGTGGAGACTCCACAAGGCCTTGGCCAGCCCTACTGGGGCCCTGGAGACAGACTCACTGGTCAGAGTCACCCCCATTGGGCTGAAAGGGACCAGCCTCTCTACTCCTTTGCTCAATCACAAAATGTGGGCTGCTCTGGGAAGGCTGTGGCCAAGTCTCTACAGCTGAGGCAGATTCGATAGGAGGCGACAGCTGACCAGTCTCCCTACAGCTGGGCAGTGAGTCCTTCCTTGAAGGGTTGTGGACAGTAGAATCTACCACAGGGATGCCATGTCTGCAGAGAGTTCTAAAATAATAATAAAAACTGCTAAAATCTGTCAACTTTATTTTATGTGTGCCAGCAAATCTAAACGAAATGATCAAGTACTCCATCCCTGTGGAACAGACAACCCCCATGGTCCCTACCGCGGTGCCTGACAGTGAACACATGCTCATAGATGGCGGCGGTGTTACTGTTTTTCTGTTTGTGTTTGTCAGCACCAGTGGCTGTAAATGCCAGAAACCCTACTCGAACTAGCTTAAGCAAAAGGGAAAAGGTTTGGCTCATCCAGGAGCTTGTTCCTGCCGGGAACAAGTTGCTCGGACATCAGGAATCAGCCTATCTTCTCTCAGCTCTGGTTTCTCTGTTCTGGCTTTATATTTCCTTCAGCATGTTTTCCTTCAGTTGACTCAGGGCTGGCCCCCGCAGCACCATTGGATCAGTACAGCAAACGCAGAGCTCGGAGCGAGCCTCTTTTCTCAAGCAGAAGTCCCGGAGCAAATCCACGTGGCCGGTTCTGGCCAGGTGCCCAGCCCTGGACCAATCACAGGGATTCTCACTGCCCCGTCCTGGCTCACATTCCCCACCCAAACCACATGGACAGAGCAGGGAAAGGATGGAGAAGGGAGATGCTGTTATGAGAGCGGGAGTGGATGCTGGAGAGACAATAAATTTTAGGCCAGGCATGGTGGCTCACGCCTGTAATCCCAATGCTTTGGGAGGCTGAGGCAGTTGGATCACTTGAGGTCAGTAGTTCAAGACAAGACTGGACAACATGGTGAAACCCTGTCTCTACTAAAAATACAAAAGAAACCAGCTGGGCCTGGGGGCGGGCTCCTGTTAGTCCCAGCTACTCAGGAGGCTGAGGCAGGAGAATCACTTGAACCTGGGAGGCGGAGATTGCAGTGGCCTGAGATTGCACCATTGCACTCCAGCCTGGGCGACAGAGCGAGACTCCATCTCAAAAACCAAAAAAGAGAGAAAAGAAAAGAAATCTCCAGGACACTCCTCAGTGCCCCTGGTGCCAGGCACAGAGGACATCCTACAGTCCACGCCAGACCCAGTGCTCCCTGGCTTGCACAGTTAGGACACTTAAGACTCAGGATGCCGGAAGTGGTCCAAGATTACACAGTCTTCAGAGCCCAGGGGTCCTATGTCCCGTGCCACCAACTCTCTGGTCCCTCCCAACCATCACTGGTGCCCGGTGATACAGCTTCCTGACACCTCAAAGCTCAGACACATGGGCTCTGTACCTCAAGAGATAAAGACCAGCCCCACCTAAGTGGCCCTGCCCAGGAGCATCAGCCCTGATAACAAGACCAGCTGGGCACCCGGGCCAGCCTTCACCTGCTGTGGTCCCAGCTGCCCTTGCTTAGGAGAGCTGTGGAGCCTGGCAGGGGAGGGGTGAGGGTCTGTCCATGGACTTCTGCCTCTGAATCCTCAGTGGTTCTGCCTGTTTGGGAGTCTCCAGTTGTAGATTCCAGGAAGCAGAGCACAAGGCCATTTTACTGCTTTTAGATGCATTTTTTATTTTTTTAATTGAGACAGGGTCTCACTCTGTCACCCAGGCTGGAGTGCAGTGGCATAATCACAGCTCACTGTAGCCTCAACCTCCTGGGCTCAATTGATTCACCCGCCTCAGCCTCCTGAACAGCTGGGACTACTGGTGTGTACCACCACACCTGGCTGATTTTTGGGTTTTTTTTGTAGAGATGGGTTTTGCCATGTTGCCCAGGGTCATGTCGAATTCCTAGGCTCAAGCGATCTGCCTGCCTTGGCGTCCCAAAGTGAGGTGATTACAGTGTAGATTCAATTTTTAAATGTAAAGCTTCTTGGTTTATTTATCTTCCCCACACCTAATGGGGAATCACAAATAGGCCACTGGGCAATGGCACAGCAGCTCTGGGCAGCTGGGTTTCCAGCCCAGCTCTCTTCCCTATGCTCACCTAGAGCAGAGCAGGCTTTAATATTCTGATCATGTTGCATCTCTGCTATAAAACCTTCAATAGGCCAGGCGTGGTGGCTCGCACCTGTAATCCCAGCACTTTGGGAGAATGAGGCGGGCGAATCACCTGAGGTCAGGAGTTCATGACCAGCCTAACCAACATGCAGAAACCCCATCTCTACTAAAAATACAAAATTAGCTGGGTGTGGTGGCACATGCCTGTAATCCCAGCTACTCAGGAGGCTGAGGCAGGAGAAT
>NW_012107585.1:7532034-7533183 GCF_000951045.1 Mandrillus leucophaeus | reverse complement strand
AGAGCAAGACTCCATCTCAAAAAAAAAAAAAAAGAAAAAAAAGAAAAGAAAAGAAAAAGAAATAGACAGGCAAAGGGCTGGGTGTGTTGACTCACACCTGTAACCCCAGCGCTTTGGGAGGCTGAGATGGGAGGATCACTCGAGGTCAGTGAGCTGAGATCGCACCACTACACTCTAACCTGGGTGACAGTGCAAGACTCCATCTCAAAAAACAAAACAAAACCAAAGAAAGATGAGGAAGTGTATTGCCCAGCTTCTGTTTTCTAACTCTTCACATTTGTATCCGTCTTGTAACCAAGACTCATTCTCCCTTGATTCATTAATAGACTGATTACAGAAAGCAAATAAGCAGTGTTGTTTGTTTGTTTGGGTTTTCATTTTTTGGGGAACATGGTCTCGCTGTGTCATCCAGGCTGGAGTGCAGTGAAGTGATCATTGTAGCCTTGACCTCCTGAGCTCAAGTAATCCTCCTGCCTCAGCCTCTCGAAGTGCTGGAATTATACACATGAGCCACCGTGCCTGGCCAATGAGCAGTATTAAACTCTGGCACAAGCATACAATGAGACACTGCTCAGCAATAGAGAGAAACAAAGTTTGAGCGGGGCACTGTGGCTCACACCCATAATGCCAACATATTGGGAGGACAAAGTGGGAGAATTTCTTGAGGCCAGGAATTCAAGAGCAGCCTGACCAACATAGCAAAACCTTGACTCTACAAACAAACAAAAAACCAAAAATTCAGCCAGTGGGGTCGAGTGCCGCAGCTGACACCTGTAATCCCAGGGGTCCCTCCCTTTGGGAGGCTGAGGCAGGAGAACCACTTGAGGTCAGGAGTTCAAGACCAGCCCAGCCAACATGGCAAAACCCTGTCTCTACTAAAAATACAAAAATTAGCCAGGCATGGTTGTGGGCACCTGTAATCCCAGTTACTCGGGAAGCTGAGGCAGGAGAATCACTTGAATATGGGAGGTGGAGGTTGCAGTGAGCCGAGATTGTGCTACTGCACTCTAGCCTGGGTGACAGAGTGAGACTCCGTCTGAAAAACCAAAATTTAGCCAGTCATGTTGGTGTGTGCCTGTAGTCCCACCGCACTCCAGCCTAGGTGACAGAATAAGTGAGACCTTGTCTAAAAATAGAGGAAAAGAAAAA
>NW_012107585.1:7518797-7531389 GCF_000951045.1 Mandrillus leucophaeus | reverse complement strand
GAGTGCAGTGGCACGATCTCGGCTCACTGCAAGCTCCGCCTCCCGGGTTCACACCACTCTCCTGCCTCAGCCTCCTGAGTAACTGGGACTACAGGCGCCCGCCACAATGCCC
The DNA here is from genome assembly GCF_000951045.1 of Mandrillus leucophaeus. NCBI lineage: Eukaryota > Metazoa > Chordata > Mammalia > Primates > Cercopithecidae > Mandrillus > Mandrillus leucophaeus. The sequence goes on along the minus strand of NW_012107585.1, from coordinate 7,531,277 downwards.
GGCTAATTTTTTTTTTTAATAGAGTATTAAATAGAGTATTTAATAGAGTATTTTTAATAGAGATGGGGTTTCACTGTGTTAGCCAGGATGGTCTCCATCTCCTGACCTCGTGATCCGCTCACCTCGGCCTCCCAAAGTGCTGGGATTACAGGCGTAAACCACCGCACCCGGCCTGCTTGATTCATTTATATGATGTTCTAGAAAAGGCAAAGCTCTAGGGAAAGAAAATAGATCAGTGGTTGCCAGGGGTTGGGATGCAGGGGAATTGAGGACAAAGGTGCACAATGAGAGTGGATTCGTAGTGGTTACATTTTGGGGTAATGGAATTGTCCTGTATCTTGATTGAGGTCATAGTTATGCAACTGAATGTTTTCAAAATTCATAGAACGGTACACTAAAATACTCTTTTCAGTGTAGAGTTCTATGAATTTCACTCTGTGCAAGTTATAGCTCAACAAATAGAAGCCATATTTACAAAATTTTAAATCATTTAAATTATGATGTAAAACATGTAAATAGACTTTGCTGCAGAACCAGAAAGGCCAACTAGATGTGCAGAGAAGCATGAAATAAACCCTGAAGTCACTAAACTTGGGGTGCTCCCAAAAGCAGAAGATTCCAAATGGCAAGGTTGCATTGGTTCTCTTTATTTAAACTCCATCAAATGGCTGAGAACCGTTGGCATGTTTTGTACTGTGGAAAATTCAAATAAACTGTAAGAACAAAATTAAAACCATCTGTAAACTGTGGGTTTTTTGTGTTTTTTTTTTACACAAATGGTAACTTATATACACTGCTCCGTGCCTTTTTTTTTTTTTTTAATGTAACGTATCTTGGAGCTTTTTCCCATCACCATCTAGAACATCTAGAAAGTTTATTTATTCTTTTTATTCTTTTTTTTTTTTTTTTTTTGAGGCAGTGGTGCGATCTCGGCTCACTGCAACCTCTGCCTCCCAGGTTCAAGCGATTCTCCTGCCTCAGCCTCCTGAGTAGCTGGGACTACAGGCATGCTACCATGGTGGTAGCAGCATGCGTGACTAATTTTGGTTTTGTATTTTTAATAGAGGCGGGGGTTCACCATGTTGGCCAGGATGGTCTTGATCTCCTGACCTCATGATCCGCCCGCCTCGGCCTCTCAAAGTGCTAGGATTACAGGTGTGAGCCACCGTGCCTGGCCTTTTTTTTAAAACAGAGTCTCGCTGTGTTGCCCAGGCTGGAATGCAGTGGCTCGATCTAGGCTCACTGCAACCTCCACTTCTGGGGTTCAAGCAATTCGTGCCTCAGCCTCTCGAGTAGCTGGGAATACAAGCACCTGACACCGTGCCCGTCATCACGCCTGGCTATTCATTTTTTTAGTAGAGACAGGGTTTCACCATGTTGCCCAGGCTGGCCTTGAACTCCTGACCTCAGGTGATCCTCCCGCTTTGGCCACCTAAAGTGCTGGGATTACAGGCATGAGCCATCACATCCAGCCTCTTTATTCTTTTTAATAGTTAATGTTTTATTGTATTAAGCCAATCTCCTGTTGATGGATACTTAGATTAGTTTGTTTATAGCAATTTATTTATTTATTTATTTATTTATTTATTTATTTATTTTTGAAAAAGATTGTCATGGCTGGGTACAGTGGCTCATGCTTGTAATCCCAGCAGTTTGGGAGGCCAAGGCGGACAGATCATGTGAGGTCAGGGTGTGAGACCAACCTGGCCAACATAACGAAACTCCATCTCTACTAAAAGTACAAATAGTCGGGTGTGGTGGCAGGCACCTGTAATCCCAGTTACTTGGGAGGCTAAGGCAGGAGAATCAGTTGAACCCAGGAGGCGGAGGTTGCACAGTGAGCCAAGATCGCACCATTGCACTCCAGCCTGGGTGACAAAAGCAAAACTCCGGCTCAAAGAAAGAAAGAAAGAGAGTGTCGCTGTGTCGCCCAGGTTAGAGTGCACTGGCATGATCTCGGCTCACTGCAGCCTCCGCCTCCCATGTTCAAGCGATTCTTGTGCCTCAGCCTCCCGAGTAGCTGAAACTATGGGTGCCCGCCATCATGCCCAGCTAATTTTTGTATTTTTAGTACAGACTGGGTTTCACCACGTTGACCAGGCTAGTCTGGAACTCCTGACCTCAAGTGATCCACCCGCCTCAGCCTCCCAAAGTGCTGGGATTACAGGCATGAGCCAATATGCCCGGACGTTTATAATATTTTCTACCCTAAGCCATAGTAGATGAACCAGTGGAAGTGATAATAGCCTTATAATTGAGGATAGGAATTCATGTGGGTTTTATCTATAACAGGAGTTCTTTTTTTTTTTTTTTTTTTTTAAATAATCAGGGCCTCCCTCTGTTGCCCAGGCTGGAGTACAATGGTGCAATCATAGCTCACTTCAGTCTTAAGCTCCTGGGCTCAAGAGATCTTCCCGACTTAGCCTCCTGAGTACCTGGGACTGCAGGCATGCACCACTATAGCCGGCTACTTTTTAAATTTTTTGTAGAGACAGGGTCTCACTAGGTTGCCCAGGCTGGTCTCAAACCCCTGGCCTCAAGTGATCCTCCTGCCTCCGCCTCCCAAAGTGCTGGGATTACAGGTATGAGCCAATGTATCTGGCTTTAATAAGATTTTCTTTCCTTTCTTTCTTTTCTTTCTTTCTTTCTTTTCTTTCTTACTTTCTCTCTTTCTTTCTTTCTTTCTCTTTCTATCTTTCTTTCTTTCTTTCTTTTTTTTTTTTTTTTTTTTTTTTTTTAGTAGAAACAGGGTTTCATTATGTTGGCCAGGCTGGTCTTGAACTCCTGATCTCAAATGATCTGCCTTGGTCTCCCAAAGTGCTGGGATTATAGGCATGAGCCACCACGCCCAGCCAAGGGACAAAAACCTTTTCGCAGAAAAACATTTTTATACAACTTAACCAGAAAGCTTCATTTCAGGTTCAGGAAGTGGAAGGGGCAAAACCCTGGATTTTCACAAATTTCCAAAATGGGCTTATATAACTCTCCACCCTTTTCTTTTCTTTTTCTTTTAGAGACAGGGTCTCACTCTGTTGCTCAGGCTGAAGTGCAGTGGTGCGATTATAGCTCACTGTAACCTTGAACTCCTGGGCTCAAGGGACCCTCCCATCTCCGCCTCTTAAAGTGCTGGGATTACAGGTGTCTGCCATTGCTCTTGGTTCGCCACCAACCCTTTTCATTCTGATCATTTCTCTAGTGAGCTGCGTAGAAGAAATAATGCCTTTTGAGGGACAGTTGCATTTAACAGACAGCCTTACTAAGGCGAGTACATCAGGACAAAGATGCAGGAAGGACAATCAGGCTATTAGTCTGTTGTTGCAAATTACAACAAATCGAGAAAGTCAGACACTGATCAACTGCAGTGAAACATTTGCTGGGTGATTTTGAGAGTCCCATCTGCAGGAGTGGGTGGAAGGATCACCGTCCCTGTTATGTATCCTCTCTCGGCTTGTTAGCTCACGCCTGTAATCCCAACACTTTGGGAGGCCAAGGCAGGAGGATCACCTGAGGCCAAGAGTTTGAGACCAGGCTCGCCAACATGGCAAATCCCTGTCTCCGCTAAAAAATACAAAAATTAGCTTGATGTGGTGGTGCACACCTGTAGTCTTAACTACTTGGGAAGCTGAGGTGGGAGAATCACTTGAACCTGGGAGGCAGAGGTTGCAGTGAGCCAAGATCACACCATTGCACTCCAGCCTGGGCAACATTGCGACTTGGTCTCAAAAAAAAAAAAAAAAAAAAAAAAAAAAAAATCCGGGTCTGGTGGCTCATGCCTATAATCCCAGCACTTTGTGAGGCCAAGGCGGACAGATCACCTGAGGTCGGGAATTCGAGACCAGTCTGACCAACATGGTGAAACCACATCTCTACTAAAAATACAAAATTAGCCAGGCTTGGTGGCACATGCCTGTAATCCCTGCTACTTGGGAGGCTGAGATAGGAGAATCGATTGAACCTGGGAGGTGGAGGTTGTAGTGAGCCAAGATCGCGCCATCGCACTCCAGCCTGGGCAACAAGAGCAAGACTCCGTCTCAAAAAAAAGAAAAAGAAAAAGAAATGCAGAGCTGAAGAGCAGTCCAATGTAAATGGTCCCATCAGAGAGGAACTCTCTCATCATGGACATCTGCAAGTGACCCAGACTGTCCAGCAGCATCCACGATGTTTGCACAGCGTATGTATGGCCCCAGGGAGGGATGTCTCTAATCTGCCAGGGTCCTAGAGTTAAAGTCCTGTCTTACCCAGTTTTTTAGTTCATGCTGAGACTGAAACAGCTCACAGCAGACAGTATCAGGTTTCAGCCTTTTTTTTTTTTTTCTTCTTCTTTTTTTAAGACAGGGTCTTGCTCTGTCACCCAAGCTGGAGTGCAGTGGTGCCATCATAACTCACTGCAGCCTCGACCTCTTGGACTCAAGCAACTGTCCCATTGCAGAGCTTTCAGTTTGGGGTCAGGTTTGGGCAACTAGAATTTGTGAATTCAGGATTTTCTTCTGCGGTAGCTAAGAAGCCAAGAGGCTGTGTGTCTCGAGGCTAAGAGCGAAGTGAGGCTTTCTTAAGCCCTTTAAGTCTGTCAGTTTCAGAGCCCAGGTGGACTTCTGTAAAAAGATCCCCATCAGCTAGAAAATCATGACTCTAAGGGTCAGCTGTGTGGTTTCACAAGCGCTCATTAGCAACTAAAAACTGCTTTTTAAAACCCTGAAAGTGTGTCTCCATTTAGAGATTGCCTCTTTTTCATGTTTTTTTTTCCCCAGAAGTTCTAATATTAGCAAACACTATAGTAAGAACCATCAGTTACTGAGACTTGTTCCATTTTACTTATTTATTTATTTATTTATTTAGCGACGGGGTCTCACTCTGTTGCCCAGCCTGGAGTGCAGTGGCACAATCTCGCATTGCAACCTCCATCTCCCGAGTTCAAGCAATTCTCCTGCCTCAGCCTCCCAAGTAGCTGGGACTACAGGTGCCTGCCACCATGCCCAGCTCATTTTTGTATTTTTAGTAGAGACGGTGTTTCACCATAATGGTCAGGCTGGTCTCGAACTCCTGACCTCAGGTGATCTGCCCGCCTCAGCCTCCTAAAGTGCTAGGATTACAGGCGTGAACCACTGCACCCAGCCTAATTTTTGTATCTTTAGTAGAGACGGGGTTTCACCATATTGGCCGGGCTGGTCTTAGACACCTAATCTCAAGTGATCCTACCGCCTTGGCCTCCCAAAGTGCTGGGATTACAGGTGTGAGCCACTGGCCCCTGCCTTATTTATTTTTGATACAAGTTCTCACCCTGTTCCCCAGGCTGGAGTGCAGTGGCATGATCATAGCTCACTGCAGCCTTGAACTCCTGGACTCAAGTGATCCTCCCACCTCAGCCTCCTGAGTGGCTGGGGGCTACAGGTGCTCACCACCAGGCCCGGCTCGGTGAATGCTTTTCTGCACACTAGGATATTGTCAGGGACGGGTCCTATGAACCCATCTGATCAGTGAGCTGCTTGAGCAAGGCCTCTGGAATCCACCTCTGCATGGTTAGGCATAAAGAACAGAGACAGTCACACCTTGTCACCGAGCCCAGCTCGAACAGGGAGCATCGGGGAGGGGATTCCAGATACCAGGCTCTGCAGGCTCCCCTCCTTGCTCTCTGCCCACACATGGGAATGGCATCTAGGGGTGCACCCAGCATGGGACTGAGACCCACAGTGTTGGGGACAGAGTTCCTACCTCTGCCCCGCTGAGCCAGATGCCTGCCAGCCTTTGCACCCCACTACTGTTGATGACACATTTCCTTGAGTCAGTAAACATTGGCCTTTGTGCTTAGGATATAAGCCAGGGCAGGGTCCAGGAGTGGGGGTTTGAGCTGGCCACAGCAATCAAAGGGACAAGATGTTCCTGCTGGCCTGGAGGGGGTAGGCGGGCTACACAGAGCTCTTCTCCTCCATGGGAACCTTCTGGGCCTGTGAGCTCCACCCTGGGCCACCTCCACTCAAGTTTTTCCAGTTGGAAATGTATTTATTTATTATTACTACTATTCGAGATGGAGTCTTCCTCTGTCACCCAGGCTGGAGGGCAGTGGGGTGATCCCTGCTCACTGCAATCTCTGCCTCCTGGGTTCAAGTGATCCTCCTGCCTCAGCCCCCTGAGTAGCTGGGACTACAGATGTGCACCACCACGTCCAGCTAATTTTTGTATTTTTAGTAGAGATGAGGTTTTACCATGTTGCCAGGCTAGTCTCAAACTCCTGGCCTCAAGTGATCCTCCCGCCTTGGCCTCCCAAAGTGCTGGGATTACAGGCGTGAGCCACTGTGCCTGGCCCCAATTGGAAATTTAGACTCAAGGAGCTGAGGTGGACACTGGGGGCCCACTGGGCAGGCCCAGGACAGGCAGAATAAGGAGATGGGAACACCTCGCCTGCCTTCTGAATGGCCCAGAAAATAGAGAAAAGGAGGGAGAAGTGCTCTGCACTGGTGCAATGAGATCCAACTTCAGAATCAAATAGGCCAGAGTTTGGGGCTCTGCTCTTACCAGTTCCATGACCTAGGAGACATGTGTTCACCTCTCCAGGCCTCAGTTTCCCCATCTGATGGGGATATCAATATCTCCCATTTGTATAGAGGGCAATCTAGCAATTTAAAATGTGGGTGCTGGCGTTAGAACAGCCTGGTTCACGGTCCAGTTCTTCCCTGCCGTTTGCTAACCACATGGCCTAGGAATGTTCTCAGCTGTCCGGATGAATTATAACCAACACTGAGAGAGAGTGTCCTGTGTGCCAGGTCCTATTCCAAAGAGCATGCTTATCTCCTTTAATCCCCACCACACTATTCTTGCTCCTGTTTTACAAATGAGGCTCGGAGGGATATGGTGATTTTCCCAAGTCACACCATATGTAGCAGAGCCAGGATGCAAACCTTCTCCTACCGTGCCTCTAACAGCTATGGAATACAGCACTTTCATCCTGAATAGAAACCACATACTTGCTTTGCAAACAGGACTTCGGGGCCAGTCTCCAAATTCCCCCTCAAATTTCCTCTAGGCAAGAGTTCTGGAGCCACCACTGCACTCCAGCCGACCTTGGCTTCTGAGCTTTGGATTCTGGGCGGTAATGGTCACGGTCCCAGTGTCCTGGAAAAGCTTGCCCTTGGCTTCTGGCCCTGACTCTGCCTCCCACTGACTAGTGAACGTCACTCCCCCTTTCTGGGCCTGGCAACACCATCCTGTTCAATGAGGCTGCGGCTGGATCAGAGGCCCCCAGGCCCGAAACCTTCCAGGGCTGGGCTCAGCTCCCTACCCCATCCCCCAGGTATGCCAGGAGGCCTGGGCGGGACCTGCTTGGGGTTAAATACTCCAGCCCAGCACTCCCCAGGCCGCTAGTCCCAGTCTTCGCAGCAGGCAGTTTGACTAAGATCAATCATGGTAAGTGCCATGACTATCTCCCCTTGTGTGGGACATCTTCAGTAACACTTCCAGAAGCACCTTGTGTTGGAGCCTACAAGTCTCACTGTCCTTCTCTTTCTCCTTAGACGACTTACAGTGACAAAGGGGCAAAGGTAAGCAGGGGAAATGTGGGAAATGTAGGGGCCGGGGTCTAGAAGGGGGTTGGAGTGCAGGGAGACTGGGGTTTTATCAGCAGAAGAGGAAGGACTGGAGTGGATATGTGACATGCATGACTGCACACTCAGCTTTACCCCTGGGGCTCCCCTAGACTAAGCTGGACTCAACCTCACCCTCCTAACAAACTTGTATCCTGGCCAGGCATGGTGGCTCACGCCTGTAATCCCAGTGCTTTGGGAGGCCAAGGCAGGCGAATACTTGAGGTCAGGAGTTCGAGACCAGCCTGGTCAACATGAGGAAACCCCTGTCTCTACTAAAAATACAATAATATAGCCGGGCGTGGTAGCGCAACCCTGTAATCCCAGCTACTCGGGAGACTGAGGTGGGGGGATCACTTGAACCTGAGGATCGCTTGAACCCAGGAGGCGGAGGTTGCAGTGAGCCGAGATTGCACCACGGCACTCCAGTCCAGCCTGGGCAACAGAGCAAAACTTCATCTCAAAAACAAAAACAAAACTTGTACCCCTTCTTAAATGACTGCCAATCTCTTAATCCCATTTGGAAGTTCTTTCTAAGGTCTAACTTAAATCCATATTGCTGCAACGTAAGGCTATTTCCCTGTGTGAAACCGTGGCAGGCCTCCTGAGGGGGCTTCCCCATCCAAGACACCCAGGAGCTCAACTTCCACATGAAAAACCTCTTTTGAGGCTTGGCAAGGCTGCATGAGGTTCCACTGCTCCTGAGTTCTGTGGTTGAGGCTGGGATAAGGAGGGTGGCTAGGGGACATTACTCTACCCGCGCTTTTCTAGACTCACTTTCAGGGACTCAACCTCACCTCTTCTCTCCTTCTGCAGCCTGAGAGAGGCCGATTCCTCCACTTCCACTCTGTGACCTTCTGGGTTGGCAACGCCAAGCAGGTAGAAGCCGGGGCAAGGTACTGGAGTGAGCAGAGAGGAGGGCAGAGGGCCACCTGACAAGGGCAGGCCTCCAGCAGGTCTGTGATTGGCCCTTGGGAGGGAGGATCAGGCCAGGGGTGGGCCAGATGCTCTGAATCCTAATTACACCAGCTCGAAAGTTATCTGTCAGCAAAATGTGCAGGCAGCAGTCTTTCTTCCCAGGAGGGTCTCTGCACCTGAGGCAATAGGGCCGGCAGGCTGAGGGGGGCCAGGGGCTCTCTTCCAGAAGTCCCCCAGGCTGGCCCCTTGACCCTCATGAACCCTGCTGCAACCCTGTGATTCAGGCCGCGTCATTCTACTGCAGCAAGATGGGCTTTGAACCTCTAGCCTACAGGGGCCTGGAGACCGGTTCCCGGGAGGTGGTCAGCCATGTAATCAAACAAGGGAAGGTGAGTTGCCACCCCCAGGACAGCCCCCAACCCCTGCCTGCTCAACATGGTGAAACTCCATCTCTACTAAAAATACAAAAATTAGCTGGGCATGATGGTGGCCGCCTGTAATCCCAGCTACTCGGGAGGCTGAGGCAGGCAAATCGCTTGAACCCAGGAGGCGGAGCTTACAGTGAGCCAACATCGTGCCACTGCACTCCAGCCTGGGCGACAGAGCGAGACTCCATCTCAAAAACAAAACCAATACCAAAAGCAAACAAACAAAAAACCCCAACAACAACAGCAAAAAACATATAATTCAGCTCCCACCGACCCCCTTGCTGGCACCTTTGTACAGCCATGCAACAGGGTCCCTCCTAGTTTCATTTCCTCCTCAGCCTGGCCCAACACTGACCCCACAGGTGCTCAGAAAACCTGGGCTATCAGAGGAGGAATTTTAAGTAGTGCCTTGACTGATGGGGTCCCTGGAGTTCTCTCCCCAAGAGAGTCCTGACCTGGCAGCTCCTCTGAGGATCCAGAGGGGGTCTGGCATGGCTGCAGGCCCCATCCCTCAGGACCAGTGTGGGAAACTAAGGCAGAGAAGGAGCTAGAACCTAGGTCCAGGAGTCCTTTTGCTCCATCAGGGGTGTCTTGGGTCAGCAGGGAGGGGCTGATGGGTGCACCTCCCCATGCCCCCCTTAACCACTAGCCACACCCCCTTCTCCTTGTGTTTTAGATTGTGTTTGTCCTCTCCTCAGCACTCAACCCCTGGAACAAAGGTGAGGTGCCCGGGGAGGGTGGACTTGTGGCTCTGTGGGTGGGGTCCGGGTTTGGGGAGGGTAGATGCATGGCTCCATGGGTGGGCTCTGGGTTCAGGGCCTGGATGGAGACTGAAAGCCAGGTGAGGGGACCTAGACTCCAGTGCCATCCCCTCCCTGCCGGCCATAGAGATGGGGGATCACCTGGTGAAACACGGCGATGGCGTGAAGGACATCGCGTTTGAGGTGGAAGATTGTGACTACATCGTGCAGGTGAGAATGCACCTGGACACACTGGGAGACAAAGGCCTCCGTCTGCCATGGGGACCCCATTGGTCAGGGCTGGAAGGACACTGCTGCATCACAGTGACAAGCCCAGATGCTGGTGTGACACACACCTGGGCTCGGGGGGTGCCCTGTCCTCTCCTGTGTGTCCTCACTTTCTCTGAGCCTCAGTTTCCACAGCTGCCAGATGGGGCTAACCACAGCTGGGTTGTCAAAGGAGGAAATTCGATCAGAATCACCATTTCCTTTTTTTTTTTTTTTTTTTTTTTAATGAGACGGGATTTTGCTCCTGTTGCCCAGGCTGGAGTGCAATGGCATGATCTTGGTTCACCGCAACCTCCGCCTCTCAGATTCAAGCAATTCTCCTGCCTCAGCCTCCTGAGTAGCTAGGATTACAGGCATGTGCCACCATGCCCAGCTAATTATGTATTTTTAGTAGAGACAGGATTTCTCCATGTTGGTCAGGCTGGTCATTTCCTTTTTTTTTTCTTTTTTCTTTTTCTTTTTCTTTTTCTTTTTTTGCGTCAGAGTATTGCTCTGTCACCCAGGCCGGAGAGCAGTGGTGCGATCTTGGCTCACTGCAACCTCCACCTCCTGGATTCAAGTGATTTTCCTGCCTCAGCCTCCCCAGTAGCTGGGATTACAGGTGCACGCCTCCACGCCCAGCTAATTTTTGTATTTTTAGTAGAGATGGAGTTTCGCCATATTGGCCAGGCTGGTATTGAACTCCTGACCTCAAGTGATCTGCCCACCTTGGCCTCCTAAAGTGCTAGGATTACAGGCGTGAGCCATTTTGCCTGACCTCAGAATTACCATTTCTTGAGCACAACTCTAAACCAAACACTGTACCCAAGAGGCAGCCTAGAGATTCAGAGTGTGCATTCCAGAGCCAGGCTGTCCAGGTCTGAATCTTAGCTGTGTGACTTCGGGCAAGTGACTTAATGTCTCTGTGCTTCAACGTCCTCACCTAGAGAATGGAGATGATAATACTACTTTTTCATAACGTTGCTGCGAGGATGAACAAGGTTAGAATCTGGAACAGAGCCTGGTGCATGATATAAGCACTGTCAGGCAGTACAGTTTTGCTAAATAAATGCATGAATCATCTTCTTATTCTCATCCAACCATTCTTTTACAGATGGTGAAACTGAGGACTAGAGAGGGGGAATGATCACAGGGGGAGTTAGCCGAGGCAGGATAGACACCCATCCTTACCTAGTTTGTCTCCCATAGCCCCAACTCTGGGCCTGGGCCTCAGTTTCCCTACTTGCCAAACGAGCATGAGTATTGGGGGTAATGAGTGAAGCTGCCTGGGGTTCCTACCTGGGGCTGGAGAAACTGGAGGGGCCTGCAGGACCACACAGAGGCCTCCTGGCAGGCGAGGGTTCTGGAAGTCTCCGGCCCTCACCACTTCCCCAATCCCATCTTCTCTGCAGAAAGCAAGGGAACGGGGCGCCAAAATCGTGCGGGAGCCCTGGGTAGAGCAAGACAAGTTCGGGAAGGTGAAGTTTGCTGTGCTGCAGACGGTGAGTTGCCTTTGGTGGCCCCACCCCTCCTGCTGTTGGCACCACTGAGATGCCAGGAGCCCCACAGCTGACTCCATCAAACCATCCCACCCATGGGCCTCGGAGCACAGACATTGTCCCTCAAGTCTGTCCCGCATAATGCCTGGCCCAGTGTACAGGGGCTGTAGGAGCCACCAGCCACTCCTCCCAGGCTTCCCTTCCTCCCAGGGTGGGAGGATGACAGCAAGGGGGTGAAGGCAGGGGCTCTGAAGAAGGGAGAAGGATGGGGTCTGAGGACATGAGATCCCACACGAGCTGTGTGACGTTGGGCATATTACTGTACCTCTCTATGACTCTGTTTAAATGAGCAAGGACTGGAACTGGAACGCTTATGTGATCTGGGACACGCGCTCAACTTTCCTGTGCCTCCACAGGATCTTTTTTTGTTTTCCTCAAAAATTTTTTTTTTTTTAAAAGACGGAGCCTCGCTCTGTCACCCAGGCTGGAGTGCAGTGGCGTGATCTCGGCTCACTGCAACTTCCGCCTCCCAGGTTCAAGCGATTCTCCTGCCTCAGTCTCCCGAGTAGCTGGGACCACAGGTGCCCGCCACCACGCCCGGCTAATTTTTTCTTTTTTGTATTTTTAGTAGAGACGGGGTTTCACCGTGTTAGCCAGGATGGTCTCAATCTCCTGACCTGGTGATCCGCCTGCCTCAGCCTCCCAAAGTGCTGGGATTACAGGCATGAACCACTGCGCCCAGCCTTTTATTTTTCTTTTTTCAGATGGAGTCTCACTCTGTTGCCCAGGCTGGAGTGCAGTCGCGTGATCTCAGCCCACTGCACTGCCCTCTGCCTCCTGGGCTCAAGTGATTCTCCTGTCTCAGCCTCCCGGGGATTACAGGCGTCTGCCACCACGCCAGGCTAATTTTTGTGTTTTTAGTAAACAAAGGGTTTCGACATGTTGTCCAGACTGGTCTCAAACTCTTGACTTCAAGTGATCCTCCTGCCTCAGCCTCCCAAAGTGCTGGGATTACGGGCATGAGCCACCCTGCCAGGCTGTTTTCTTTGATTTT
>NW_012107585.1:7513477-7515437 GCF_000951045.1 Mandrillus leucophaeus | reverse complement strand
CCACCACCACGCCCGGCTAATTTTTTGTATTTTTAGTAGAGATGGGGTTTCATCGTGTTTACCAGGATGGTCTCGATCTCCTGACCTCGTGATCCACCTGCCTCCACCTCCCAAAGTGCTGGGATTACAGGCGTGAGCCACCGCGCCCGGCCACTCTTCAGTATAATTTAATCCAGTGCCCTCCTGCGTTCTTCATCTAGTTGACCTACTGAAATAAATGAAGTAGGTGCTTCATTGAGCACCTCCCCTGTGCCAGGCACTGAGCTTGGTGCTGGGTACACCACGATGAGCAAAACAGTGTCCCTGCCCTCACAGAAACTCTCAAACAAGTGACAGATTGCAGTGTGTTTCAGAAAGGAGAAGTGACTTGCCCAAGATCACGCATCTGGTTAGGGTCAGATACGGGTTGGAACCCAGGGCTACGTTAGCGCTATGAAATGTGCTCTGTCCTCGGCGGGGATGGGTGCCCAGGGGCCGAGCCAGGCTGTTTTCCACCCGTAGTATGGGGACACCACACACACCCTGGTGGAGAAGATGAACTACACCGGCCAATTCTTGCCTGGATATGAGGCCCCAGTGTTCATGGACCCCCTACTTCCTAAACTGTGAGTGTCTCTCGGGGCAGAGGTGGGTGGAAAGCCCTGAGGTACTGTGAAAAGGAATGCCCCTTCCTCCATGTCCACGGTGCATGTGTGTTGGGGCAGAATGGAGCCCACTAGGAAATTCCTGGAAGTCCTTGGGGGTGCTTGAAGAGGTGGCATAGAGGCTGAGACCATGGCCTCTGCAACCAAACTTTCCCGGGTTCAAATCTCAACTCTGTTACTTCACAGCCATTTCGCCCTGGGCAAGTCGCTTCATCTCTCTAGACCTCAGTTTCTTCATCTGTAAAATGGGGACCGTAATAGTATACGAGTTGACAAAATAAAATGTCCAGCCCATAGTAAATGCTACATAAGTGTGAGGCTGGGCGCGGTGGCTCACACGTGTAATCCCAGCACTTTGGGAGTCTGAAGCAGGAGGTTCACTTGAGCTCCAGAGTTTTAGACCAACCTGGGCAACAAAAGAATCTGTCTTTGTGTAGAGACTCCATCTCTACCAAAAAATAAAACTTCGAAAACAGAAGTGTGAGCTATTATTATTATTGAGGGGTCATGGAGAAGGGAGCAATCTGGGGGGTAGCCACCTTCTCACCCCCATTTTCTTCCCTTCCCAGGCCCAAATGCAGTCTCGAGATTATCGACCACATTGTGGGAAACCAGCCTGATCAGGAGATGGTGTCCGCCTCTGAATGGTGAGACCCTGGCCCTCTCTCTCTGCGTGAAGATGACGGGTCCCCATGGTGGACTGGCCCACTCCCTGGTCCTTGCAGTAAAGTGGAAAATACAACTGGGTGCAGTGGCTCACAACTGTAATCCCAGCATTCTAGGAAGCCGAGGTGGGAGGAGCACTTGAGGTCGGGAGTTCAACACCAGCCTGACCAATATGGAGAAACCCCGTCTCTACTAAAAATACAAAAACTCGGTGGGCGAGGTGGCGGGCGCCTATAATTCCAGTTACTCAAGAGGCTGAGGCAGGAGAATCGCTTGAACCCTGGAGGTGGAAGTTGGGCAACAGAGTGAGACTCCACCCTGCGCAGCAGAGAAAGACTCTGTCTCCAAAAAATAAATGAATAAAATAAAATAGACCGGGCACAGTGGCTCACGCCTGTAATCCCAGCACTTTGGGAGGCAGAGGCGGGTGGATCACCTGAGGTCAGGAGTTCAAGACCAGCCTGACCAACATGGCGAAACCCCATCTCTACTAAAAATACAAAAATTAGCTGGATGTGGTGGTGTGTGCCTGTAGTCCCAACTACTTGGGAAGCTGAGACAGGAGAATTGCTTGAACCAGGGAGGTGGAGGTTGCAGTGAGCTGGATTACACCACTGCACTCCAGCCTGGGTGAGAGAGCGAGACTTTAT
>NW_012107585.1:7509665-7511332 GCF_000951045.1 Mandrillus leucophaeus | reverse complement strand
AAAAAAAAAAAAAAAAAGGATCCAATGAGGTCGTTTGTGTATAGCACTTAGAACAGTGCCTAGCACGTTAGACACTCAGCAAAGACGACCAATTCTGTTTAGCACCTGTGTTTCCTTTTTTTTTGAAACAGAGTCTCGCTCTGTCGCCCAGGCTGGAGTGCAGTGGTGCGATCTCGGCTCACTGCAAGCTCCACCTCCCAGATGCAGGCCATTCTCCTGCTTCAGCCTCCCAAGCAGCTGAGACTACAGGCGCCCGCCACCATGCCCAGATAATTTTTGTATTTGTAGTAGAGACGAGGTTTCACCATGTTGGCCAGGATGGTCTCGATCTCCGGACCTCGTGATCTGCCTGCTTCGGCCTCCCAAAGTGCTGGGATTACAGGCGTGAGCCACCACGCCTGGCCAGCACCTGTGTTACTGTAATACAGAGACAATTGTAGCTCTTACCTCCTCCAGATTAAATTCAACATAAAGGGCTAGGCACAGTGGCTCACACCTATAATCCCAGCAGTTTGGGAGACTGAGGCAGGAGGATCACTTCAGGCCAGGAGTTCGAGACCAGCCTGGGCAAGATAGGGAGACCCTATCTCTACAAAAATTAAAAATACAAATAAAAAATAAATAGGCCAGGTGCAGTGGCTCACACCTGTAATCTCAGCAATTTGGGAGGCCAAGGCAGGAGGACTGCTTGAGCCCAGGAATTTGAAACCAGCCTGGACAACAAAGTGAGACCCCATCTCTACAAAAAATTAAAAATTGGCCAGGCATGATGGAGCATGCCTGTGGTCCCAGCTACATGGGAGGCTGAGGTGGGAGGATTGCTTGAGTCCAGGAGATGCAGGCTGCAGTGAGCCATGATCACACCACTGCACTCCAGCCTGGTTGACAGTGAGACTCTGTCTCAAAAATAAACAAATAAAATTTTTTTTTTAAAGTTAAAAATAAAATTAAACATAAAAATGGTTAAAGTATGCCTGTAATCCCAGCACTTTGTGAGGCTGAGGCAGGTGGATCACCTGAGGTCAGGAGTTTGAGACCAGCCTGGCCAATGTGTCAAAACCCTGTCTCTACTAAATATACAAAAATTAGCTGGGCATGGCAGGTGCCTGTAATCCCAGCTACTTGGGAGGCTGAGGCAGAAGAATCACTTGAAGCCGGGAGACAGAGGTTGCGGTGACCCAAGGTTGTGCCACTGTACTCCAGCCTGGGCGACAGAGCAAGACTCCGTCTCAAATAAATAAATAAAAATAAATAAAAATAAAAAAGTTTAAAAAATTAAACATAAAAATGGTTAGAGTGTGCCTGTAATCCCAGCACTTTGGGAGGCCAAGGTGAGTGGATCACTTGAGGTCAGGAGTTCAAGAACAGCCTGGCCAACATGATAAAACCCCATCTCTAGTAAAACAACACTAAAAGTAGCCAGGTGTGGGGCTGGGCGCAGTGGCTCACGCCTGTAATCCCAGCACTTTGGGAGGCCGACATGGGCGGATCACCTGAGGTTGGGAGTTCGAGACCAGCCTGACCAACATGGAGAAACCCCATCTCTACTAAAAATACAAAGTTAGCTGGACGTGGTGGCACATGCCTGTAATCCCAGCTACTTGGGAGGCTGAGGCAGAAGAATCACTTGAACCCGGGAGGCAGAGGTTGCGGTGAGCCAAGATCGC
>NW_012107585.1:7506489-7507500 GCF_000951045.1 Mandrillus leucophaeus | reverse complement strand
TTTTTTGAGACGGAGTCTCACTCTGTCGGGAGTGCAGTGTCACGATCTTGGCTCACTGCAAGCACCCACTGCCCTCAGCGTTCACGCCATTCTCCTGCATCTGCCTCCCGAGCAGCTAGGACTACAGGTGCCTACCACCATGCCCGGCTAATTTTTTGTATTTTTAGTAGAGGTTTCACCGTGTTGGCCAGGATGGTCCCAATCTCCTGACCTTGTGATCCGCCCGCCTTGGCCTCCCAAAGTGCTGGGATTATAGGTGTGAGCCACCGCGCCCGGCCTCTTCAAGTTTTATTATAGGTTCTGGGGTACATGTGCTGGGTGTTCAGGTTTGTTACATAGGTAAACGTGTGCATGGTGGTTTGCTACACAGATAATCCCATCACCTGGGTATTAAGCCCAGCATCCATTAGCTACTCTTCTTGGTGTGCTCCCTCCCCAACCTCCCGCCTCTGACAGGCCCTAGTGTCTGTTGTTCCCGTGATGTGTCCATGTTTTCTCATTGCTTAGCTCCCACTTCTAAGTGAGAACATGCAGTGTTTGGTTTTCTGTTCCTGTGTTAGTTTGCTGAGGATAACGGTTTCCAGCTCCACCCATGTCCCTGCAAAGGACATGATCTCGTTCCTTTTCATGGCTGCAAACCTCAGTATCTTCAGCTATGACTCCTCATAGGGTCATCGTAAGGATCCAAGGAGCCACCATGCCAAGCTGTTTTCTTCCATTTTTTTCTTTTTTTTGGGTGCAGTGGCTCACGCCCATAATCCCAGCACCGTAGGAGGCTGAGGTGGGCGAATCTCTTGAGGTCAGGAGTTAGCCTGGCCGACATGGTGAAACCCCACCTCTACTAAAAAAAAATACAAAAATTAGCCAGCCGTGGTGGTGTGCACCTGTAGTCCCAGCCACTTGGGAGGCTGAGGTGGGAGAATCGCTTGAACCCAGGAGGCAGAGGTTGCAGTGAGCCGAGATTGCACTGCTGCACTCCAGCCTGGGTGACAGAATAACACTCTGTCTCAA
>NW_012107585.1:7494831-7497331 GCF_000951045.1 Mandrillus leucophaeus | reverse complement strand
CGCCCAGGCTGGAGTGCAGTGGCGTGATCTCGGCTCACCGCAAGCTCTGCCTCCTGGGTTCACGCCATTCTCTTGCCTCAGCCTCCTGAGTAGCTGGGACTACAGTCGCCCACCACCACGCTGGACTAATTTTTTTTTTGTATTTTTAGTAGAGATGGGGTTTCACTGTGTTAGCCCAATGGTCTCGATCTCCTAACCTCATGATCTGCCCATCTCGGCCTCCCAAAGTGCTGGGATTACAGGCGTGAGCCAGCACGTCCGGCCTTCTTTTTTGTATTTTTAGTAGAGACAGGGTTTTACCATGTTGGTCAGGCTGGTCTCCAACTCCTGACCTCAAGTAAACTGCCCGCCTCGGCTTCCGAAAATGCTGGGCTTACAGGCATGAGCCACCGCACCTGGCCTAATAGATCCTTAATCTTTTGATGCCTCAGTTTCCCCAGCTATGAAATGAGCGAATAGTCCTCCAGCTGCCTCAAAAGATTGCTGCATGGACATAATGAGGGAATATGTAGAAAGTGCTCAGGCTGGGCGCAGTGGCTCACACCTGTAATCCCACCACTTTGGGAGGCCGAGGTGGGTGGATCACGTGAGGTCAGGAATTCGAGACACACATGGCCAACGTGATGAAACCCCATCTCTACTAAAAATACATAGCTGAGAGTGATGGCGGGCACCTGTAATCCCAGCTACTCGGGAGGCAAGGGCAGGAGAATCGCTTGAACTCAGGAGGCAGAGGTTGCAGTGAGCTACGATCGTGCCACTGCACTCCAGCCTGGGCAACAGAGACTCCATCTCAAAAAAAAAAAAAAAAAAAAAAAAAAGTGCTCTAGGCAGGCACATGGTGAGTGTTCTATAAATCTAGCAGTTGTTCTAACGGGGCCCATGACAGAAGAAAGGGGAAGAGGCCACACGGCATCCTGGCAGTTGAGGGGAGCTAGGATGGGGACCCTGCCTCCTGATGACCCAGCACCTCCACCTGGCTAAGGGAGTTGAACTTGGAGGCCGAAGGCTGACCTCAACTTTGCTCTGAAACAGATTCGCCACTTGAGAGAGAGAGGCATGGAGTTCTTATCTGTTCCCTCCACGTACTACAAACAACTGCGGGAGAAGCTGAAGACGGCCAAGATCAAGGTGAAGGAGAACATTGATGTCCTGGAGGTGAGACCCAGGCAGGATCCGCAGCCTTACGGGGAGTACAACCCCTGCGTTCCATCTTTTCAGAAATATCGTCTCAGCCCGGAGGGGAGCCCAGACCAAGTCCCTGCGGGCAAGGGACATTTATTCTGGGGTGTATGTGGAAGGAGGAGACAGATGACAAACAAATAAACAATAAAAGCACTGTCAGAGATAGCCAGTGCAGGAAGTTCAAACAGACGGCCTCGGGCTACTTTACAGAGAGTGGTCAGGGAGGGCCTCTCTGAGAAGGTGACATTTGAGTGAAGTCTAGATCATGAGCGGGAGCTGACCACGTAAACAGCGGGAAGAAGGGCATTCATTCCTGGCCAAGGGATCAGCAAGGGCCGAGGGAGGAGCAAGCCCCGAGCGTCTGAGGAACAGAGAGAATAGGCTAGAGTGGATGAGTAGTTTTGAGTGGTGACTTAGGTCAGACAGGTACGCAAGAGCAAGTTCCTCATGTGAGCTGTTATTCAGGAGTCTGGATTTTGTTCTTTTGTGGCCAGAAACCACTGGAGGGTTTTTTGGTTTGGTTTTAGTAGTGTTATTGACATACGTCACATAACATGTCATATTTTTAAGGTGTACAATTCTATGATTTTTAGCTATTTGCTATGTTGTGCAACTATCATCAAAATCCATTTTAGGACTGGGTGTGGCGGTTCATGCTTGTAATCCCAGTACTTTGGGATGACGAGGCGGGCGGATCACGAGGTCAGGAGTTCAAGACCAGCCTGACCAACATGGTGAAACCCTGTCTCTACTAAAAATACAAAAATTAGCCAGGCATGGTGGCACGCACCTGTAATCCTAGCTACTCAGGAGGCTGAGGCAGGAGAATTGCTTGAGCCTAGGAGGCAGAGGTTGCAGTAAGCCAAGATCATGCCACTGCACTCCAGTTTGGGCAAGACTCCATCTCAAAAAAAAAAAAAAAAGAAGAAAATCTGTTTTCAGTGACTGCAAAGCTTAGGACATCCTGGTCCAGCCTAGGATGTCTGATCTCATTGTCCTCAGTGCTGCTTTGCCCACCTCATTTCCTTCAATAAAATGGTTGCCCCCACAAAATAAGGAAATGATTGTATTCTTTTAGTAATGATACCTTAATTGATTAACATATATGCTAAACATTTATTAAATCCAAACTATGAATTTCTCCAACGAAGTCAAAAGTTACTTAGTATTCCTAAAAAAGACAAAGACCTTAGCATGCTTTAACTGTTCCTTGAAGATTCTCTTCTCATTACTCCGTGTTATATTTTTACCTAGAACTTATTTTTAACTTTTTAAAACAAATATACAAATTAGTTTTTGGTTTTTAAATTACATT
>NW_012107585.1:7491414-7493456 GCF_000951045.1 Mandrillus leucophaeus | reverse complement strand
CCCATGTTGGCCAGACTGGTCTCAAACTGAGCTCAGGTGATCCACTTGCCTCAGCCTCCCAAAGTGCTGTGATTACAGGCATGAGCCACCATGCCCAGCCACCCTTTTTTTTTTTTTTTAATCTGTATTTTAAGGAAGCAACACTGTATGTTTAACTTTCTGAGAAGTTACCAGACTGTTTTCCAAAGTGGTTGCACCATTTTACAGTCCCACCAGCGGTACATGAGGGTTTCGATTTCCACTGGAGGATTTTAAACAGGGGAATGACATGATCCGATTTTTAAAAGACCCCTCAGCCGGTCATGGTGGCTCACGCCTGTAGTCCCAACACTTTGGGAGGCCGAGGTGGGTGGATCACCTGAGGTCAGGAGTTTGAGACCAACCTGACCAATATGGTGAAACCCCGTCTTACAAAAAATACAAAAATTAGCCGGGCATGGTAGCCTGCGCCTGTAGTCCCAGCTACTCGGGAGGCTGAGACAGGAGAATCGCTTGAACCAGGAAGGTGGAGGTTTCAGTGAGCTGAGATTGCGCCACTGCACTCCAGCCTGGGTAACAGAGAAAGGCTCCGTCTGAAAAAAACAAAGGAGTGGGGGGGTCCTGATAATGTCTGCGGGGAGGATGGATTGTAAGGATACAAGATGAGAAGCAGGCAGCAGTCTTGAATGGTGCCTTAGGAACTGTAGTAGGGGAATGGTAATAGGACAGTTTGGGGATATATTTGGAGGTGGCTGGAACTGCCAGAAAAAGAGGTCATTTCCAGACTTTTGGGGTGCAGGAGCCCCTGAGGACTTTCCAAGGATCTCACCGTGCCAGGACAGAGCGTGGGCCAGCCTCCCCTAGCAGAGACCCCTGTCTCCCGCCTAGGAGCTGAAAATCCTGGTGGACTACGACGAGAAAGGCTACCTGCTGCAAATCTTCACCAAACCGGTGCAGGACCGGCCCACGCTCTTCCTGGAAGTCATCCAGCGCCACAACCACCAGGTACCACTTGTCTCCGGCAGGCCCAAGGGGACAGGCAGCTAGTACACTCGGCTTTCTGGGTCCCTGGCTCATCTCCTCTCTTTCCCGCCCCAGGGTTTTGGAGCCGGCAACTTCAACTCACTTTTCAAGGCTTTCGAGGAGGAGCAGAACCTGCGGGGCAACCTCACCGACTTGGAGACCAATGGGGTGGTGCCCGGCATGTAAGCCCCGCCCACCGCCCTCCCCACAGAGGCCCCGCCCACCCGCAGACACAGCCACGCCCTCTGATTCTGGAACTCGCCCAACTTCCCTACTGGCTACTCCCCTTGGGTCCCGCCCACCAGTAGACTCGGCCCCCAAGGCTCCGCCTACCATGACCACACCCCTCGGCGGGCCGCCCTTTGCTCCAGCCCTCCGGATTAAAGCATGCCCAGGTCCAATGCGGTGTCTGTGTTTTATGTTGCGCGCGTAAGGCAGTAGTGCCTCATGGCAGCCCAGGGAAGGCCAGGGCGGCCGCCAGCGCAGCGGGACCGAGGAGCCGCGGGTGCCAGCGCTTTGCCAAGAGGGATCGCGCTGAGAGGGGAATTCCGGAACCAGGGAAGGAAGGGGACTTGCACTCTGGAGGGAAAGACGGATGACACTGCTTTTGTAGAGAGGTAAACGCAATTCATAAAATAAAGCAAGCGATGAGCCGGGCGTGGTGGCTCACACCTATAATTTCAGCGCTTTGGGAGGCCATGGTGGGAGGATCGCTTGAGGCCAGGAGTTCGAGCCCAGCCTGGTAACATAGCAAGACCCCGCCACCTCACCTGTGTCTACACGAATAAAAAATAAAAATTAGCTGGGCGTGGTGGCGCGCACCTGTGGTCCCAGCTACTCAGGAGGCTGAGGTGGGAGGATCGACTGATGGACAGAGGTCGAGGCTGCAGTGAGCCCTGATCATGACACTGCACTCCAGCCTGGGCAAGAGTGAGACCCTGTCTCAAAAAAAAAAAAAAAAAAAAGGCAGTTGATGAAATTATGTGGAGGTGAAGATCGCAGGGGAGGTAATTTTGATCAAGGGAAGACCTCTCCGAGAA
>NW_012107585.1:7487387-7489300 GCF_000951045.1 Mandrillus leucophaeus | reverse complement strand
GGTCAAGGTGGGCGGATCACCTGAGGTTGGGGGTTGGAGACCAGCCTGGTCAACATGGTGAAACCCTGTCTCTACTAAAAATACAAAATTACCTGGGCCTGTTGGTGCACACCTGTAATCCCAGCAACTCGGGAGGCTGAGGCAAGAGAATCACTTGAACCCAGGAGGCAGAGGTTGCAGTGAGATCGCACCACTGCACTCCAGCCTGGGCAAAAACAGCGAAACTCTATCTCATAAATAAATAAATAAATGAATAAATAAAGCATGCAGAGCAGACACCCATTAGCTGAGCACATACTAGAGAGCCCGACTGCCTGAGTTAACCTCTCAGATAGCCACTTGATAGCTGTGTGACCTATGGCAAGCTACTTGACCTCTCAGTGCTTCAGTTTCCTATGTTAAGTGGGAATTATAATAATACCCTCCTTCCAGCCCTGTTGGGAGTTTAGTATCAAAGATGTTTCAAACAGAGGCTGGCACAAAGTCAATGCTATGTGAATATTCTTATTTTTGGGGGGAGTGATTCTTGCCCACAAGGGAACCCAAGTTTGTCTGGAACCTTACTGTCTGAGGTCTCTGTCACTGAGGCTGGAGAGCAGTGGCATGATCACAGCTCACTGCAGCCTTGACGTCCCCAGCTTCAGCGATCCTCCTACCTCAGCTTCCCTAATAGCTGGGACCATAGGCATATGCCACCATGCCTGGCTAATTTTTGTATTTTTAGTAGAGACAGGGTTTCTCCATGTTTCCCAGGCTGGCCTCGAACTCCTGGCCACAAGTGATCCTTTCTCCTGCCTCAGCCTCCTGAGAAGCTGGAGAGGGGCTCCTATTTTGGCCCCAACAATAGAGCCAATGAAGAAAGGACTTATCTCTTGGTACTGAGGAGCAGAGGAAGAGGTGGATGGATTTGAGGAATAGGGAAGAAGCATCAGATTTGGTAGGTAAGGGAGGGAAAGGGAAGGTTTAAATCCAGGATCCCTGGCCTTTGAGCTTAGGTGATCAGTGGCAGGCAGCGGTGGTTGGAGGCAGAGAACAGAAGTGTCGTTGACCAAGGTAGAAAATATGACAGGAGAGCAGGTTCAAGAGAGAAGATGAAGACAGGCGCAGTGGCTCACACCTATAATCCTGGCACTTTGGGAGGTCAAGGCCAGAGGATTGCTTGAGCCCAGGAGTCCAAGACCAGCTTGGGAAACACAGTGAGACCCCATTTCTATAAAAATTTAAAAATTGGCCGGATACAGGTGGCTCACGCCTGTAATTCCAGCACTTTGAAAGGCCGAGGCAAGCAGATCACTTGAGGTTAGGAGTTTGAGACCAGCCTGGCCGACATGGTGAAACCCCGTCTCTACTAAAAATACAAACATTAGCCGGATGTGGTGGCATTTGCCTGTAATCCCAGCTACTCAGGAGGCTGAGGCAGGAGAACAGCTTGAACCCAGGAGGCAGAGGTTGCTGTAACCGAGAACCCGCCACTGCACTCCAGCCTGGGCAACAGAGTGAGACTCTGTCTCATAAAATAACATAAAATAAAATAAAATAAATAAAATAAATAAAATAAAATAAAATAAGAGATAGGGTTTCATCTGTTCTAATAATAAAAAACTAGCCGGGTGTGGTGGCACACAGCTGTAGTCCCAGCTACTCACAAGGCTGAAGCATGAGAATCCCTTGAACCTGGGAAGCAGAGGTTGCAGTGAGCCGAAACCATGCCATTGCATTCCAGCCTGGGCAACAGAGACTGACTCTGTCTCAAAAAAAATTTTAAAAGGCCAGGCGCGGTGGCTCATGTCTAGAATCCCAGCACTTTGGGAGGTCGAGGCGGGCAGATCACTTGAGGTCAGGAGTTGGAGACCAGCCTGGCCAGCATGGTGAAACCCCATCTCTACTAAAAAAAAAAAAAATTAGCCGGGCGT
>NW_012107585.1:7474545-7485841 GCF_000951045.1 Mandrillus leucophaeus | reverse complement strand
GCCTGGGGGAAAGGAATTAAAAAAAAAAAAAAAAAAAAAAAAAAAAGAACAGTGTTTCCTTCATTCCTATTCCCAAGCCTAGAGGAGTGCCTGGCACAGACAAGGTACTCAATAAATATTGGTTGATTGAATTAATGGCCAGACGCTTCCTTATCTTTGCTGGCTCAGCCCGGACCTCAGTCCTCTATTCCCATGAATCAACTTACGGGAGTGTCCACCTGTCTGGATGCACAATTCCTAAAAGCAGCCCACCATGAACGGACAATTTACCCTCCCTTCCTTTCGTTGATACCACAAATGAGGCTGCGAAGAACACTCTTGTTCATATTGTTGCCCACTGTATCTGTCAGGCTCAATTCCTCACAGTGGAACACTGAAGCCAAGACTTTGGGCGCATTTGATCATTTTGAGACGGAGTCTCACTCTCTCACCCAAGCTGGAGTGCAGTGGCGTGATCTCGGCTCACTGCAACCTCCGCCTCCTGGGCTCAAGTGATTCTGCCACCTCAGCCTCCCAAGTAGCTGGGATTACAGGCGTGCACCACCACACCCGGCTCATTTTTGTATTTTTAGTAGAGATGGGGTTTCACCATGCTGGTTAGGGTGGCTCGAACTCCTGACCTCAGGTGATCTGCCGCCTAGGCCTCCCAAAGTGTTGTGATCACAGGTATGAGCCACCGCGCCAGTCCTGTGCATTTTAAATAATGATTGCTAATAGGTATTTTCCATCCTAAAAGTTGCAGCGATTTTTGGCTTCCACTAATGATGCATGAGAGTTCCCCTGCCTACTGCTCCCCCAAACTGGGTTTCCTCCACCTTCTAATATTTGCCAACCTGACAGGGGGAAATGGTATCATGGGATAATTCACATTTCTCCAGTAAAAAGTGAGGTACAGTGTCTTTTCAGGCATATTGCTTTTTGCTAAGGTTTTACATCTTACCTTCTTGGAGACATTTACTGTGGACGCCAACTACAAGCCCTTTGTCACCCCTCTACGGGGTCAGACAGAGCTGCGACTGGGGCACAGTATCTCTGAAATGCCGTGAGTACAGGATGGATTTAATTCTTCTCAACTTGTACTATTTTATCAGCCCTTTTTCCTCCCTCAAATGCAGACCGGGGTGGGGGGGACAGGAGGGCCTCTCCTTAAGTGTTAAACATTTCTAAGGAACCACCTACATTCTTCTAGTGATAGTAAAAGGATACCTGATCTTATTTCCTTCATTGCAGACCTCATGAGTCAAAAACCTGAGGTTTTAAGAAAACATCTAGAAATCAAACTTAAAAGCTGTGCAAGGTCTAGTGGTGACTATAATTTGGCCCAGTTCACAAAACCCACCTACAAGTTCAGGCTGGGCACGGTGGCTCACATCTGTAATCCCACTACTTTGGGAGGCTGAGGTGGGAGGATAGATTGAGCCCAGCAGTTTGAGACCAGTCTGGGCAACACAGGGAGACCCCGTCTCTACAAAAAATTTCTTAAAAATTAGCTAGGCATGGTGGTGTGCGCCTGTAGTGCCAGCTACTCAGGAGGTTGAGATGGGAGGATCACCTGAGCCCAGGAAGTCAAGGCTGCAGTGAGCCATGATTGCACCACTACACTCCAGCTTGGGGTGACAGAGCGAGACCCTGTCTCAAAAACAAAAACAAAAAACCCTGCTGATTTGAGTGTCTGAGTGGAGCACTCCACCCTCCACGGAAGCAGGATGTGCTCCCAACAGAAAGAAAGAATAAAGAGAGGGAGAGAGGAGAGCAAGAGAGATGGCGTATCTGTAAGAAAAGTCAGTATATTTATGGTTTGCTTTATAAAAGTTACTATAATACAATGGTACATAGTATTGAATTCACAAAAATATGAACAAATATTTACAGCAAGACACACTCACAACGGAAACACTTCTCTTCAAAACAAGTTACATATGGATGATGGAGTCTATACACAGAAACATCCCTAAAACTTATTGGTTCTCTTCTTTGCAGGGTGAGGGAGAGAAAACAAAAAATAGCAGAAACCCCCAACTCTTGAAAAGCAGAGATTTGTTCAATGAAAAATGAGGGAGTTGAAAGAAGGATGACTCGACACATACCTTGATTATTGCAAACCACTCTGGGGCTGGGGCAGGGGGTCCTGGGAGAGGCAGGTCTAGTCCCCTTAGTGAAGGCCAGCCGAGGTTTACACTGGGCACGATGGCTGGGGGCAAGGTGAGGCCAGGGGGAGGGGCGAGGCAAGGGTCCCTTCCCTGGTATTCTCGCATCGCCCCACTTCTTTTATGGAAGGGGACAGAATGGAGACAGCCCCTTGGGGGCTGTATATGTAACTTGAATCAGCCATCTCTACAAGCTACGCATTTCCTCATGTGAAAAATAAATTATTTCCTCAGTTGCACAATTAGGCAGAAAACCGCAAACGGAAGAGAAGTTCGCCGCTGTGCCCAGGTACCCCATCTGTGTCTTAATGCCACCAATTTCCTTGATCTTGAAACCGGCGGGCACAGTCTCAAATAGAGAGGGCCTGGGGGAAAGGAATTAAAAAAAAAAAAAAACACACACAACAAAACCACCAACGACAAAAAAGAGAAAAATAACAATTCTTTGTACAGAATTTACATGATAACAAGCTTGACACAAGCTGAGATACCAGAGGCTCCGGCCGCCCGCCCGCGTCTGCAGGGTGGGAGCAGCTCCCACATGGAGCGCGCTCGTCTTGATGAGGACTCCGGGTCACAACAGTCACTTTCCAGAAATTATTTACATGCCTTCTCTGCTTTCTGGGGTACGGGGGGACTTGCTTTTGTCTTTTTTTTTTTTTTTGGAAGTACAAAGAAATGAGCAAAAAATGTCTTCCCGCATGTTTCTACAAGAAACAATGTTCCCAAGAGAAAGTCCTTTGCGGCAGCCTCTATGTACAGAAGTTGGTTCTGAACTTCAAAAACCTTTTTCCCCTTCGTTTTGATTTTATACACGCACAAGAAAAAAAAATGCATAGGAATAAACTGAAGAGGATAGGAAGGGGGTCAAAAGGGAAAAAAAAAAACTGTCAAAGACTTAGATCTGAGTTTTAAAATCTTTTCCAAGATTTTTCCTTTCTCTAGGAGAAGGAATCTGCTCCCTCCGAAAATAAATATCCTCTGGCCTTCTTGGGGGGAGGGGCTGCCGGCAGGGGGACATGGGGTGTGGGTCGGGGGTGACTGGGTGAAGCTTATAAGCCAAAAAATGCCACACGCAGACGGTCTGACAACCCGTAATGGCGGGACGGGGGACCCGCCCGCCCTTGGGAGCCCCCTCCCACCCAGGGTGAAGGCAAGGGCAGAAGAGAGTGGCCGCCCGCCTTCTCAGCGCCCCTCACCTGCACTGGGGCCTCCGAGAGGCTCCCTCGTTGCTGGCATCCGAATGAGAAAGTAAACATTGAACCCAAGGTTTAGGGGGTGCTGGGGTGTGAGGTGGCAGGGAGAGCCGGGTGGAGACCCCTGCCAGGGACGAGCTTAGCTCCACCAGGGTCGCCGGGTCAGCGGTGCCCCAGGCCTCTGGGGAAGGAATAGGCTGGGGCTCGGGTTGGGAAAGGTGTTGGGGTCTCCTCACTGTGCCCACGGGCAGTGAGGGGGACTTTCAGGGCTTAGTGTTCTGAGGTCAAGGCCGTGGGGCCCTCTGTCCTTCCCACAGCACCCGGCCCTGTGTCCAGGCCCGGGTGGCTTCCAGGACACGGGCCACGCACAGCCACACTGAGGCCTCTGCAGACCCCCCGCGGGGCCCCTCTGATTCCACCTTCACATTTCAACGGTTAAAATGTCTTTTCTCACGATGAGGAAAAAAAATAGAGGACAAAACAACATAGCAGCATTCACAGGAAGAGGCTGAGGGTGACGGTGGGAGGGAGAAGAGACAGAGAACAGAGAGAGGGGAGGAGAGACGGAGAGAGAGAAGCTGATGCTGGAGTAAAACAGAAATCCTGAAAGGGGCGTTTGTAAAAATGAGAGAGACGTGGGCTGAACAACAGAGAAGCCCTTTCCCGCGGAGGGGCCGGAGCCAGGGGCTCCAGGGGGTAGTGTGGGGCGCCAGGCCCTGAATGGCCGCTGGGTAGAGGACAGCACCTGAAATGGGGGCGGGCGGGGGGCCGGGCCCCGGGGCCGGGGGGCTCCATGCTCGGGAGTCCCAGGGCTGCGGCGACATCCTTCGAGTCTGGCACGGGAGCCTAGTTGAGGGTGCCCCGGCAGTTCTCGGAGCCGCAGAGGCAGGGGATCTTGACGTCCTCGATGGGGAACTTGTAGTCATAGGTGATCTCCTCGTTGACGTTGATGTGCTGCTTCGAGTAGATGACTATCTTCTTCTGCGACTCCACCGTGATCACCTTGGCATAGCAGTTGGGCTGCAGGCAAGGTTGGGGGAGAGTCAGCCCCAGGCCCCCTAGGGTCCCCCGCCACTGCAGACCCCTCAAACCCAACCAGGCCTGTGCTTAAGGCCTGACATTGCCATGAGATTCCCCAACCCACTGCTCTGCTCTGGACCTTCGCTCCCCCCGACCCCCAGGGATGACCCCTTGCCTCTGATATTAAATCATGACGATAAAAATTATTTCCCAGGCCTTTCATTTCCATTCATAGTGCAAGTGCTCCCAAATGTATGTCTATGTTTAGCTCACGTCTCACTTCTGAACTCTAGACAAAGGGTCAGCAAACCATAGCCCCTAGCTGCTTTTTTTTTTTTTTTTTTTTTTTGAGACGGAGTCTAGCTCTATCGCCCAGGCTGGAGTGCAGTGTCCGGATCTCGGCTCACTGCAAGCTCCGGCCTCCCGGGTTCACGCCATTCTCCTGCCTCAGCCTCCCGAGTAGCTGGGACTACAGGCCCCTGGCCACCTCGCCCGGCTAGTTTTTTGTATTTTTTAGTAGAGACGGGGTTTCACCGTGTTAGCCAGGATGGTCTCGATCACCTGACCTCGTGATCCGCCCATCTCGGCCTCCCAAAGTGCTGGGATTACAGGCTTGAGCCACCGCGCCCGGCCTGCTGCCTGTTTTTGTAAATAAAGTTTTACTCACACGTAGCCATATCCATTCTCCCATTCATTTGCATATAATTTGTGGCTGCTTTTGTTAAAATAGCCAAGTTCAGTAGTTGCCATAGAGAGCATCTGAGCCATCAAGCCAAAAATATTTATTATCTGGCCCTTCACAGAAAAGGTAAAGGGCTCCAAGCCCATAAATGCAACTACCTGCTGTCTGCTGGTGGCAGCCCCGGGACCGTCTTTGACTTAGAAAGCTCACACCTAAAGCATGATCTGCTCCTGCTCTGGGGAGCTGCTGCACCACGCACCCAGGCCCCAGAGCATCTGCCTCCCTGCCTTCTTCAGTCCAGATCTGGCCCCCACCAGGGCTGGTGAGTTCAGTCCCAGAAGGACCTCCTGGTTGTGTCTACTGATCTCCACTTCTGGGGTCACCAGCCACGCTCAGGCCCTTATTACTGCTCACCCACCTGCTACAGCCCCCTCAGCCACTCTCACCCCTGAAAAAACCCACTCCTGCCCCAGCAGCCAGGGAAATGCTTCCAAAGGGACAGCAGAACCTGTCGCCCAATAGTGCCAACCTTCCAGTGACCGTGGCTCTCAGAGAAACAGTTCCTCAGCTTGACCACCCACAGCCCAGCCCACCCCATCCTCTTACCCTACCCGATGCCCACTGCCTCCCTTGCTGTCTCCCAAACAGGTGTTCTTCCCACTGCCCCAGGGCCTTTGAACACACAGTTCCCCTTGCCCCAGCACCACTTCCCCTGGGCAATTCCCTCTCACCCCTCAGATCTCCTTGGATATTCACAGGAAAGTCCCTACCACCCAGGCAAGGATCAAGTCACAACAGAGAGAGCCAGCAGGCACTGAGGACCGACTTGGCCAGGACTCAAAGGGCCCACAGGCAGTGACCCATCTATGTGGCCCTCCTAACAACCTACAAGGAGTGACTGTTATTGTCCCTGTTTTACAGACAAGGAAACTAAGGCACAGAGACATCAAGCAACTCACTAAGCTGCGATGCCAAGACTCGAGCCCAAAGTCAGGGGCATCCAGCCCAGAACATGCCTCCCTCCTGCTCGGAGCTTCCTTCGCTCATCCTTCAGCACTCAAATCCCTGTTATCAGTGTCCCTCCCCTCTAGGCCTGCACCACCCGATACGGTCGTCACAAGCTAATTAAGTTTAAATTCATCACAATGAAATAAAATTTAAAACTCAGGTCCCCAGATGCACTGGGCACATTTCCAGTGCTCAACACCACACATGTGGCTAACCCACAGCACAGATGCATGTAGTGCACCTCACCCTCCCCCCTGCAGAAAGTGCTGGTGGACAGCTCGGCCCAAGCAGGGCTGAGCCCGACCAATGAAGGCAGGGAGAAAAGGCTAACGTTGGAGAAACAACTCCGTAATTACCAATGAACTGAACCAACCACTTATTTGAGTCCTCTACATGCCACAGAAGTCTCACTATGCCCATTTCACAGATGAGAAACTGAAGCTCAGAGGAGTAGAGCTCCTGGTAGACCTCACATGTCCTCCTCTCTCTATAACCTTTGACCAACCTGAGCTTGGAAAGGAGGCCAAGCTGATGGCACTGCCGTGCCGGGGCTTCCAGGCCCTCCTGGCACAGAAGCAGGGCCAGGGGCAGGGGCAGGGCCACCCCCGGCTGGGCACTCACGTTGCAGCTGTGGTTGATGAAGCGCGCGAAGTTGCCGCATTTGGTGGCGTCGATGATGGTGTCGTGGTCCACCCGGAACATGTAGCTGCTCCCGATGCCCTCGTCCTCATAACGCTTCTCCCGCATGTCTGCGATCACCTGACCACAAAAGGGTGTCAGTCTGGCTGGGCCAGCCCCATGCCCGGCCCCATGCCCACTCTGCCGGGCAGTGCCTACCTGACGGATATTCTGGCCCACGTACTCGATGACCATCTCGTCAGCCGCGATGGGCTCCATGGCGAACAAGCCCCAGTCGTGAATGTGGCTCTTGCAGAACTTGAGCTTTTTCTTCCGGAACTGCAGGAGGGAAGACAGGGAGAGGTGAGCCCCGGTCTCAGGTCCTGCTGCCACCCCGGGATCTGGGTGAAGCCCGGCCTCACCTTGAGCTGGTTGAACTTGAGCAGGTCGCTGTCACAGCTGCCAGTGAAGGAGGACAGCAGGCGACGCTGCTCCGAACGCCGCTCCGAGCCTGCCCGGGTGGAGGCATGGGGCTGTGCTGGGATGCTCATGCCCTGCAGAGGACGGTGTGCAGGGGCTCAGCAGGGCTGGTCGTGTCCTCGGCTGTCCCACCCTAAGCTCTGGATCTGTCATCCCCAGCATCCTGGGCTCCTTTCTCTGGGCTTATCCACACCTGCCTGTCCCTAATTGTCACTGCTTCCCTGCCTCCTCCATCCCATCAGTATCTGAGTGTGCTCACGCTCCTATCTTCACAACGAGACTCACCCTTGCCTGGCGCTGTCTTTTCCCCATTTCAGCCCAAAGCTTTGTCTACCCTGACCCCCCCCCGCTTGGCTCTCACCCAGACCCCTCCGACCCCCAAGCATTCGAAATTGGGGATCCTTCCGAAACCCTCGTGTCACGTCCTGCTCTTGGCCTCTGCCCCACCCATTAACCTTTGGAGCATCCCAGGCCTCTGCCCCATGTGCCCTCCCAGGTGAGGTCACCCTGTTGTGACCTTCAGTCACCACTTCTCTCCTGGCGATGCCCACACTTAGGTCGCCAGGCTGGAGATCCCCATTCTAAGTTTCCGCCATACCCACGTGCCCATCAAGACCTCTCTGCCTGGGTGTTTTCAGAATCCGCAGAACTCAAGTTGCCTCGTGGTGACAGCATATCAGCCTCCCCATCTCAGATCCAGTGTCCAGCTTCCCAGCACCCCCCACCCCAGCCACACCCTGGGCTGTCACCCCCCGCCCATCCCTGTCTCCTGTACCCAGGCCAGCCCCAGTCCTGTCCATCCCACTTCCTCATATTCTTCCACAGGCATCCACGTCTCCTCACATCCAGCACGTCCGCATGTCCAGTCTGGAAACTGCAGCAACCCGAACACAGTCTGCCCTCGGGACCTCTGCGCCAGCTCCATACCACCCCAGCTCCTCTCCAAACCTCCCTCTGCTGCCTGTCACCCCAGGAGACAGGTCACTTACTACCACAGTCCCCCCCACCCTAGTGGCCTGAGCTGTCTTTCGCACCACAAGTGGCCTCTCCTTTCCCCTCCTCACACCAAGGAGCCCCGCTGCCTCAGGGCCTTTGCACCGCTGCTGTCCTAGGGAGGCCTGCTGCGGTCAGTGAGCCCTTCTCTGGTTTTAACTTCTTATGAAAGTTGCTTTTTCACTTCTGTGGTCTCTTTGGCATCCGCATGGCGCCTTCCCGCACTTTGCTTGGGTCTGACCCTCTGACTCCCCTTTGACTTGGAAATCCCTAACCCCTCTCCTGTTTTCTCCATCACGTTTTCCCTGCCTGGCATTACGTGCTTCTTTGTTCATTTGATTATTTCCCACAAGTCCCCACTAAAATATAAACTCCAGCCGGGCACCGTGGCTCACGCCTATAATCCCAGAACTTTGGGAGGCTGAGGCAGGAGGATCACTTGAACCCAGGAGTTCCAGATCAGCCTGGGCTACACAGTCAGACCCCATCTCAATTTTTTTTAATTTAAAAATAAAAATAAATAAATAAATTCCATGAGGAAAAAGATTTGGTGGTGTTCACTGCTATAGACCCAGAACAGTGCCTGGTACGCAGCATGTACTCAACAGATAATTGCTAGATTAAAAAAGAATGAATGAGGCCAGGTAATGTGGCTCGTGCTTATAATCCCAGCAGTTTGGGAGACCAAGGCAGGCAGATTACTTGAGGTCAGGAGTTCAAGACCAACCTGCCCAATATGGCGAACTCCCATCTCTACTAAAAATACAAAAAATTTAGCCAGGCATGGTGACCGGCACCTGTAATCCCAGCTACTCGGGAGGCTGAGGCAGGAGAATCATTTGAACCCAGGAGGCAGAGGTTGCAGTGAGCTGAGATCGTGCCACTGCACTCCAGCCTGGGTGACAGAGCAAGGCTTTGTCTCAAAAAGAGCCCAGCAAAAAACAAACAAAAAATGAATGAACTTGTGGAAACAGAGCTCCGTCACATCCCTGATTAAACCCTTGGGAGGTGCTCCAGGGCCCATGGGACTAAGGCAGATTCCTTCCTTCTCCTAGGCCCTGCCCACCCGCCTCTCCCCTTCCACTTGCACACTGTGTGCCAGCTCCTCTGGCCTCACAACTCCTCCCTCTGCCCGGCACCCCTCCACGAGTGCCCTGGATCCCCATGGCCCAGCCGGCTGATGTGTCCAGGAGCCCTGGCAGTACCTGGGTGTCTGCAGGGGGCTCATCGGTGCTGGCACGGCTGCTGTTGAGGTATCTGAGCTTGTCCTTCTTGTCGATGGTGTAGAAGCCCTCACTGCGGGCACAGCCTGTCACGTGCTCACGAATGCCATCGTCCCGTTTCTTTTTCTTAGCTGAAGAGAGGCTGGTGGGTGGGTGTGGGTCAAGGGCCACATGGACATTCTCAGAGAGTCCCTCCTGGTCCCTTCATAGACTGGTCCCGCCCATCCTCAGACCACCCTCCGGGGACAGCGATGTCCAGTTCTACTGCCCACTCCCATGCCACCTCCACGTGGCTGCCCGCTGACCAACCTCGCTGACGGTCAATACCTAGTTGCATGGCTCTGGGTGTCTTTTTTTTTGAGACATGGTCTCCTGTTGCCCAGGCTCGAGTGCAGTGGTGCAATCTCAGCTTACTGCAGCTTCAGCCTCCTGAGCAGCTGGAACTACAGGCATGCACCACCACAGCCAGCTAATTTCTGGATTTTTTTGTAGTGATGGGGTTTTGCTACGTTTCCCAGGCCGGCCTCGACCTCCAGAGACCAAGTGATCCGTCCACCTTGGCCTCCCAAAGTGCTGGGTGTGTTAACCATTTTCTGCTGTTTCCCATCTGTGAATTGGGGTGACAGTGATGCCTCTGTAAGTGATGAAATATGCTTATGGTCCTTAGCAGAGTTTTGTGTTTTTTGAGACAGAGTCTCGCTCTGTCGCCCAGGCTGGAGTGCAATGGTGCGATCTTGGCTTACTGCAACCTATGCCTCCCGGGTTCAAGCAATTCTCCTGCCTCAGCCTCCAGAGTAGCTGGAATTAATAGGCATGTGCTACCACACCCGGCTAACTTTTGTATTTTTAGTAGAGATGGGGTTTCGCCACATTGGCCAGGCTGGTCTCAAACTTCCGGCCTCAAGTGATCCACTCGCCTCAGCCTCCCATAGTGCTGGGATTACAGCCGTGAGCCATGGTGCCCGGCATTGAGCAGAGCTCTTGACACAAACTGAGTGCTCACAAAGCAGTCTAATACAACAGGGATAACGAGCGGTCTAGCCTCATAGACCTATGCGAACAACCAAGCCTCATGAAAGCCTGGTGGTGAAAAGCCTGGACTCTAGAGCCAGGTTTGCCTGGGTTCAAATCTCAACTCTGCCACTTGTAGCTGTGTGACTTTGGACAGGTCACTGAACCTCTCTGAGCCTTAGTAAAATGGGAATCATACCCTTATCTCACCAGGCTACTGGGAGGTTATGAAGGGGACAAGGAAGCCCTCAGCCCTTGTGTGCTGTTAAGCTGCACAGTACTGCTGTTACATGTGGCCCCGAGACCTGCTAACTCTGGGGGTGACATGGGCCTGGCAGAGGAGTCCTTAAAACGTGCCAATGATGATTCACTCTGGAGCCTGGCATGGGAAGTGACGGTGGTGCGTGCTGTCACCTTCACAGGCACCGTGGGCTGCTACAGACTGGGAGGCGGGGCCTAGAGAGGTGAGTGGGGACTTCCTGCATCCCAGAAGGTGCAGAGCCCCACATGCTGGCAGGATATAGGGATGGTAGACCCAGAGCGTGTCGTTAAGCCAGTCCATGCCATTGTCCTGCTGCAGCAGTCGCTCGTAAGTGACACATAGGAAGCGGATGTCCTCCTCGTCGATGCCACCGTTCCAGATGTCATACAGGATGGTCATCTCCTCAAACTCCGAGCGGGGCCGGAAGAGGGGCTGGGGTGGCGAGAGTTCGGGCGAGCCCGCAGGTGGCACCAGGTCCTCATGGCGCTTCTTAGGTGGCCGGCGCCACGGCCCCCGACTCTTGGCCAACTCCATGTACTCCTCAGTGACCTCATCACGCCCACGGGGGCCTGGAGGGATGGCCTCGGAGGGCCACTGGTTGTCTAGCTCCTTAAAGGGCAGCTTGGTGGGCTCTACAGGTGGGGGAGGTGGGGGTG
>NW_012107585.1:7466802-7474345 GCF_000951045.1 Mandrillus leucophaeus | reverse complement strand
GGCTGGGGGGGAAGGGGTGGTGGAGGGGCTGGGATCCCCGCGTTCCGGAAATCCAGGGTCACTGTCCGGGGGTCGTGAGTGCTGGGGAAGACAGGGGTCTGCGGCTGGCCCGGCAGGAGCAGGAGTTCCCTTCCAAGGGCGGCCCCTGCTGGTGGCCGGACCAAGGGCCCATCCAAGGAGAGCATAGATGGTGGGGATCGCCGGGGCCGGCCCGGCTTTCTCTTCATTGGGGGTGGGCAAGAGGCCAGGGGGGCGGGCAGCAAGGGCGGCAGCGGGGTGGGGGTACGAGCCTGGGCCCGCAAGACAGCGGGTAATGCCAAGGGCAAGGGCAGGGGCAGGGGCAGAGGGAGGGGCAGACCCGTCTCCAGGAGCACCGGGGAGGCCAGGGGCCCGGAGCGTTCATCACGTCGGCCAGTGGGGAGGGGGCAGACGGGCAGAAGCAATGGCCCACTGGGCTCGGAGAAGGTGGGTGTGAAGCTGAAGTCCCGGCCAGGTGTCCGAGGGAGGCCCCCACTGTTCAAGCCAGGGGACGGGGCTGGGTAGGAGAAGGGGCTGCCGGGCACTTGCGGAGAGCTCAAGGACAGGCCACTGCTGCCCCCTGATAGCGGGGGCTCCCCGCCTGGTGTGGCTGGCACCGTCTCTGTGCTCTGCGACTTGGCCAGGCTGCCACAGAGGCCTGGAGTATGTGGGGGGTGGTCTTCAGCAGGGTGCTCCGGAGGGACAGATGGATGTGAGGCGTCTGTGGTCTCGGGCTCCGGCGGTGGGCTGGGTGGCCGGGGTGGTCGTGGGGGCGGCAATGGTGGTTGCAGGGGCAAGGGGAGCATCATAGGGGGCTCTGGCTCCACTTGCAGGTCGTGCTCTGCAGAGAGGTGAGCAAACACGAGACAGTTACCATTCAATCCAAACGTCTCTCAGTGCCTGATTCTGTGCTCCACACCTGGCTGGCTCACAGCTGAGTCTGAGCACGGGACCTGTCCATCTCCAGCTAAACCTCTCAAGGACTGCTCAGTGCCCAACCCAGTGTTAGGCACACAGTATATTCTTTATCTATGTTGGTAGGCTAAATCACAGATGCAGGAGACATGTATCCCAGCCTTTCACACTATGTCTTCAGAACAAAGTCTGAAGTCCCTGTGGCCCAAGAAAATCTGCTCTATGACTGAATAAAATTAAACAGGTCTCTTTTCTGCAGGACTTGTCAGAGCCTTCAAGGATTTTTTTCCTAGCACTTACTTCCACTGTCACGGGATACATTTCTTAATCTTTTAACTAATTTACTTTTTATTTTTGAGACGGGTGGAATGCAGTGGCATGATGGTTTAGTCATTGTAACCTAAACCGCCAGGGCTCAAGGGCTCCTCCCGCCTAAGGCTCCTGAGTAGCTGGGACTACAGGCATGTGCCACCACACCCAGCTAATTTTGAAATGTTTTGTGGGGATGGGTTCTCACTATGCTGCCTAGGCTGGTCTTGAACCCCTGGTCTCAAGTGACCCACCAGCCTTGGCCTCCCAAAGTGCTGGAATTACAGATGTGAGTCACCATGCCTGACCACAAAATACATTTTTTTCATTTTATATTTTTATATCATTTTATTTTATTTTATTTTTGAGACAGAGTCTCACTCTGTTGCACAGGCTGGAGAGCAATCTCGGCTCACTGCAAGCTACCTCTGCCTCCCAGGTCCAAGCTATTCTCCTTCCTCAGCCTCCTGAGCCGCTGGGGTTACAGGCAGTGCCACAACGCCCTGCTAATTTTTTGTATTTTTAGTACAGACGGGGTTTCGTCATGTTGGCCAGGCTGGTCTCAAACTCCTGACCTCAGCTGATCTGCCCACCTCGGCTTCCCACAGTGCTGGGATTACAAGTGTGAGACACCGTGCCAGGCCCATTTCTTTTTCTTTTTTCCTTTCTTTTTTTTTTTGAGACAGAATCTCACTCTATAGCCCAGGCTGGAGTGCAGTGTGGCACGATCTCGGGTCACTGCAACCTCTGCCACCCAGGTTCAAGCAATTCTTCCTTAGCCTCCCAAGTAGCTGGGATTACAAGAGCCTGCCACCTGTTTTTCATTTTCTAATTGATCTGTTGTCATCTGTTCCTCTGCTCCGTGGGAGCAGATATTTTTGTCTGTTTGGTCCACTGTTGTATTGCTACTGCTCAAAATAATAGCAGGGACACAATGGAGGCTTAATATTGAGTCAATGCTCAAAGACTGTGGTTAATGGTGGAATAAACAAAACAAAACACAGTCGTCCCTCAATACACACAGGGAATTGGTTCCAGCACTCCCTGGTATACCAAAATCTGCACATACTCAAAGCTTGTAGTCCGTCTTGCAGAACCCATGGATAGGCAGGCGGTCGCCCTCCATATAGGTGGGTTTAGCATCCCACCGGTCTTTCCTGTCCATGTTTGATTGAAAACTGCATGTCAGTGGGCCCTAGCCATGTGTTCAATGTACAACAGGAGCAGCTGTAATCCTTTCCTGAGGGACTTATTAAAGGTAGGTGCTAGGCCAGGCGCAGTGGCTCAAGCCTGCAATCCCAGCATTTTGGGAGGCTGAGGCGGACAGATCACAAGGTCAGGAGATCGAGACCATCCTGGCCAACACCGTGAAACCCCATCTCTACCAAAAATACAAAAAATTAGCCAGGCGTGGTGGCGGGCGCCTGTAGTCCCAGCTACTGGGGAGGCTGAGGCAGGAGAATGGCATGAACCTGGGAAGCGGAGCTTGCAGTGAGCCGAGATTGCGCCACTGCACTCCAGCCTGGGCAACAGAGCAAGACTCCATCTCATAAAAAAAGGAAGGTGCTAACCACATGCAGCTATGTAAGCCAAAATAAATTGAACACTATTACAAACTTAGTTCCACTGTGCCACTGGCCATGTTTCAAGAGTGTGGTAACAACACTGTGTCTGAAGGCTACAGTGCTGGACAGCACAGCTCCAGAATGCCGCCATCACTGTGTGAAGTTCTACTGGCCATGCAGTTAGAGCCTCTCGTGTGCTCTGTGCAGCTTCATCACAATGCTGGAGGGGGCAACGCCCGCAGCCCTCACCTGGCCCAGCACCCACCTGTCACTAACTTAACCATGGACACCCATCCTCCTTTTGGGGAGCATCTCATGGGAATGATGGTCCAAGGACCAAGCCACCAGGGAAACGCTGGCAGTGAGGACTGAAAAATAGCAGTGGTTCCCCTTTGGGTTGATCTACTCAGTGCCAGGCTCCGTGCTGGCACCCAACACCTCATCTCGCTCAAGGGAGGCACAACTGACTGATCTCATTTTACAGGGGAAACTGAGGCTGGGGACGGTCAGCAATCTACCCAAGGAAGCCTGGGCTGATTCTGACTGTGAGGACTTCCTGCCTCCCTCCCACCACCCTCCCAAGGGGTTGCAAGTGTTACCTGGAGCTCGCTCAGGGGACAATGGGGGTCGGGCCTCCACCTCCCTGGCAGGGGGCTCTGGAGACAGCAACATGGCCCCTTCCTGGCTCAGGCCTGGCTCCTCAGGGGGCTCCCTGGAGTCCACTGGCTCTTCAACACCCACAGGCAACGGGGGCTCATCCAGCATGGGGGGCCGCTCCTCAGGGGCCGCAGCCTCAGTCTTGATGTCCACCTCCTCTTCTATGCCCAACGAGTCCACTGCTGGTGCCCCCGGGGCCAGAGAAGCTTCCGCCCCGTCCTGCTCAAAGTCCTCAGGGCCTGCAGAAGCCATGCTTTCCTCTGCCACCATCGCCGCCTCCTCCTCTTCTTCTTCCTCCTCTTCCCTGGTCGCTACCTCCTCTTCATCCTCTGAGGATGAGGGTGAGGACTCGGAGCTTGACTCAAACTCAGAAGACTCGGAACTCTCGCTGGATGACGTGGCTTCAGCCTTGGAGGTTACAATGCTCACTGTCTCCTCTAGGGGGGGACACAGAGGAGGGGCTGCTGAGGACCCACTGTGCCCCTGCCCCACCCAGACCCCTCACCAATGGCCTCAAACTGGCAGCACCCAGGTTGAACATGACCCTCAGATATGTGTGTGGGGAGTGTATTCACTAGTAGTTTTTTGTTTTTGTTTTTTTTTGAGATGGAGTTTTACTCTTGTTGCCCAGGCTAGAGTGCAGTGGCACGATCTCAGCTCACTGTAACCTCCACTTCCTGTGTTCAAGTGATTCTCCTGCCTCAGCCTCCCAAGTAGCTGGGATTACAGGCATGCGCCACCACGCCCGGCTAATTTTGTACTTTTAGTAGAGACAGGGTTTCACCATGTTGGCCAGGCTGGTCTCAAACTCCTGACCTCAGATGATCCATTTGCCTCGGCTCCCAAAGTGCTGGGATTACAGGAGTGAACCACCACACCCAGCCACCAGTAGTCACTTTTAAAAACTGAGGTAAAATTAACATAACAGAAAACTGCTCGGTTTTTTTTGTTGTTGTTTTTTGGTTTTTTTGAGACGGAGTCTCACTCTGTCGCCCAGGCTGGAGTACAGTGGCGCAATCTCGGCTCACTGCAAGCTCCGCCTCCCAGGTTCATGCCATTCTCCTGCCTCAGCCTCCCCAGTAGCTGG
Organism: Mandrillus leucophaeus; assembly: GCF_000951045.1. Taxonomy (NCBI): domain Eukaryota; kingdom Metazoa; phylum Chordata; class Mammalia; order Primates; family Cercopithecidae; genus Mandrillus; species Mandrillus leucophaeus. Next base: position 7,469,794 of record NW_012107585.1, on the reverse strand, counting down.
GACTACAGGCGCCCGCCACCACGCCTGGCTAATTTTTGTATTTTTAGTAGAGACGGGGTTTCGCCATGTTGGCCAGGCTGGTCTTGAACTCCTACCCTCAGGTGATCCACCAGCCTAGGCCTCCCAAAGTGCTGGGATTACAGGTGTGAGCCACTGCGCCTGGCCAACTGCTCGTTTTAAAGTGATAATTCCAGCAGCATTTAGTACCTCTGGTTCCTAAGTATTTTCATCAGTTGAAAAGGAAGTCACGCAGGCTGAGCAAGCCCCGCCGAACGCCAGGCTCTCTAGCCCTAAGGAGCACAGACCTGCTTTCTGTCTATGGACATGCCATTCTGTTCAGGACACTCCCTGAAGATGGAACCATACGCCACCCTATGTGTGTGTTTTAACAAGGTAACGTCTCAAAAGCACAACATTTTGGCTCAAAAGTATTTCTGACAATTCCTCAGGCTCTGCCCTGGGGAAAGAGGGACCCCAGGAGGGCCAGACAGCTGCGGCCTCCCTGCTCACCTTCATCCGAGTCCCCTTCGTCCTTCTCACTCGCCTCTGACAGGGCTGTGTCTTCGTCATCGTTCTCAGACTCGTCCCGGTCATCACTGTCGTCATCGTCATCATCCTGGGGGAGAGGGAAGGGTGGGGACAGGTGAGCCGAAGGGCCTGGCCCTCGTTGCCTGGCCCAGCCCCCTGAGGCTTCCTGGCCTGTTAGGTACCTTATCTGATGTGGATGAGGTTGAGGAGGAGGAGAGCTGGCTCCTGGGGCCTTCCTCCTCCTCCTCCTCTGCCTCCTCCTCCTCCTCCTCGGTGCTCTCCTGTTCCTCCTCCTTGTCGGAGGCCGAAGACGAGGGTGAGGTGGTTGAGGACCCCGAGGATGATGACGCCGATGAGGAGGAGGACGCCGACAAGGACTCCTTCTCGTCCTCCTCCCCGCCACTGTCCAGCTCCAGAGGCCGCGCCGGCCGCCGCCGCACACCCACGCCCTTGGGGTCCCGCTTGGCGAGCTCACAGGGGGTATCTGCCATGTCCCGGTCTCGCTCTCGCTCAGACTCTGCAGGGAGGGAGGGAAGTCAGAGCTGGGCTGGGGGGATGCAGAAGAAGGGGACCCCAACACCCAGAGCACCAACCTTCATCTTCCTCATCCACAGAGGTCGAGGGCCGCAGCCGCTTCTGGTCGCCAGATGAGGTGGTGTCTGGTGGCTCCTTCCTCTTAACTTTGAAGGAGGGCAGGCGAATGGCCCCACGCAGCCCAATGCCCAGGCCCAGGCCCTCGTAGCCCAGGCCCTCACCCTTGCCCCATGACTCCAACAGGCATGAGGCGATGCGGTCCTTGGGCTTCGGCCTGTCCTCGTCCTTGTGCTCGCCGGACTTCACCGGGGTCAGTGAGGCCTGGGGTGGAGATAGGAGGGGCCCGTTACCGCTTCTGGCACCAGCAAACCTTGCAGGGAGCCCTCCCAGGGCTACCTTCCGCTCGGCAGTAACAGCCACCACAGGTAACTGCGTCCTCATTCCCTACACGCCTGGCCACACTATGCCGTTACCCAGGAGGCTCCAGAGCACCGCTCTACCTCACAGATCCTCAATGTCCTCCCCTGTAAAATAGGACTAATGCAGCTGCCTTCCTTACAACAGTGGCCTTTGTACTTTGCAGACAATCCAAAAACGACACCATAGGGACACATCTGTGCCACAGCTGCACCACCACCTTCACAAGGTAAGATTTACACTATCCCCACTCTCTCTTCCCATGTATTAAAAACAGGATCCGCTGGCTTTATGTCACTGCTCCCTAAGGGGTTGCCCCTGCAGTTCTGAAATGCTCTGCCTTCAAAGGGATGCTGTGAGAATTAACAAAACGAGTCACATGAAGAGCTTTGCAAGGTGCAGGGCACATGAGGTCTGGTGGCTCTTTTTATTCAAATTGTGAATGGAATAGCTATTAGCTGTTACTGTAGGGTCAGTATAAATTGGTTGAACCATAAAGAGCTGTGTATCAGTGACTTCAGACGGTTCATTCTAATTTTACTACCCAGTTATACGATGACAAACAGGCTCTGACATGGGGTCGCTTACCTGTGTGGCAGAGAGCAAGCATTTCCCAAAGCCGGCTCCAGGGGACACTCAAACTCATAACCATGGTCACCCCTTGTGGGGAGGGGAGCAGGGGGAATGGTGTGGAGTGTAGTGATTGAGGGGAGTTTAAAGTACTCAAGAAAAAGTTCTCTCTTATGGAGAAAGGAAGTCATTTTAGATTATTTGTAAGATTACAAATAGTCAAATAATATGTTAAAAAGAAAAAAAGAAGCCAGGCGCGGTGGCTCACACCTGTAATCCCAGCACTTTGGTAGGCTGAAGCACGTGGATAACTTGAGGTCAGGAGTTCGAGACCAGCCTGGCCAACATGGTGAAAGCCCATCTTTACTAAAAATACAAAAACTAGCCAGACATGGTGGTGGGTGCCTATAGTCCCAGCTACTCAGGACACTGAGGCAGGAGAATCACTTGAACCCAGGAGGTGGAGGCTGCAGAGGCCTGAGATCACGCCATTGCACTCCAGCCAGGGTGACACAGTGAGACTCCATCTCCAAAAAAAAAAAAAGAAAATAGTAAGTAGGCCAGGAGCAGTGGCTGACACATATAATCCCAGCCCAAAAGGCAGAGAATCACTTGAGCCTAGGAGTTCAAAACCAGGCCGGGCAACATGGTGAAAGTCTGTCTCTACAGAAAAACACAAAAATTAGCTGGGTGCAGTGGCGCATGCTTGTAGTCCCAGCTACTTGAGGCTGAGGTGGGAGGATCCCTTGAGCACAGGGAGGTTGAGGGTGCAGTGAGCTATGATTGCACCACTACACTCCGGCCTGGATGACACAGCGAGACCGTCTCAAAAAAAAAAAAAAAAAAAAAAGGAAAAAAGTGGTCCAAGCCAAGGCAGGGCTCCGTCTAAAAGGCGGCATGAGGGGAGGTGAGGGGAGTCAAGTTCAAAGGGTGTCGCAGCTGT
>NW_012107585.1:7464159-7465642 GCF_000951045.1 Mandrillus leucophaeus | reverse complement strand
GGGCAGCGGCAGGGTTGGGGCCAGCACGGAAGGGGCTGCCACGGCTGCCGCTCCTGGGGTCACCACCATGGGCTTGGGGCAATCGGCGCTGGTGATGGGGGCTGAGGGCATCTCGTCATCCGAGATCTCCATGTCCTCGCCTGAGGACTGCTGGCCCTGCAGAGAGAGCAGGGAGAGACAATAAGGTGAGTCTGGAAGGTCAAGTGGCTCTCGGAGTCCCCTCTTCAAGACTAGCAATCAGTGGCACTCCCAGCTGTGTGACCCAGTGCAAGCCATTCAGCCTCTCCAAGCCTCAGCTTCTTCATTTGCAAAATGGGCATCACAGTCCCTGCCGCATGGAGTTACCACTAGAATTCATTCATTCATTCCAATTCAACAAACATTTGCTCAGTACCTGTGTGCCAGGCACTGGTCTAGGTGCTGGGGACACAGAGATGAAGAGGCAGACAAACATCTTACTCTCAGGGAGCAGAGCCAGCAGGAAGAGACAAAGGATGATGAGGGTGAAGATGCGAAACGTGAGGGAGAGAAAGAAGGCAAGGAGAGGGGTGGGGCACAGAGGATGACACTGTTGCAATTTCAGAGATTCTGTTGCAACTTGTATGCAGAAACAGTTGCCACTTCCACAGCATCTCTTATGTGCCAGGGCCTTTCTAAACACTCCACATTTATTAACTCAGCTAAACCTCAGAACAGCCCTATTTTCAACTCTATTTTTGCCCCACAAGGAAACTGGGGCACAGAGAATTTAAGTAACCTGCCCAAGGCCACACAGCCAAGAAGAGATGGCGCTGGGATTTGAACCAGGAAGTGGTTCCACGGCCTGTGCTCTCGGTGAGCCTGCTGTCCTCACTCTACAGCAGACGGCCAGGCAGAAAAGGTGACATTGGAGCAGGGGATTTAGCAGCACTAAGGCCCATAAACAGGAAGTATGTTGTTATTTATTTTTCCTTGATTACTCCTTTCACCTAGTCTCGTGACTGCACACTCAGTATGGGCCCGCGTGGGGCTAAGCGCTGCAGACGGCTGTTTCATTTCTTATCCCAAAGATAACCTCACAGGGTGGGGGGGGGGTCTCTGCTCTGACCCCCTTTGACAGTTAGTAAACACACTCAGAGCCCACGGCACAGCCAGTCAGAAGAAGAGCTGGAGCCCGGGACCTGCCCAGTGAGGGGGAATGGGGGTGGAGGTGAAATGTGTACAAATTGCAGGATCAGAGGTCAGACTACAGGTGAGGAAGGCCTTAGAAGGCAACTGCAGGTGCGGGAGTAGGAGGAGGGGGACTACCAAAACTCAGGCAGCGGCAGGAAGCTCTGGACTTTACTGGGTCCCCTCTGTGTGCACACACACACACATACACACATATGCACGCACACATTCTGCTTCTCAGGATCCCCATGCACATCAAGAAGAGACACGCGGGCTCGGGTGGATCCTCAAAGAGCACTCCCCAGATCAGTCCTGGACAGCGCCGAGCACAGCG
>NW_012107585.1:7459775-7460994 GCF_000951045.1 Mandrillus leucophaeus | reverse complement strand
CTGAGGTGGGAGGATCCCTTGAGCACAGGGAGGTTGAGGGTGCAGTGAGCTATGATTGCACCACTACACTCCGGCCTGGATGACACAGCGAGACCGTCTCAAAAAAAAAAAAAAAAAAAAAAGGAAAAAAGTGGTCCAAGCCAAGGCAGGGCTCCGTCTAAAAGGCGGCATGAGGGGAGGTGAGGGGAGTCAAGTTCAAAGGGTGTCGCAGCTGTGAGCTGTCTGCGATGGTGGGGACAGCCTGCACTAGGTGTCCTGTGTGCGGCCACTAGGCACCTGTGGCTCCTGAGCACTTGAAATGTGGCGGGACAAAGGAGGAGTTTTAATTTTACTCTTTTTTAATTAATTAATTAAATTAATTTACACATTTATTTTTAGAGATGGGCTCTTGCTATACTGCCTAGGCTGGTCTTGAACTCCTAGGCTCAAGCAATCCTCCCACCTCAGCCTCCCAAAGTGCTGGGATTAAAGGTGTAAGCCACCATGCCTGACCATTAATTTAAATTCAAAGAGCCACATGCATCCAGCGGCTGCTAAAGCGGAGCACAGTTTGAGGAACTTTGAAAGCAGCCACATGAACTGCAGCTCCCATACTGGGGTCAATGGCAGTGTTTCCAGTTAACAGTCTCAGGGAAACAGGAGGTGCCCAGCTGGGGTCCTGCCCCCATCCACACCCACCCACCCACCTTGGCCATCCGCTCCTTCTTGTCCCACCACTCGTCGAAGGCCCGGAAAGCCACCACTTCCACCATCTTGCGATTCAGGTCACGCTTCATGATGGCCTTGAGCTCTTTGAGGACCACCAGCAGGACACCATCCACCGTGGCTTTGTGCGGGTCCTCCTGGCGCGGCATGTAGCCTGGTGGAGGCACTGATGGGTCAAATTTGGGCAGTGGTGGCCAGTGCTGCCCGCGGCCTGGGCCGGAGTTGCTCAGGGAGAAGGGGCCCCGGTAGGGCGGCAGGTTGACGAACTGGAGCCCAGCTGAGGCAGCAGCGGCTGCAGCGGCCATGAAGGGCGGGTAGGGGCAGGCACCCTGGCCCGTCATCAGCCGACTGAGCACCTGCGTTTGCATCTGGAAGGACATGGGCATGCCACCCCACTGGCCACCCAGCACGTGGCTCATGTCCACCTGCATCACAGGGAACAGGCCCGGCGGAAAGGGGGGCAGTGGTGGCAGGATGGGAGGGGGCGGGACTCCAGGTGGCGCTGGCAGGGGTG
>NW_012107585.1:7446489-7454915 GCF_000951045.1 Mandrillus leucophaeus | reverse complement strand
AGGGAGGCGGATCCTGCGCTCCAGCCCTGGCCGGCCCTGCCCCTCCCTCCGCCCAGCAGTCCCGGGGTGAGAAGTGGCAGGAATTTGCTGAGCACCGGGAGCCCAGCAGGCCTGGCGGTGCCTGGAGCATCCCGTGCGGCACCTCACTTAAGCTGAGGCCCTGTGCTGCAGGGACTCTCAGAGGCCCATTTGGCAGATGACGAAACTGAGACTCAGAAGGGCAAAGTGCCTTCCCCAGGGTCACATAACCAGTAGGTGGCTTAGCGGGACTCAAGGACTTGAGCCTGAACTTTTAACGACCAGCCACTGTTTAGTAGAAAAGCTCCCCCTGCACCCCCGACTGGCCCGGCCTGCGCCGCTCCCCCACCTCAACCTCAGCCTAGGCTGGGACAGGGTCCAGCTCCCCGCACTGCGCTCAGCCGCAAGCAGCCCAGGTACTAGTCCCCGGTGCCAGCAGGGGGCGCCCGCGGGCCGGCCTGAAGCTTCCCAGGACTCGGCAGCTGCCTGCGCTGGCGGCCGGGCAGTCCCAGACCCCCGCTCCCGGGGCCTCTGAGTGCCTTTCGCTCCAGCCACTCCGGGCCTCTCAGCCCTGGACCATGGTCAGCATGGTAAACACTCCTCACCCCAGGCAGCCTGGACGGAGCGGAGAAGGAGGATGCCAGGGCCGGCGGCCCCCCTACAGCTGCACACCTGTCAACGCCCCCTGCCAAGGCCCCCTGCCTGGACCCCTTGATGCCAGAAACCACTTCCCCAGAACTGCCTGGAGGCCCCCTGGAGCCCCAGCCACCTGCGGCACCCTCCCAGGCAAGCCAAGTTCCTCTCGTTCCTCCCTGAGGCAGCCAGACCCGCCTAATCAAAGGGCCCAAGAAGGGGGCAGTCCTCCTCCCCTCCGCCCACAGGGACACAGAGCTCTGTCTAAGCCCCTGGCTGCCCATGCCCACCGGGGCTGCGGCTCCAAAGCAGGTGACTGGACCGAGGAGGAGGAGTGGAGCGAGGAGGATGACCCAGCACCCTCCCAAGGGAACGTGGCACGTGGCACCTTCACCCCAACCCAATCCCTGGACAGGACTACCTAAGGCTGGCGGTTTAGGCAGTGAGACCCCAAGACCTGAGGAGAGGGTGGGGGATGGTCAACTTTGCCTGTTTCTCGCAAAATGGCGCCCCACCCCCACCTCAAGTTAGCTCTTAACTCCTTCCTCCCTGGAGCCAGTGGGAGAAGGAGGGAAACTTCAGCACCCTCCCTGTCTGCCATGGTTTCTCCCTCCTCAAAGGGCACCAGACTCTAGGAGACAGTGCTCTGGGGCTTCACCCCACTTAGGTCAGCACAGTACTCTGGCCAATTTCTCTCCTCCCCTCTGCCTGCCAAGACTCTCCCTGATTGTTCCCAAGTCATGCAACAGACAAGGGGACCAAGAGCCATCCCCACAGCTCATACTCTCTGAAACCTCAGGAAACTCCTACCAAAGAGGCTCAAGCCAGAATTTATCCCTAGGAGAAGCTGACTTCTTACCTAACAAGGAGAGCATCAGAACTAGGCCATGCTTTCCTTCTCTCCATGGCTGCTAGGGAGCTCACTGCCAAACCAATTGCTCAATCACAGCCCTTGGTGTTTTTTGCATCCCCTTTTTACTCTCTAAGTTCCACCTGTTATATTGGCTTTCTTTTTTTTTTTTTTTTTTTGAGACGGAGTCTCGCTCTGTAGCCCAGGCTGGAGTGCAGTGGCCGGATCTCAGCTCACTGCAAGCTCCGCCTCCCGGGTTCACGCCATTCTCTGGCCTCAGCCTCCCGAGTAGCTGGGACTACAGGCGCCCACCACCTCGCCCGGCTAGTTTTTTGTATTTCTTAGTAGAGACGGGGTTTCACCGTGTTAGCCAGGATGGTCTCGATCTCCTGACCTCGTGATCCGCCCGTCTCGGCCTCCCAAAGTGCTGGGATTACAGGCTTGAGCCACCGCGCCGGGCTATATTGGCTTTCCTAGCCCCATTGCTTCTGCATCTTAGCTAGTCATGCTTAATGCTTGAGGGGGGAAAGGGTCATACAAGATAGACAAAACCAGTCCCAGACAGATGGACAGACACGGTGGTACCTCATCCATCTTCTCTGAGGTCGGCGTTCTGTCTCCAACCAGGTCCAAGGCCACCTCAGCTGTCTGGCCCAGAAGCCCAGCAGGGTCCGGGGGGCCTGGCTCGGGTGGAGGCCGAGGCCCAAGGCCCAAGTCGAGCTCCTCGTCCTCATCGGAGTCTGGCAGGGGTGTTGGGCTGATGTCCTCCAGGCCGGTGCTGGAGGGGCGTGAGGAGGGGGGCGTGGGGCCTCGGAAGCCTGGCTGGGAGTTGGTGCCAAAGGGGGCCAGTGGGGAGAGCTGGGAGGAGGAGGAGGAGATGGGGCTGCCCTCCATCTGCAGCTCAGTGTCGGAGTCTGGCTCCCGCAGGAAGAGCAGCTTGGTGCGCTGCTCCTTCAGCAGCATCTCAATGCGCGAGTCCAGGCTGTCGTGGGGCTTCTCTGGCCCTGCAGGGGATGACTCCAGCGTGGGCGTGCCGGGGCTGTCACAGGGCTCAGGACTCCAGCCGAAGGTGGGCCGGCCCCCCAGCTCCATGCTGTTGGTGTCGGGGGGCGGAGGGCCGGGTGGCGTGCCCGGCCTCTCCTTGGCCAGAGGCTCAGCAGGTGGCAGGGGTGGGGGCGCCGGTGCCCTCCGGAACTCCCCGCTGTCGCGGGCCCCAAAGGTGGCTGTGGCTGTGGCTGTGGGCTCTTCTGGGGGTGGAGGGAAGTGGGCCACTGGGGTCTGATATGGAGAGAAAGCAGACTTGAATCCAGGAGCAGAGGTTGCCTGGGCGGGTGGTGGAGTGTGGGCAAATGTGGCCGAATCCTGTGGTTGGGCCTTGAAGGGGGGGCCACTGCTGCCCCCAGTGCCGCTGACTGCTCCGAACGGGAGGTCTGAGGAACCCCGGAAGGCGGCTGTGGCCCCAGCCACCGCAGTGACCGCGGGAGAATTGTGGACATAATGATGTTCATGGCGGCGGTTGTAGGCGTCGGTGAACTTGCTCTCATGGCGCCGGGCCTTGAAGGTGACTGCCGGGTCCTGGCTGAAGAGGTATGAGGGCGTGGGCTGGCGGCTGGAGTAGCTAGAGTCCTGTGAGAAAGGGGTGCCCAGGCGCGGTGTGAGCGGGGTGCCCTGTCCATAGGAGTTGGGTGTGTCCAGGCGGCAGCTGGAGTAAGCAGTGTCCTGGGAGAAGGGTGTCCCACCACTATTGGGGGTGACAGAGGAGGAGCCGGAGCCACAGCCTGCAGATAGGCCTCCATCCTTGAGGCGCTTCAGGGCATCTGACAGCTAAGGAGAAACAGAGATGTGAGACCACTGGGGGAAAACGTGCAATGGAACAGGGCTGTTTTCCCTTCTCACTCTGGCTGCTGGGGAGCTCAGAGCCCAACTGCTCTAGAACTGCAGCATAAGGAATGGAAGAAGGGGAGATTGAGAAGGAGTGTCATGATGGTACTAACTTTTTCTCTAATCTTAGGGGTAGCGAAATATGTTCAGGGAACCTTGAGGGTTTTTCCTAATCCCAGAGGAGACAGATAAAAGAGAAGACCATAACATCTTGGTTTAGGCTGGGATTTTCTTTTTGCCTCAGGCTGTCAGAAATCTAAGACTTTCCAGGCAGGATTATGACCAAGAACTAAAATCTTGTGCACGAGAGGATGGCCAAGGGCTTTATCCTCCTAGCCACCCAGCGTTTTAGGATTTAAAGTGATAAACAGAGGCCAGGCACGGTGGCTCATGCCTGTAATCCCAGCACTTTGGGAAGCCGAGGCGGGTGGATCACTTGAGGTCAGGAGTTCAAGACCAGCCTGGGTCAACATGGTGAAACCCCATCTCTACTAACCAAAAATACAAAAATTAGCCAGGTGTGGTGGTGGGTGCCTGTAATCCCAGCTACTCAAGAGGCTGAGGCAAGAGAATCACTTGAGCCCCGGGGGCAAAGGTTGCAGTGAGCCAAGAGCGTGCCACTGCACTCCAGCCTGGGGACAGAGCGAGACTCCATCTCAAAAAAGTAAATAAAAATAAAGTGATAAACAGGCCAGTGGCAGCTAGTCAGCTTGATGCCAGAGAGGAGCTGGCATGAGACTCGCCCCATGCGAGAACCGTCCCTGGGTCCTGGGAGGCAGTGGTCTGGAAGGAGTCAGTCTTGCTCCGGAAGGCAGGGCATGAACTCTGGTTTCTGGGTTTAGGGGTAGTGGCATGCCCAGGACACCAGACACTAAGGACCCACTAAGAAACAGCAATGTTTGGCATCAACGTGGAAAAGCGGGCCCAGGCAGGCTCTGGGTCTGTGGGAATCACAGCCTGTGCTGGGAGGGGAGAAGCCACAGGAAACAGAACCAATCCCTCAGAGCCCCACTGCAGGAGAGCTTGGGAAAATGGGGCTCTAGGCCCTGCTCCCAATTGTGGGGGGTGTGGCTGGGTTTCACACCCTCCTAGGCCTTGGTCTCCAAAGCTGGAGACAGTGAGGTGGGGGTAGGCTGGGGGTCCTATCAGAGAGTTGGTGAGGCTTTCCAGAGGAGGGGGGCACATCGAAGAGCTGGCAATGGGGCAGACTGACGGCCATAAACCCACCTGCAGGGTCTCATTCACGATTGGAGAGACAGCGTCCAGCTCGCCCACTGGGAGAGTCTGGGGGGTATATCGGCCAGTGACCAACAGTTCATAGAACCGCATTCGGGTTTCCCCTGTGGATGAGCAGGAAAGAGGGGACTCAGTGAGGTTCCAGGATAGAGGAGCCCCCACAGGGATTCCAACCTGTGTGGCACCCCAGTGGGTCCCTCGTGCCCCAGACCCCAGTCCTAGGGAGGCTGTGTGGCCCTGAGTTCCCACCCCTCTGCACCTCACTCAGGGTTCCCACCTCTTTAAGAAAGCTGCTGAGCTGCACCATTTTTCTGATCCTGAGATCCAGAAGCTAATGCCTCCTGGGGCTGAGACTCCCCCAAAGCCAAACCCAGAACTGCCACCCGCGACACCAAGCCCCCCAACCCCTGCATTACCTGGGCCATGGTGCCCAAAGAGCCACATCTTCCCCTTTCTGCTCAATACCCAGGGGTTTGCAGTGAGAGGAGGGGAAGCCCAGTTTGTTAAATATCTGGGGCCAGGTGGGCAGCAGAGTTTGCAACACACTCTAGTAGCACATTACTATGAACTCCACAGGCCCTGACCAGGCTGAGGGCCCCAGGGTGGCCTGGGGAAAACCTTGGGCTTGAACCCTCCACCCCTCAGCAGAAGGAGGCTTTTATAGACCAGGGCCCGGGGGTTATCGATATTTATAGAGCCTCAGAGGCAGCTGCTTACATATGCAAAAAAGACACGTTCCTGGAGCTACACTTTACTGGTCTCTTTCTTGAAATACAAACTTAGTTGGCAGTCTCTGAGGGCTTCTGTGTTTTTTGTTTGTTTGTTTTGCAAAAATGAAATTTTGTTGAGACCTGGCTGCTCCTTAAAATGTGGGCACGTGATAGGGAAGGGGGTGCCACATTCAATTCGATTATCAGGAAGAAATCATGCTGCAACCACCCAAGGTCCTCACTGCCCCCCAACCCCAGAGACTGAGAAGCCAGGGAAAGAGGCGGGAGGGACTGTGGACTGGACAAAAAAGAGGGCTGTGCCCTGAGAGGAGAAACAGAACCAGGCACAGGCTCGGCAAGTGTGCGTGGAATAATCATCACCACCCCCGGCACTGGCTTACAGCTGGGTCAATACATTTTAATCATTAAACGCAAAAAAAGAAAAGTTCTGATTTTCCTGCCTTGGGTTTGGTGTGTCCCAGTTGCCCCTGAACCCCATGCTCACAAAATTCCTGGAAGCTGCACTTTTGCCCTCCCAAGCAGGGTTTCCCAGGGGACCCGGGTGGGCTAGGGACTGAATGGCATCTCCCCACTTAGCTGGTTGGCCCTCAAAGCACTCAGCACCTTCTTTTATTGATGGGAGCTGCCCTAAAGAGGCCTCAGGCACACTTTGGGGAATGCCCTGGAGTCCTACAAGCCCCTTGGTCCTGCAGGGGCCTCCAAAGACCCACAGGGTGAAAGGTATGGCCTCCCCAGCCAGCTCCAGAGAGCACCCAGCTGATTCCAGAGCAGGGGAGGTGCTGCGGTCTCTTTAAGAGAGAGGAGGAAAGACACGGTGTCAACCCCTGAGCGCCCAGAGCCGCCCACCCTGCTCTTCCCGGCTCTGCTCCTCCCTGGCGGCTCTATCGGGAACCTTATCAATGAAACAACACTCCCGGCCCCAGATTGGCTGCCACTTCCAGGGGGGAAGGGGCGGCAAGGGAGCGGGGGACACCCTGGATCCTTAGAGGACTCTCTTTTTAGTTTCCAGACCTTCTCTCGATGTATTTAAAGGCATCCTAGTGGCACTCCCTCAGTCCCCCACAAGTAAACAAACTCTGCCTCTTCCCCTAACACAGGCAACGCTGGGGACTGTCTAAACCCAGGCCACCAGGGCTCAGAGAGGGGGCCTGCGGGGGTGTCAGCGGTGGGGAAGCCTCTGGGTGGTCCCTAGGGGTGCAGTGGCCAAGGACCGGCACAGTTGGTAAATTACAGACTGTCTCCTAGCAACAGACAACACATTTAGCTCCACGCGACTCTACCCTCAGGAGGGGGCTAAGAAAATAAATAAGGTTGTGGGGCGTCGGGGTGGGGGGATTCCAAGGAAGAGTGGGGGTGGTCCTCCCCACGCTGCAGGAGGGACGGGGAGGGAAAGGGTCGGGCTGACAGGTCTCCCCGCGCTCCTCCCCTGCCGGGCTCACCTTTGGTGTCCAGCTCCACGTGGATAATATTGCCCATGACGGAAGTGCTGTGCAAGTGCTGAACGGCATCCTTGGCTCCCCGGACAGTGGCAAAGACCACCTTGGCGATGCCCAGGTGCTTCTTGGTCTTCGGGTTGTACAAAATCTCCACCTCCTCCACCTCCCCATACTTCTTGCACATGTCCCTCAGGAAGTTTTCGCGGATGTTATCATTCAGCTTGGCAAATGTCACCTGCTTCGGAGGCACCGGGCCCACGTAGAACTCATCGATCTGGCAGGGGCCGAGGGAGAAGGGAGTTTGGAGAACGTTTAAACCTAAGGGAAGACACAACATAACCCCCCCGCCCCCCGCAACTCGCCCGCCCGTTGAAAACAATAAAGGGTAAAAAAAACTAAAAAAAAAAAAAATTTTTGAGGGGGGGGAAAAAAAATGCACGCGGGCGGGCCCGGGAAGCGGAGGATTAAATCGTTTGGAACGTGGAAGTCCTCTGGGTTCGGAAGGAAAGGGGAAAAAGAAACAGTTTCTCTTTCCCCACCCCCCATTCTGGCCTCCTCTTCCTGCTGCCGGGTCAGGGGCGACCCCTCGGGCTTAGGAAGTTGTCTTTTAGGGGGCTGGCGAGAGGGGAGAGTCTCGGGGCCAAGCCCCCGGGCGGACTGGAGCCCCCCGCGGGGCGTGCAGGACACTGTATCTACGCCGTGATTACAGTTTCACCCAGTGTTATTTTGTTTACAGTAGCTGAGAGGGGACACCCTCTCGCCAGCGCTCTACCCCTCCCCGCCAAAACTTCCCTGGCCCCGGACGGCGGGAACTGGGAATCCGGCCGGGCTCGGTCAGGACTGGCGTTATTTTCGAACTCGGGGAGGTGGGGGAGGGACGGCGGGGCAGTGGGGAGGGGTCCTACTTTGAATTTGGGCACCGACAGCTCCAGCTCCTTGTTTTTGGTCCAGATCCCGACGACCCGGGGATCTTCGACAATTTCCACCGGGCGGTTGCTGGACATCTGTAGGGAGAAATTGGGGGGCCGGGATGGGAGGGCTGGTCGCCCTCCCCAGGGGCAGACCCCTTTCTCCAGGCACTTGTCAAACTCCAGGGCTGGGGCCCCGTCTGACAGTTGGCCGGGGGGTCGGGCGGGGGGTCCCCGGCCGCTAGGCGCGTCTCCCCGGACGCGGCGGGGGACACGGCTGGGGGGGCACGCCGGCTACTCACCGCCAGGCTGAAATGCTGCCCATCGTAGCGGTACAGTTTATGATGCCCCTTTTTCAGAGCCGGGTCAATCATCAACTTGTAACTTCTCCAATGGTGGTTCCTCCTCTCGCCCGAAGGGCCGGGCTGCGGCGGGGGCTGCTGGTGGTGGTGGTGGGGGGGGTGACTGTTCTCCATGCCGTTAACCCAACCTGAAAACCAGCAAGTTGTTGTCGTCTCCGCCGCGGCGGCGGCGGCCGCTTCTACACACACGCGAAAGAATCCAATCGGCCGGCCCCCACCCCCTCCCACCTTGCCAGCGCGCCCCGAAAGGAGCTGTCTCGCTGGCTCCCCCCAAAACAAGAATGGAGCGAGAGAATAACCCTTCCGGGAGAATTACGCGCCCGCCCGCTCGGCCACCGTCTCGGGGCGGCTGCGAGGGGCTCCCGGGGGTC
>NW_012107585.1:7442929-7445584 GCF_000951045.1 Mandrillus leucophaeus | reverse complement strand
GACCCGGGGAGAGGGCTGGGGTCTAGGGGGCCGAGGGTGTGTGTGGACGCTGGGAACCGCGCGGGGAGGCCGGCGTCGACTCAGAGGAGTTGCAATCGAGGTATCTGCGCTCCAGCTTCCTCCTCCGGCCCGCGACCCCCTCCCCGGAGCTGAGCTGGGGAGGGGAGACCAGGGTTCACCACGTTAGCATTCGCATTCCTGGGAGGATGTAGCCCTCGCCTGGACCTGGGCGATAGAAGCCTTCTTCTGTTTTTATTTTTGGAGGGGATCGCCCTGTAATTGTCCTGAACACATGCTTCCCCCCCTTCCTCCAGCCACCCGCGGAGGAGAGAGTCCCCCTTTTTTGCATTTATCTTTTCCTTCCCCTTTCTTTATTAAAGGTCCGGGAGTGGCGGCGGCCAATCAGCGCGCGGCTTCCATTTTGTGAGTTCAACTCCGAGGCTCCCGGGCTTCGCGAGGACGCGTTTGCAGCCCCCTCTGCCGCTCCTCTCTGGCGGCCGAGGCGCAGGAGCCGCCTCGCCGGGGCTCGGAGCTGGTGTAGCTCATATTGGGGCTCTTTTCGGGGTTTGTAATTTGGCCGTGGGTAGGTAATTGGCTGGAGCAGGGCGGCAGGGCGCGGCAGCCAATCAGCGCGCGGCTTCTATAGGGCTTGAGTTATTAGACGCTGATCTCAAAACATCCTTCATCAGACACGAAGGAGAGGCCAACAGATGAGGGAAGCCATTTTTCTGCAATGGAATTAAATGGCCAAGTGGGTTTTTCCTTTGTTGCAAATGGGGAATGTTTTTCCTTTGACTCTACCATCCAGTTCAGGACGTCTCAGTGTGTTTAACATTTGTCAACAGGCCCAAGGACTCACAGTTGGAAGACTGGAGAAGACTTTTTAAAAAGATCTGGATTTTTCCTTATGACTTGGAATCCATCTTTGTCTTGTATAACTAGGTCATAGCACACCATTCATGTCAGCAGTTAACAGTTTTGAATTCCAAAAAAACCTAAGTAAATGACATATTTTTTTCCTTTTTGTTCTTTGGGTGGGTGGGGGGAGCTTGGAGCTGTCTTAATCTGTATTCTCTTGACTGAACAATAAATTTTTAAATATATCTAGTTTCCTCTATTAAACACTTAAACCTGGCCATCTTATTAACTCCTTCTCTCTTTTTAACAAGGTAATGTTTTAAATGTATATAGCTTTAGAACTAGCGAAATGGCAGCAACAAAAAATTGTGAGCAGTTTACTCTTAGTTTTTAAAAAACCTTTTACATTGTAAGTACCCAATCCATTCTGTCCTGACGCAGTACAGTTTTTATGTTAATGTTGCTGAGATGTCCTTAATTTTCCGAACCTTCATCTGCATGTATGTCTTTGTCTCTCTTGTCTAATATAAGCCAGTTAAGATGCTTTGAGACGATCTTGCTTTTATAAAGCTAAGGTTCTAGCTTTATGCTTTTGAAAATGCTTACAGCACTAAATGCTAGTCAGCTTTCTTCCCCGTAGCTTGTACACTTTCTTTGAAAATCGATCTATTTGAAGAAAAACAGCCCTGTTTTTCTCGTCTTTGGGGTTGGGGGTTGGGGGGAGCTGGTGGGTGAGGGAAAGGAAGACCTTCTCTTTGTGTCGAGAGACTAAAGCCGTCACAGGAAACTAGATTAAAACTGGAAAACAAGTCCTAACTGGTTCCAGCAAACACGTTCAACGTTAAGTGGGGGGTATTTTCTATGGTGGTTGGGCGGCTGGTGTCTTTTGCCTTTTGTTTGATTTGACTGTGTATTTTCGCCTTTTGTCTCTTAATGACGATCACACCATTGCTATATCCAGAGCAGTAAACAGTCCTCAGCGAAGCTGCCTTTTTGCCTACCCAACCCTGGAAAGTTTGCAGAAGTGGAAGGAGCAGAACGTGAGGGTGTAACTTACAAAAAGGTAACAAGAACAAAGACACCACCATAACTCCCAAATTTCCCAACTAAATCAAAAAAAATATATGTTTTTACAATAACGTCTCCAAAACCACCGCCCAGCTTGATCTTCTAGACTCCATGGCACCGGGCTGAGCGGGTAAGTAAGAAAAATAAAAGTGCCTTTTGCCCCTTCGAGGAAACCCTTTTGCAGGCCAAGCAAGGGCTGCGAGTGTTTGGGAGCTGAGGGGAGAAGGAGGATTCTGGAGCATTGTATTTGGCAGCCGGAGCGGGCAGTGGGCGGGGGGTTGGGACACGGAGGGCTCTTCGGGCCCCTGTACCTCTTCTGCCCCAAGGGCGAGAAGAGGGGCTCCGCAGCGACCCTCGGGGGCTCATGGAGCCGCCTGCCTTCGCCCCCCTCGCTCTTCCCAGGTCTGAGCCTGGATGGGGAGAAGAAATTGAAGTGCTTTGGAGACGGGGGGCTTAAAAGACGAGGGAGCCTCATCGCCCAGCCTTTGGTCCTCTTTCCCTTTCGATCGTGAGGATTCCGCACCCCGAAGCCGGCTTCTCGGAGCTCCGGGGTGCGCCTGCGCTGGCAACGCGAAGGAGGACAAAAGGCCGGCGTCCATGTTGGCACCATGACGCAGCATCTCCGCCTGCAGCCCGGCGCTCCTGTCCTCCTGGCCGCGCTCGCTCCTCCTCCCAAACACCAGTTTTCTTTACAGGCTTCGAGCCCGTCGCGGCTGGGCTGGGCTGGGC
>NW_012107585.1:7424728-7441999 GCF_000951045.1 Mandrillus leucophaeus | reverse complement strand
CCGGCCGCCCGGGCCGCTGGGGGTGGGGCGATGTCTGGGGGGCTCCCTTTCAGCCCCGGAGCCCCCGTCCACTGTGCCTTCGGCCGGTCACATCTCTCTCCCCCCACGCCCTGATCCGCCCTCCACCTTCCTCCCCTCCAGGTTCTGGGCCAGAGAAGGGGCGACAGCCGGGCACCCCCCGAATGGACAATTTTTCCTTCTGTCGACGGCAGGGGCAGGCCTAGTTTGACCCTGACAGTCCTCCCATTAAGGTAGGTGTGAGTCCTTGCCCAGACCGTGAGGGAGATTTGGGGGGCTCTGGCCTGCAGCCCAGGGAGGGCGGAACCCCAAACCCGCCGGGCTGGTTCTGCGGCCCCGCCCCCCCAGCTGCGAGCGCTTAGGGCCGCCTGCTGGGCCGCCAGGGCCATCCATCCCCGCCTGTCAGCTTCTGTTGTCAGGCATTTGGGGCGTGCAATTCTCTGCCGAATTTAGCAGCATACGAGAGGCTCCACTTGCAAGTATTTCCCAGTTGTGTGTTTTTCGGCGGGGGGAGGGCCCTGGGTGCCTCCTACTTCTAAAAGACACAGGTCACTGCCAGAAAGCCCAACTGTGTTGTGGCCTCCCTTCCAGCCGTCCCCGTGGGGCATTTGGGGTGACAGTGTGAGCCATCCTCGGATGTCTGGCTGCTAGGGAGGCAAAGAACAGAGATCCGGGGTCCCAGCCAGCTTTCTTTATGAAAGGGCCGTCCTTGACGCTTCACCACCTTCCTGGGATTCTTGTTTTCTTCTCCAGTCCCCAGATGGGCAGGCCTGTATATAAGCCTTAGTGTTTAGAACCGGACAAAGCTGGATTTGAAACCTGGCGAGCCATTGAACAGCTTATGGCCTTGCGTAAGCGGCATAGCCTCCAAGCCTGTTTCTCCATCTCCAAAAACAGGGCTAGATCAGTGATTCTTAGTCTGGAACCGGCATCAGAATCCCACCCGAAGGGGGACTCATTGAAAATGGACCACCGGGCCTGGTGCCTGAGTGTCTGATTCAGTGGGTGGGTCCTGAGGACTGGCATTTCTAACAAGTTCCCAGGTGAGGCTGATGCTGTGGTCAGAACACGTTTTGAGACCCCAGCCTGGTAACACCTGGGGTTTTGACGCAGAAGTGCCAAGTTCCACGCTTGGCACATAGTAATTGATTTCATTCTAACACTAGCCGACTTCACATACTGAATAGTTTCCCATCTCAGCGTTTGAGAAGCTCCACAGCTGGAGATGGCGGCCCTTGGTCTGGGACCCCCCCATGTGATCTCTGCTTTGTGATTGCGTTGATGAACCATTTGCGTCCAGGTGCTCCAGATCACACCACTCCCCTATTTGGGAGGTGTGCCCCACTCCTGCTGTGAGGGCTACACTGAGCTCTGGGGACCTGTGGGGATAAACAGGGAGACCTTGCTAAAGGTATCTTGGTGCTAAGGGAGATAGTTCGCCGTGAGCTAGGATCTCGATAGTGCTGGTGACCTTGGGTGAGTGTCTCCCTTTAAAATGATAAGGATGCCTGCTGGAAAGGGTGGGTGGGAGGATTAAGTGCCTTAAGGAGGCCCTCCTCCCAAACTTTTAGTTGGCCTTCCTTGTGGTTGTGGTTATTGCTGGGAGTGGCTGCAGGGGGTGGGCGCTGGGCTGCCTCAGAGCTCCCCCGCCCCACCAGTCCACCTGCGGAAGCACATGTCCCTGCCTCAGGGCAAAGGGGAATCTAGCGCTCCGGCTCCCGGGGAAGGCAGCCCATGCGGTTCTCCTCTGGAGTGGTTGAGTCCAGCTGGAGGTAGAGGCCTTTCCCCAGCCGCACAGGCTGTTCCATAGTGGGGTCAAGATTTGGGTCACACACCCATGATCCGGGGAGAAGTGACTCGCCCAAGGTCACAAGGCCACCACCAGTAGAGCCAGGATGGGGTTCCAGGTGGCTTGACTTGGCAGCCAGCGCCTGTGCCCATGGCACCCCCTCACCCCAGCTGTCTGGGTTATTTTGGGCTTCCTCCCGTGCCAGCTGTCTGCTGGCATCCCTGCCCAGGACTGTCTGGTTGGAAGTAACCGGCGTGGTGCTGTTGGCTCCTCCTCTGAGGGCCAGGGCTGGGTCTTCAATCCCCGATGAGCTGTCCTGGGTCCAGCTCCTTTGCTGGGAGGGAAGGGTGTTCCTGCCCAGACTCCCCTCTGCACAAGTACAGCAAGAGGGCGAAAGCACCTGATAAAAATTGAGGTTCACATTGTTAATGTCCCAAAAGCCTCTTCTATACTCCCTGAAACCTGTTTTACATTTGGCTCTGCAGAGTCTTCGATGCTCTCTGGGTGGGGTCTTTACTGCCCACCTGCTTTGGATAATTAAGTAATTGACGTACGTCTCTCTCCCAGCTGCACCCTGGAGGGCTCCAGCCAGTTTCTCCCCTCCCTGGATCCAATCAGGGAGCTGTTGGGTGCTCAGCTGTGGTCTGGATGTGGTTCTCAGCGCGGTGTCGGGACCCACCTGGCTGGACTGTACTCCTCTACTCCTCTCCCTGTACCCTCTCCCTGTGCTTTGGTCCCTTTTCTTTGTCCCCCCACCATCACCTCCTGGGGCAGGGAGGGTGGGGCAGTTTGTCCTCTTGCTGCTGTTCCTGCTGGTCCCTCGAGGGCGCCCCGCCCACCGGTCACCCAGCGAACGTGGGGCGGGGCTGCTCCTGGCGCCCGGCCCTGAGGCCTGCAGAGAGAGGGCCACGCCAGCGGAAGGGCCGGCCAGGAGGTGGCAGGACTTGCTTTACTACTGAGTCGCTGGCGTCCCCGCCTCTTCCGGCCCCTCCGCCCGGAATCCTAGTGCGGAACGTGACCTTTCGGACCCTCTGGGTGGAGACACAGCCTCTGCCTAGGCTGTGCAGTGAGACGGCCCCACCATCTCAAGTCGCCTGGCCCAGTGCGTCTCTAGCTGGCATGTGACCTCCAGCAAACTCCTGCACCTGAGCGCTGGGAGGAGCAGGTCCGGCAATAGGCAATAATTTTTTTTTTTTTTTTTTTGAGATAGAGTTTCACTCTTGTTGACCAGGCAATGGTGCATCTGGGCTCACCGCAGCCGCCGCCTCCAGAGTTCAAGCGATTCTTAGCCTCAGCCTCAGAGTAGCTGGGATTACAGGCATGTGCCACCATGCCCGGCTAATTTTGTATTTTTAGAGACAGGGTTTCTCCATGTTGGTCAGGCTGGTCTCGAACTGACCTCAGGTGATCCGCCCGCCTCGGCCTCCCGAAGTGCTGGATTCCAGGCGTGAGCCGCCGCGCCCGGCAGACAATAACGTTCTGAGTTGTTGCTGAATCTGGCTTTTGTGAGGGGAACTTTTAGCACTCAAGGAGTGGCCTTGCCTCTGGCCCGTCCCCAAGTGCTCATGGGCAGCCAAGGCGGGGGGACTGCTCGGGCTTGGTAGATGTACTTGCCAGGCCAGCTCCCGTCCCGGGGACCTCAGGGAGTAGCTTCATCCCTGAAGGCTCAGTGTCTCCTGCCTCATGTGGGTGGCCCCTCTGCAGGGTTCTCAGGCACCCAGGGAAGTGGGTGCCACAGCCTCACTGGGGCTGGCTGGGCTTTGCTCTGACAACACAGCAGTGGCTAAGCCCCTCAGCTCTCCGGGGCTCGGTTTCCCTGTTGGCCGCACTATGGCGTAGGCCCCGGTGTGGACACCGATGAGCTGACCCCCCACAAATACCACTTGGCCGCTCCCCCAGGCTTCAGTGACCCAAGAGCCCTTGTGTGAAGAACCAGCTTAAAGAATCTTTCTTGCCTTCTCAAACTCTCCAGGAATTCCTGGTGACTGGAAGGGGAGTGACACGGGTCCTCAACCTCTAGCAGGTAAGGGAGCTGCCTCCTGGGTGGGTGTGCCCAGTTCCTCAGCGGGCCCAGCGGGGCCCAGCCTCCAAGGAAGCTCCGAGCAGCTGGCTTAGCTCTGAGGTATTTTTAGCTACAGATCCAGCCCCTTCCATCACCACAACAGTCGAGTCCAAATCAAACGCGCTCCAGGCAGGTGGGACTGGGGTTCTGCCAGCCTCCTGGCCAGCAGGGGTGGGTAGGCAGACTGGGGCCAGTATCGGCTGTTCTGCCTGGGCCCAGGCCGGGCTGGGAAAGCACACTTGTTCTCATTTCCCGCCTCCACTTTCGTGCCAGCTTGTGCTGTCATAAGCAGAGATTCACAGCCCCATTTCTTGGATGGAAAAAGTGGATACTGAGGTCTGAGGCTTTTGAGGACAGTCAGGAGCCCCCCTTTGGGCTCGAGTGACCCACTCACCAGCTTCTGGTCCTCTTCCACCACCTGGAATGCCTTGGCTACCTCCTGTGGTCCTAGGGAACCTCGGCCCCAGCCCTGCCTCCCCAGCCAGTCACAGCTCCTCCCTGGTCACCCTGGGGACCTCAGGGCCCGGCTGGTGGCTGTGCTCCTCTCCTTCTGTCCCCCAGTCCCATGGAGCCTGGCAGGCAACTCCTCCATGATCTGAACCCCGTTACCTTGACAGCCCTGCCTGGCCTCCCCTCTCATGGCCCAGCCACCCCAGAACCTGAAGAGGTTTTCTAGCTGCCGTGCATTTGTCAGGCCGGGTTACCCACCCTACTTTTCCTGCCTGCCCTCCAGTGCTGCCAAGCCCAGTGTGCCAGCCAGCACTCAGCCTTCTGTAAAGGGTTCCCCTCTCCCAACCTGACTTCCTGGAAAGCTGGAGCATAACTGCCTCTCAATAAACGTGTTGCGAAAAAGGAGTGGATAAGTTGCTGTGCATTTGTCTAGGGGGTGCTTGACCCAAGAGACTCCCCTTTGCCCAGTGCCCGGAGAGGGCGTCCACTGAGAATCTGGGGTGCCTTCTGGCCTCCCCTTCCCAGCTCTGCCGTGGTCTTGGGATTCTGTGGGCGGTCGCTGCTGCCCTCTGGTGGTCAGACCGTGCCTTCCTTGCAGCGGCTGAGAACCTTGACCATGGAACTGCCAGGTTGGCGGTTTTCCTCCACGAAAGTGAGGTTTACATGAGCCTTGCCGGGATCTTGAAAACTGGGAGTCTTTGGGGTGGGATCGCCAGCAAAAAGATCTTGAGTCCTGCCAGCCCCTATCTGCGGAAACTACGGAAGGTCACTTGCCCCCAACTATGCTGCTATTGAGGTTTTGTTAGAAATGGGCTCTTCTACCCCAGCTGGTAGGATCCAACTCTCGGCCATGCTCCCGTGCCTATCTGCCGTGGAGCAGCTCCAGGGAGGTCCCTCTGCCACCCTGTCCACTCACCTGGCTGGTGCAGAGGGCAGTCATCCTGCCCGGGGTGAGGGGTAAGACGAGGGGTGGGGGTTACGGGTGATTCAGCCAGCAGCCCTGATAGCACTGCCTACAGTAAGTGCTCAACAAAAGCTGTTTTGATCATGGGACGGGAGAGTTGGGGGGATTCCTGAGATGAAGGACATGTGGCTGCTGGCAAGGAAACGCATTTTCTTACATTTCTTGATGGGTGTGGGGTTAGTCTCCAAAGCTCAAGGAGAGGGATCAAGCTGACTTCAACTAGAGCTACTCCAACCTGCCCCTCCCTGACGGCGTCTTGCGTGGTTCACGCCTCTGGCTCCTGTCGGAAGGAGGCGCCCGCCCTTCGTGGTTTGGGGTCAACCTGCGGCCGGCGCCGAGACGATTGCCCGGCAGAGGGCGCTGGACGTCCACCCTGCAGCCCGGGGTCGGGGTGCGGGTAAGCGGAGCCCAGTTCCACACCCCGAACCCGCGTACACGCAGGCGTCCCTAGCCCAGGCGAGGTGGGCAGACACGACCCTCGCGTCAGCATCTTCCCTGGTGCCACCGCAGCTACCTCCTGTGGGGAAACTGAGGCCAGAGGCGGACATGCGCCAAGCCACGCCGCTGGGGCAGTGCAAAGTTGGGCTCTTCCCAGAGCTCGAGGCCTGGGGCTCCTCGCACCAGGTGCACAGCCAGCCAATCCGGGAGGTCCTGTCTGGCCGCGCCGGCCAATCAGAGGGTCCCTGCCGTAGGCGGAGCCTGCCAATCAGGGGCACCTGGAGTCGCTGGGCAGCCACGATCGGGTCTCGCCGGCGAGGGGCGCGCCGTGACGCGCAGAGGGTGGCGGTGGGATGGGGGTGGGAGCTTCTCTCGCAGCTGAGCCCCGTTTCTCCGGTGCCGCAGTATCCCTGGGACTGAGAGCTGAATACCCACACCCAGGGCTGGGACCTTAGCAGAAAGGAAACTGAGGCTGGGAGGTCGGCCGGGAGGCTGCCTGGCGGAGGTGGCGCCGCTCTGAGTGGGCGGGGCTAGTTCCGGCCCCGCCCCGCCCCCGACCTCTTGGCTCCGCTAGTGCTGGGCGCGCAGCCGCCAGTGCTGCGGGCTCCGGGCTATGGATGCCCCCGGGGCCCCGGCCCCGACCGCCGCCCCCGGTCCGGGCAGGAAGGAGCTGAAGATCGTGATCGTGGGTGACGGCGGCTGCGGCAAGACCTCGCTGCTCATGGTGTACAGCCAGGGCTCCTTCCCCGAGGTGAGGCCCGCAGCGGGGCTGGGGTGGGGGCGATGGACGCCCCTCAGCCTGAGCCCAGAGCCCCGACCCTCGGTCCCCGGCGTCGCGAGTACGGAGAGGCGGCCGCCACCCCGGGGCGCCCCTCGGGAATTCCAGAGCCCAGCGGGGTGAGGGCGTGCTGATCCGGGACGAGTGAGGGGGGTGGACAGTGGGTTTAGTTGGAACCTTGGCCCCCGCAGGCCCCACTAAGGACCAACCGACCCCCTCTCCCGCAGCACTATGCCCCGTCGGTGTTCGAGAAGTACACGGCCAGCGTGACCGTTGGCACCAAGGAAGTCACCCTGAATCTCTACGACACGGCCGGTGAGTGCGTCTGCGCCCCCGGGGTCCCGGGGGTCCGCCCGCCCGAAGGGTTTCCCCTCCCGGGCGTCCCCCACCGGGCGTCCCTGCCCAGCAGCCTTGCCAGGGTCCTGGCCGGCTCTTCACTCCTGGAGGCCGCTCAGGGGCGCTGGCTGCGCGACCCTAGAGGCCAAGCCCTATATATAAGTGGAGAGTGTGGAGGAGGAGGTGAACTCCGGGGCCACCCTCCCAGCTCTGTGCTGAGAGCCCACAGCTCGTTCCTCTGTTGTGGTTCTAGAAAGCAGTGGGCTGCTCTTGGGCCTCCCATGGTTCCAGGATTGCTGCGCTGCCTGCTGTGGTCTCTGCAGACTCTGTGGGCTGCAGATTTGAGCCCCCTGGTGCTCGGATTGCCTGGGCTGTGTGTCTGGGTCTTGTGGTTCTGGAATGCTCCCGGCTGCAAATCAGCCTGTGGCTCCAGGGCTCTGTGGCCCGCGCTCTGCAGCCTGAGGCTCTGGGGTCCTGTGGATGCGAGTTCTGTGTCTGCAACTCCCAGGATTCCACGGCTTGCAGTTGGTGGTTCTGGAATTGTGTGGCTACAATTATTTCTGTGCTTTCCCAGTTCCCTGGGACAAAACCAGACAGTGTAGAAAATGAACTGAGGAAGGAACAGAGCACTGGGGGCAGGGGCCCCACACCAGGCTCTGCCTGCCACCTGCAGCCCCCCGTGGGTGGTCTACGGATTTATGTGCAATTGCTTGGGAGTCGGTGTTGTGAGGGGCGGGGACGGGAGAAACGCAGTCAGTGGGAGGACCCTGACTCCCTTCTGGGCTTCATCAACATTGGGGACCAAAGGTTGACATCCCCAGGTGAGGCCTCACCCCACCTCTGTGACTCAGTGTTTAGTGACCTGCAGGGAACCACGTCACCAGGTGGCCCTCTCCTGCCAGCCAAGCCTTGTATGTGTGAGGTGAGGTCAGACACTGACGTAGGATGGAACCAAAATCCAGACACCTCCACCCCTAGGTAGACCTTGGAGAGGACCCGAAAAGGGGCTGTTCTAGCTCAGAGCCCCCTCCATTCCGACTTCAGCAGGTCCTACCGTGGTCTCTGAGAAACCTGTCTTTGTGGGATGTGGGCCCTGTAGGGCCACCCCCAAAACAGGGCCTGTCTCTAGCCCCTGGTGAGCTGAGAGAGCTGAGACATCAGAGGAATTCCCGAGGCGTGGCCCAGAGGGTAGTAAGAGTCATGGTCTGGGACACTTTTACTTTCATGTTTCTTGTCCAGGAGCCAGGGAGGGGCAAGGTCATTAACCCCACTTTTTGAGTCAAGTGCTCCTGAGTGGAGACATTTACAGCAGCCCACTGCCCTGCAAGAGCCAGGAGGCTTTTTCTTTCCTCCTCCTCTGCCCTCAGGGCCTCCCCTATCAGGTCCCGGGGTTCACTGTTCAGGGCAGCCTCCACATCATGAGAACAGGGATGGCCTTTCTGGCCTTTCCCAGAGAGCGATGCTCAAGGAACATGTCAGAGTAGATTGTGGTGTGGAGATTCTGGAAAGCTGCAAGGTGATGTAGGAAGAACTTGTGCAAAGAGCTGCTACCGGAGGGATGGAGGAGCGTCCCCTGCTACAGTTACCAGGAGCAGGCGACCACCGGCACTATGGGGATCCCATCCACGGTCCCATCCTGTTCCTGCCACCCTCTTTGGAGTCAGATCTGGGCTTTGACCGCAGCTCTATTGGCTACGTATCATTGGGGATGTCTGGGCCTCAGTTTCCTGATCTGTCATGAGCACTAAGAGGGTCATGAGGATTAAATCAGATTAATATATTATGTCCACCGACCTGCCCGACATGGTGAAACCCCATCTCTACTAAAAATCCAAAAATTAGCTGGGCATGATGGCGGGCACCTGTAATCCCAGCTACTCGGGAGGCTGAGGCAGGAGAATCATTTGAACCCAGGAGGTGGAGCTTGCAGTGAGCCGAGATTGTGCCATTGCACTCCAGCCTGGGCGACAGGGCGAGACTCCGTTTCCTAGCACTTTGGGAGGCTGAGGCAGGAGGATTGCTTGAAGCCAGGAGTTCAAGACCAGCCTGGGCAACATGACGAAACCCCATCTCTACTAAAAATACAAAAAATACAAAAATTAGCCAGGATTGCTTGAACCCAGGAGGCAGAAGTTGCAGTGAGTTAAGATCACGCCACTGCATTCCAGCCTGGGCAACAGAGCGTGACCCTGTTTCAAAAAATTAAAAATAAAAAAAATTAAAAAGACCCTTCTACCATCCCTGCCCAGCCCTAGCTCGATCCTGTGCTTTGGAATCTACAGTGCCATGCCCTGAGCTGGCCCCCAGCCCCTGCTGCAGTGGGGAGATCTGTCTTCCCTGGCAAGTCTCTTCCAAGCAGCAGAGAAGCAGGGCTCATGGGAGGAGGTTGGCCTCATAGTCTGACAGACCAAGGAGGGGTACCCAGGGAGAAGAAATCTGGCTGCTCCCTGTAGGGGGTGTCCCCCCATGACCGGGGAAGGCCTGCTCATAGGAGGAAATTCCCTGGTCAGTGAGTGCCACCAGGGAGAGCCCAGGTCCCAGTGCTTGTCATGGAGCAAGGCTTGGAAGGTGATGGAATGAATGGGTAATAGATCCAAATGCCGGAGATGATTTATCTCTGCCTGCAGGTGGACGGCTCTCGGGAGAACATGACAGAAAGCCATGGCCAGGAGGTCACATAGAGAGAGGCAAAAGGCCAAGAGGGTGAGGGAATGGCCAAGCCAGAAATGAGTCTAGTAAACGTAGTTGTAGAAAGTTCTAGAACCCAATGGGCTACACCCAGTGGCGGAAGGGGCGTCTTCCCAACTGGTGGCCACCAGAGCTGTGAGACAGGGGTGGCTCTCGGAGGCTGAATTTCTCCACACCCAGACCTGCCCACAGGAGCCCTGGTGGAAGGCCTGTCTGGCTGTCTCCATCCTGAGGAAGTAGTTAGGGACACCACAGCGGAGGGTGGGCAGATGGGGTGACAGGGCTCTCAGGGCTCAGAGGGGAAAGGGCGGGGGCCGTGGCACCCACTGCTCTGTTGGCCTCACCCGGGCCCCGACATCCTCTGAGGCAGGAAGCTGCGGTGAAGTCTGAAGTTTCCTGGGCAGGGAGAGGCGGGGTGAGGTGGGCTGTGAAGACGCAGATGGGAGACTGAGCTTATCGGGGCCAAGGTGTGGGGTCCAGGGTTGGAGGGGCACAGAATGGGGTGGGGGTTGCCCTGGGAGCAGTGGTCCCCTTCTCAGCCTGAGATGGGAACAGAAAGAAAATTGGCGGGCCATGGAGTAGGAGTTGCTAAGACAAGGAACCAGGGACAGGTGGGCGTCGTGAGCCCCAGAAGCACCGGAGGCCTGGGCTGAGCCAAGGCTGGGGTCACCCAGAAGGTGGTCTCAACTCCCAGTTGGGGCTGCGCAGCCCCTGTCTTCCTGGGGAAGCACCGGTGGCCCCAGCAGAGTGAGTAAAAGTGGGTTCCTCTTCTGACAGCTTCCCTTCTCACGCTGCCAGCACCCCTCCCTGACCAACGCCCCAGCTGGAGCTGGGGGCCACCTGCCCTGTGTGTCCTCCTGAAGATTTGAGGTCTTCTCTCCTTAACTCTGCCCTGGGCCTTAGAGACCCCTGTCCCTGGAAGCAGGACTGCCTTGGCAAAGCCTCATCCCACCAAGAAAATAGTCCTGTGTGCGGCATGAGCCTCCCTTCCCCCAGCCCTGCCGCAGCACCGCCCAAGTGTACGTCAGGACGATGGGCGGCTTCACGGGCCTAGAGACTTCCTCACCAGAAGCACGTGCATCCTTTGCGTATAATTCCTGGGTTTTTTTTGGTTTTTGGTTTTTGGTTTTTTTTTGGTGGGTAGGGGCTGTGGTTAGAGACAGGGTCTCGCTCTGTCACCCAGGCTGGAGTCTGTAGCATGATCATAACTCACTGCAGCCTCAGCCTCTTGGGCTCAAGTGATCCTCTCACCTCAGCCTCCCAAAGTGCTGAGATTACAGGTGTGAGCCACCATGCCTGGTCTCCTGGGCTGTTTTAATCTCTAAGCCCATCTGCAGTGGCTGGATGGGCCCCCCTGTGGCTACGGGCAGGTGACATAGACCCTTTCAGCCCCAGGATCATTTTTGTAGAATGTAGAGGGTAATGGTATCACCTGGTGGCTGGGAGGCCCGTAAAGCTTCTGGGTCCAAAGATTCTGGAGGTTCTGACCCCCCGCCATGCCAGGCTATTAACTTCTCCTGGAAGTTTCTGTTTCAAGAGTAACCCAATAGCCTTCTTCCTGCCTCCCAGCACTGCCCCCGACTCTGCCCCCGCCCCCGGCCCGGCACCTGCACCGGCACCGCTCCGGCTCCAAGCTCCAAGCTCCAAGCTCCAAGCTCCAAGTGTTGCCTCCCTTCTCCTGGGCTTTCACCTTCCAGATTAGGGGTGGGGTTATCACTGTTATCACCCCCCCTCCCAGATAAGGAAATTGACACCCAGAGAGGGAAATGTGGGCGTCAATTCGAGATGTGGAGGCTGCCCTGAACAGTCCCGCCCAGAATGTGCATGAGTGAATGGAACCTGACCCCCGACTCATATGAGAGAAGGTATTTATTAACAGTACACTCCCCCATCCCCAAGTGGGCATGGGATTGGTGCACCCGGAAGTACATCCTCTGCAGGCCTGGTCCCCCCAACCCCCCATGCCCCAAAGGCCCACACTGAATTCTAGGGAAGGCTGGGCTGGGCAGAGTCAAGCCAGGACGGCAACCTGGAGGAAGCGCTGGAGTCAGAGCTGGCTGCCTCTCCCTTCCCAGAGGCCCTCTTTCTTGAGAGGGCTGACATTTTTCCTCACCTGGTCAGGACTGGGACAAGTAGGGTGAGGATTCCTTCCTGTTTTCTGGGGTAGGCTAAGAAAAAAAAAATACCCCAGCAGGGTCCTCTGTTATTTACAAAGCTTCCCCTTAACTGTGTGGCCTGGGGCAAGTCACTCCAGCTCTCTATGCTTCCGTTTCTCAGCCTGTAAAATGGGGCCAACAATAGTGTCTACCTTGTAGGGTTTTTTGGGGAAAGATGAGTTAATCCAGGTGAATGGCTTCGGGCTAGACCTGGCATGTAACACAGAAGCCTTCATGGATAGGTGCTGCCAGAATCACAGTGGTCCACTCCTGCAGCCCCAGCTCCTCGGGAGGCTGAGGCAGGAGGATGGCTTGAGCCCAGGAGATTGAGGCTGGAGTGAGCTGTGATCACACCACTGCGCTCCAGCCTGGCAACAGAACAAAACCCTTTTTTTTTTTTTTTCCGAGGCAGAGTCTCACTCTGTTGCCCAGACTGGAGTGTAGTGGTTTGATCTCAGCTCACTGCAACCTCTGCCTCCCTAGCTCAAGTGATTCTCCTGCCTCAGCCTCCCAAGTAGCTAGGATTACAGGCATGTGCCACCACGCCCAGCTAATTTTTGTATTTTTAGTAGAGACAGCGTTTCATCATGTTGCCCAGGCTGGTCTTGAACTCTTGACCTCAAGTGATCCGCCCGCCTCAGCCTCCCAAAATGCTGGGATTACAAGCATGAGCCACGGCGCCCGGCCTAGACCGTGACTTTTATATGAGAGAGAGAGAGTCGATACTAAACATCTTTATTATTACTGTCATCAAGGCTCACTCACTTTTCGCATCTCCATTTCACAGATGAGGAAACTGAGGCCCAGAGGTTAATTCCCAGCTGGGAAGGCTGGGGACAGCTTCCTGGAAGAACTGGTGCTTTTAGAATGGCCTGGCAGGCAGCTGACCTTGGGGACTGGTTGGCCTCTGGCTCACAGGGTGCTTGTCTCTGACCTTGACGAAGGCCCCCTCCACCACTTGGGCTCTCAACAGGAAGAACTGTCCCCGCCCAGCGTACCTCCCCGGGGGACTGCTTGAATGAACACAGGTCAGGAAGTGGAATGCCCTTGCCAAGGCTGCAGGGGCACCTAAAGCCAGAGAGATGACTATTAACCCTCTTCACCCACTCCTTCCTTTGAGCCTTCCTTCACCGAATGTGTATTGCGCTCACCTGTGTTCCCAGGGGCACAACAGTGAACAGCACAGAGGTGGTTCCTGCCCGCCCAAGAGGCAAACAAAAACACCCAGAGAATTACTGTTTTTTTGTTTTTTATTTTTGTTTTTGCTTTGAGGCAGAGTTTCGCTCTGTCCCCCAGGCTGTAGTGAAATGGCACGATCTCAGCTCACCGCAACCTCAGCCTCCCAGGTTCAAGCGATTCTCTAGCCTCAGCCTCCCAAGTAGCTGGGACTACAGGTGCCCACCACCACACCCGGCTAGTTTTTGTATTTTTGGTAGAGACGAGGTTTCACCATGTTGGCCAGGCTGGTCTCGAACTCCTGACCTCAAGTGATCCACCTGCCTCCACCTCCCAAAGTGCTGGGATTACAGGTGTGAATCACCCCGCCTGGCCCCAGAGAAGTATTGTGAAATCAGGTAGGGGTGAGAGGCATGAGTAAAGCCCCCGTCACGTGGCAGACTGCCAAGGAGGCTGTTTCAGAGCAGTCAGGAAAGGTCTCTGGGAGGAGGCGACATTCCATAGAGCCCTGAAGGAGAGGAGGGAAGGAGCCACACTGTTCCCTGTTGAAAGAACCTCCTGGAGGAGTGAACAGCAAGGGCAGAGGCCCCAGGAGAGGCAGGCAGGCTGTGATTGCCTCCAGCGCTCCGGGGCTGACTTCTTCCTTCACCCGCTGCAGCCTGATGCCTGCCCCGCCACCTCCTGTCCTGATGTCACTGCAGGCTGTAGTTGCCAAACCCAGTGGGCAAGTCTCAACCCTTGTCTCTGCTGTGTGTGACAAGAGTGGAACAACCTTGACAGACGTGGCAGCTCATGCCTGTAACCCCAGCACTTTGGGAGGCTGAGGCAGGTGGATCACCTCAGGTCAGGAGTTTGAGACTAGCCTGGCCAACATGGTGAAACCCCGTCTCTACTAAAAATACAAAAGAAAGCCGGGCGCTATGGCTCACACCTGTAATCCCAGCACTTTGGGAGGCTGAGGCGGGTGGATCACGAGGTCAGGAGATTGAGACCATCCTGGCTAACACAGTGAAACCCCGCCTCTACTAAAAATACAAAAAATTAGCTTGGCGTGGTGGCGGGCACCTGTAGTCCCAGTTACATGGGAGGCTGAGGCAGGAGAATTGCTTGAACCTGGAAGGCGGAGGTTGCAGTGAGCCAAGATCGCACCACTGCACTCCAGCCTGGGTGACAGAGTGAGACTCTCTCTCAAAAATAAAATAAAATAATAAAAATACAAAAAAAATTAGCCAGGCACGTTGGCACCTGCCTTAGTCCCAGCTACTCAAGAGGCTGAGGCAGGAGAATCATTTGAACCCAGGAGGCGGAGCTTACAGTGAGCCGAGGTCGTGCCACTGCACTCCAGCCTGGGCAACCGAGCAAGACCCTGTCTCCAAAAAAAAAAAAAAAAAGTAAGGAAGTGAAGAAAAGAAAAAAAGAAATGAGAGAAGCCGTCCAAGGGGGCTCCATTTTACAAACTTATCCGAGGTTTCACTTTCTGTAGTTTCAGTTACCTGAGGTCTGAAAGTATTAAATGGAAAATTCCAGAAATAATTCATAAATTTGAGATCATGCACCGCTCTGAGTAGCGTGATGAGATTGCGCGCGGTCCCGCTGTATCCCACCAGGGATGTGATTCGCCCCTTCCTCTGTGTATCCCTGCTGGAGACACCACCTGCCCATGAGTCAGTCAGCAGCTGGCTCGGTAACAGGCCAGGCTGGTCTTGAACTCCTGAGTTCAAGTGATCCGCCCGCCTCGGCTTCCCAGAGTGCTGGGATTACAGGTGTGAGCCACGGTGCCTGGTCCCGTTTTATTTTATTATTATTGTTGTTAATCTCTTACTGTGCCTAAGTCATAAACTAAGCTGTCTTATAGGTGTGTACATATAGAAAAAAACAGCATATCTAGGGTTCTAGACTGTCCGTGGTTTCATACATCCACTGGGGGTCTTGGAATCCACCCTTGTGGGTTGGGGGGACTACTGTACCTGTTCGCTCCTGCCATAGTTGTAAAAGGGAATATGTTATGCCAGAACTATGAACCCCATTGTTACATCTTAAAGGACCAGAACCTATTTTTGCACAATACACGTTAGTGTGTATCAGCAGAAGGAACATCCCACTTGGAATTTCATGAGCTGGGGTTAACTCCTGGCCCAGTCACTGAGTCACTGACCTCAAGCGAGTCACTTCACTGCTGTGACTCTCAGGCTTTTCCTATGCAGTGCGAGTGTTCATCATTTCCCTGCCACATCTGGCTGTCATGCAAGGATTTTTTTTTTTTTTTTTTTCCTTTTTGAGACAAAGTCTCACTGTGTCACCCAGGCTGGAGTATAGTGGCATGATCTCGGGGCTCACTGCAACCTCCACCTCCCAGGTTCAAGCAATTCTCCTGCCTTAGCCTCTGGAGTAGCTGGGATTACAGGCACCTGCCACCACGCCCAGCTAATTTTTGTATTTTTAGTAGAGACGGGGTTTCACCATCTTGGTTAGGCTGGTCTCAAACTCCTGACCTCGTGATCCCCCTGCCTCGGCCTCCCAAAGTGCTGGGATTACAGGCGTGAGCCACCGTGCCCAGCTTTTTTTTTTTTTTTTTGAGACTGAGTCTCTCTCGGTTGCCAGGCTGGAGTTCAGTGGCGTGATCTTGGCTCACTGCAACCTCCACCTCCCAGGTTCAAGCAATTTTCCTGCCTCAGCTTCCCAAGTAGCTGGGACTACAGGCTCACACAACCACGCCCAGCTAATTTTTGTATTTTTAGTAGAGACAGGGGTTCATCATGTTGACGAGGATGGTCTCGATCTCTTGACCTCGTAATTCACCTGCCTCAGCCTCCCAAAGTGCTGGGATTACAGGCATGAGCCATCACGCCTTGCCAAGGATTTCTTAATATTTCTAGACTAAAGCACCCTGAAAACTGCATAGAGTATAGGATGTATTATTATAAAGACACATGCAGGGGGCAGGCAGTTATCCTCAAAAGGGAAAAAATGTAGCCGTTTAATCTGGATGTTTAAGAATAAAATGCTAGGGAGAAAATGGTGAAAAGAGCAATGGGGGAAGGACCTTCCAGTCCTGTGGAACAGCAAGCACAAAGGCCGGGGCATGAGAACTTCGTGGGTTTGAGAAACAGTGAGGTGGCGCTTTGACTGGACTGCAGTGAGCAAGTGGGTGTGGCAGAAGATGAAGTCAGGTGAACCAGGGGAGATGTTTGGATTTTATACAAAGAGCAATAGGGGCCAGGCATGGTGGCTCATGCCTATAATCCCAGCACTCTGGGAGGCCGAGGCAGGCGCATCACCAGAGGTCAGGAGTTCAAGACCAGCCTGGCCAAGATGGTGAAACCCTGTCTCTACTAAGAAAATACAAAAATTTCATGCCTGTAATCCCAGCACTTTGGGAGGTTGCGGTGAGCAGATCACCAGAGGTCAGGAGTTCGAGACCAGCCTGACCAACATGGAGAAATCCGTCTCTACTAAAAATACAAAATTAGCTGGGTGTGGTGGTACGTGCCTGTAGTCCTAGCTACTCAGGAGGCTGAGGCAGGAGAATCACTTGAACCTGGGAGGTGGAGGTTGTGGTAAGCCGAGATCGTGCCATTGTACTCCAGCCTGGGTAACAAGAACAAAACTGTCTCAAAAACAAAACAAAACAAACAAAAATTAGCCGGGCGTGGTGGCAAGCGCCTGTAATCTCAGCTACTTGGGAGGCTGTGGCAGAACTGCTTGAACCCGGCAGGCAGAGGTTGCAGTGAGCTGAGATTGGGACACTGCACTCCAGCCTGGGTGACAGAGCGAGGCTCTTGTCAAAAAAAAAAAAAAAATTGGGGGGGCAATAGGGAGTCATTGAAGATGCTTCTGTTGTGGAGAGGGGGGCAGGATAGGACTTGTGTTTTAAGATCCATCCAGCTGTCAGGTGGATAATGGATTCATCGAAGGGCTGTAGGCCAGGGACGAGGGACAGATGAGGGCTTAGATGAGGATGGTGTAGGGATGGGGTGGGGGTGGGGACAGTGGCCAGCAGTAGACAGGGCCCTGCTGTCCAGTAGAACTTTCTGCAGTGGAGGAAATGCCGTGCACCTGCACCAATCATTGTATTGGCCATGAGCCCCGGGTGGCAGTTCATCACCTGAAATGTGGCTTGTGCAACTGAGGAGCTGAATGCTTCATGTTCATTCATTTTTTTTTTAATTTTATTTTTTTCTGAGATAGAGTTTCGCTCTTGTCACCCAGGCTGGAGTGCAATGGCGTGATCTCCGGTCACTGCAACCTCTGCCTCCTGGGTTCAAGTGATTCTCCAGCTTCAGCCTCCCAAGTAGCTGGAACTACAGGCACCCACCACCACACCTGGCTAATTTTTGTATTTTAGTAGATACGGGGGTTTCACCATGTTGGCTAGGATGGTCTCAAACTCCTGACCTCAGGTGATCTGCCCGCCTC
>NW_012107585.1:7419270-7424678 GCF_000951045.1 Mandrillus leucophaeus | reverse complement strand
AAAAAAAAAAAAAAAATTGGGGGGGCAATAGGGAGTCATTGAAGATGCTTCTGTTGTGGAGAGGGGGGCAGGATAGGACTTGTGTTTTAAGATCCATCCAGCTGTCAGGTGGATAATGGATTCATCGAAGGGCTGTAGGCCAGGGACGAGGGACAGATGAGGGCTTAGATGAGGATGGTGTAGGGATGGGGTGGGGGTGGGGACAGTGGCCAGCAGTAGACAGGGCCCTGCTGTCCAGTAGAACTTTCTGCAGTGGAGGAAATGCCGTGCACCTGCACCAATCATTGTATTGGCCATGAGCCCCGGGTGGCAGTTCATCACCTGAAATGTGGCTTGTGCAACTGAGGAGCTGAATGCTTCATGTTCATTCATTTTTTTTTTAATTTTATTTTTTTCTGAGATAGAGTTTCGCTCTTGTCACCCAGGCTGGAGTGCAATGGCGTGATCTCCGGTCACTGCAACCTCTGCCTCCTGGGTTCAAGTGATTCTCCAGCTTCAGCCTCCCAAGTAGCTGGAACTACAGGCACCCACCACCACACCTGGCTAATTTTTGTATTTTAGTAGATACGGGGGTTTCACCATGTTGGCTAGGATGGTCTCAAACTCCTGACCTCAGGTGATCTGCCCGCCTCAGCCTCCCAAAGTGTTGGGATTACAGGTGTGAGCCACTGTGCCCAGCCAATGTTAATTCATTAATTCAAGTTAATTAATGGGACTAGTGGCTACCCTGTTGGATAGCACAGATTTAGGAAGATGTGGACAGAGGTTACCGAGAAGGGACAGCTGGGGACAGGAAAGGGGCTTGAATAGCATGCAGGTCAGTTTCCCAGTGTCTTACAAGGACGTCTCTAGCTTTGTCGGGGGGGTGGTTCAGGTCTGAGACCTTAGCTCTGCCCAGTGTCAGGGGACACTGGTATGGACAGCCCTCCTGGCCCAGCCGTTGCTGTCCTGGTGGCTTCTGTTCACTGAACACTCTTTTATGGCCCCGGGTGGCAGTTCATCACCTGAAATGCGGCTTGTGCAACTGAGAAGTTGAATGCTTCACGTTCATTCATTTTTTATTTTTATTTTTTTTGAGACAGATTTTCGCTTTTGTCACCCAGGCTGGAGTGCAATGGCCTGCCTTGGCTGGTGACAGCCCCATGAGGTAGATTTTATGATTTTCATGTTCCAGGTAGGGAAGCCAAGACTCCCACTGCTGTCCTGTCTAAGTCAAGGTCACACAGCCAGTGGGGGCAGAGCTGGGATTTGAACACGTGTCTCATCTGCCTCTAGTGACCTCACCCTTAAGCACTGTTCCATGGTGGAGCTGGCCAAGGACTTCCGGAGGTCCCTGGGTTGAGGGGGAGCCAGTGGGGAGAGGGTAGCCATACCCTGTCACCACCAAAGCGGCAGGAGCAGACATGGCCTGGTGGTGCTCCGTGGAGAGGCCACTTGTCCTAAGAGGTGTTTGCCAGGGAGGGAGCGGAGGGCAGGCTGGCACCGCCCAGCACCTGCAGCAGCTGAGGACGGGGTAGGGGGATTCCTGGGCCTCCAAGTCCCTTGTTCAGTGGAAGGAAGTCGAGGGGTGGGGGGCTGGTCACCAATGAGCCTGAAAAGCTCTCAGTTCTCACTGTGGGGATTTTAAAAAAATACCGGGGCATGATGACTAAGTGCAGTGTAGAACCCTGGGCTGGGCCGGCTCCTCAACGGGGAAAAAAATAAAGGACGATATTGGTGAAATGGTCAAAATCGGACTATGGCCTGTGGATCGGATTAGAATGCAGAGTCATGCGGTTTCCTGGGCTTGGGGCAGGGGAGAGAATGCCCTTGTTCTCAGCAGATGGCGCCAAGCTAAGGGGTGAAGAGGCAGGTGTCTGCAGTTACCGTGCCCTGATAGGGAGAAACAGAAGTGTCTGTCTCCAGATAAAGCCAGAGGGGCCGATGCAAACAGGTGGTGAATCACAGTCAGAGCTCTTCACACTCTTTGTTGCAATTTTACTGTAAGTTTGAAACTGTCAATATAAAAAGTTACAAAGAATTGCTTATAAAGAAGGGGGGAAAAAAAGCAAACCCAACCAAGCTCAGGCCTAGATCGGTGTTTGGATTCAGCTCGTGTTGGGGCAGGGCCAGGCATCAGGATTAAAGTATCCCCCCAGGAGTATGCTCTGTGAATCTGGGTGGGGAGGGCGCTTAGGTGCTGTTCCCAGCAACCCACCACCCGCCTCCTAGTGCTTGCAAGAATGGGCAGGGAACTCAGCCGACTGCATCAGAACCCGAGAAGCTGGAGGTTGAAGCCAGACACCAGCCTTTCGGGACTTGGGGACACTGTGAGTCCACCCAGCCCCACAGGCCTGAATCTTTGGGAAGGGGAGGGTTCCAGTCTGCGCTCTGCCCCTAAGCATCAGGGCAGGGGGATTCACACTGGCTATCGGCATCATCGCTAGCAGTTTCTCCAGCCCCAGCCCTAGAATCAGGCCAAGCTCTCAGCACTGCGTGGGTTTGATCTCGAGGATTCTTTACCACCATCCAGAACTGGGGGGCTGCCACTCATGAGTTCTGTTGTTAAGAGACAGGGTCTTGCTCTGTCACCCAGGCTGGAGTGCAGTGGCATGATCACAGTTCACTGTAGCCTCGACCTCCTGGGCTCAAGCGATCCTCCAGCCTCAGCCTCCTGAGTAGCTGGCACCACAGGCCTGTGCCACCACTCCTGGCTTGCTGCCCATTGTATAGATGAGGAAATTGAGGCCTTAAGGCAGGGTCACTTGTCTGGCCCCTTCCCCTTCACCCATCAGAGTCCAGACAGGGAGGGGACGTCCCCTGACCCACCCTGCTCTCTGCTTTCAGGGCAGGAAGACTATGACCGGCTGCGGCCCCTGTCCTACCAGAACACCCACCTCGTGCTCATCTGCTATGACGTCATGAACCCCACCAGCTACGACAACGTCCTCATCAAGGTGAGGCTGGTCTCCTGGGTGGCGGCCCCACATCTGGGCCCGGCTGCACCCCTGATCCCCTGCCTCCTCCCTCCACAGTGGTTCCCTGAGGTCACGCACTTCTGCCGCGGGATCCCCATGGTGCTCATTGGCTGCAAGACAGACCTGAGGAAGGACAAGGAGCAGCTGCAGAAGCTCCGGGCTGCCCAGCTGGAGCCCATTACCTACATGCAGGTAGGCCAGGGGCCAAGACCGTGGGGCGCAGCCGTGGCTGTAAAGCCTCCCAGACCTTTGGCCTCTGCAACTGGGGTGCCTTAGCGGCCTTTCAGGGAGCTGAGGGAAGCAGGATTCTAAGAATAATTTCTAAATATTAGTATTGATGGCCTGTGAACCTGAGCACTTTACACGACTACTCTCAATCCGTAGGACTCAGGCAGGTGCTGTTCACATCCCCCAGTTTACACGGGAGACAATGAGGCCCAGAGAGGTTAAGCAGCTTGCCCAGGGTCACAGAGCTAGCCAGAAGTGGAGCCAGGATCTGGTCCCATGCACTGCGCTCCAAATTCTGTGCTATGAGCCGCTGTCCTGTCCTGTCCTGTGCTGTGCTGTCTGCCTTGTTTGAAAGGGCCAATTGACTGTGCAACTCTTTGCGTGAGGCATGGGGGAATAAACAGAATAAAAGGAATGTAAAGGCAAAAAGAAACTTTCACAAGAAATAACCATTAATAAGGGCAAATTCGGCTGGGCATAGTGGCTCACGCCTATAATCCCAGCACTTTGGGAGGCCAAGGCAGGCGAATCACCTGAGGTCAGGAGTTCAAGACCAGCCTGGCCAACATGGAAAAACCCCATCTCTACTAAAAATACAACATTAGCTGGGCGTGGTGGCGCATGCCTGTAATCCCAGCTACTTGGGAGGCTGAGGCAGGAGAATCGCTTGAACCTGGGAGATGAAGGTTGTGATGAACCAAGATCGTGCCACTGCGCTCTAGCCTGGGCAACAAGAGCAAAACTCCGCCTCAAAAATAAATAAATAAAAGGGCAAATTCATTTGCCTAAGTTGTACTTTCAGAGAAGAGAGAGGTGGCTGGAAGTCCTGTCTTGAGGCCTCCAACTCTTCTCACAGGCCTGGGAGACACACCTGGGGGAACCAACCCCGGGTGTCAGGATTCAGCCCCTCCCTGCCTGGAGCTGGAGAGAGGCCAGGGTGGGGGCCTGGACAGGGCTTCTTCCAACCTGGGGGATGCACTGCACTGTCCCTCCATTCCACCCACACTGTGAGGGCCAGCCAGGATGGAGGCGACAGGCCCAAAACAAGGCCTTCACCCCTGGAGAGTCCTCAGAACCAGTCCCAAACCCACCAGGTGGTTCCAGGAGACCTCCAGGGGCCCCTCACCTAATGCTGGCTTCTCCTCCCACCCAGGGCCTGAGCGCCTGCGAACAGATCCGAGCTGCTCTCTACCTGGAATGTTCCGCCAAGTTTCGTGAGAATGTGGAGGACGTCTTCCGGGAGGCCGCCAAGGTGGCTCTCAGCGCTCTGAAGAAGGCGCAGCGGCACAAGAAGCACCGGCTCTGCCTGCTGCTCTGACCCAGGGCGGACAGACCTCACGACAGCACTGACAGGGGCCCCAGGTGCTGACTGCACCAGGGAGGCTGCCCCATCCCGACCCTCCAGCTCACGGTGTCTGGGGCCTGCAGCTAGACTCTTGGAACATTCTGGAACTCTCTCCTGACTGGGGCTCTGACCACAAACTCCCCTCCAGGCTAACCCTGGGACGGAGTGGTGATGTGGGTGCAGGAGCCAGTGTCTGTTCTCGGGACTCGGAAGGGCCCTCATCACAGCCACCCCCACCATGAGTGTCTCCTCAGTGCAGACTCAAGTTATGCTTGAAATGAAAAAGTCCATCTGGTGGTGGGTAAACGTGGACCTGGCACTGTTCCATGCAGGCGCCCCAAGCCTGCCACTCCTGTGTCCCCACCTCCCTGGGCTCCCGAGATAGGCACCGCTGTATCCTCCAGCTCCTTCCTTCCTTCCCCCAGGGACACGGGGGCCACCGAGGGGGCTGGGCCTATCAGGAGAACACAGGCCGCAGCCCGGTGGAGGGGCTGGCACCCGCCCCTCCCATCTCCACCCCACATGGAAGACTTGGCTTCAGCTTGGCCACTGTCTTTGCAGAGCTGGGCACATGTGCCCAGGGGGCAGAAAAAACGGCTTCTCAGTTGTTAAAAGTATACCCTGGACCACCCATCTGACCATCTCTTCAAGGTCTCATCACCAGGACAGGACTGGCCCATTTAGTCCTCAAGCCTCGCTTCTACCAGCCTGTGGAGTTCAGGAGGCGAGACACCCCGGCCTCCTATGAGAACTGATGGGATCTACCCTCTGTCCGCACAGGACAGTTTCTCAGAACTGGTTCACAGACCACCTGTGTCACCAACAGCCAGATACCTAATCCCCGAGTCTCCTTTGGGAAGGTCTGGGGTCCAGGGTCT
>NW_012107585.1:7413122-7417655 GCF_000951045.1 Mandrillus leucophaeus | reverse complement strand
AAAAAAAAAAAAAAAAAAGCAGGGCATGGTGGTGCGTGCTTGTGGTCCCAGCTGCTCCAGAGGGTGAGGTGGGAGGATCTCTTGAGCCCTGGAGACGGAGGCTTCAGTGAGCTATGATCGTGCCACTGCACTCCAGCCTAGGCAACAGAGACCCTGTCCCTGCCGCCAAAAAAAATTAAAAAATTTAAAATGCCTTGGGGAGGGAATTTTAACAAAGCATGCCTGTGGGCACTGCTGTGAGGTCTGGCCTAGGGATTTGTAGGGCCTTGGTTAGCGGGAGCTGAGGCCCATATATGAATGGCGGGGCAGAGCGCTGAGCCGAACCTGCTGGCCTCTCCACCTCCTGTCGAATGCAGAGTCTCACCCAAGTGGTGCCCAGTGGCTCTGGCCCCACCTCAGGTGCGGCCCCTGGGGGTGAGCCTGCCAGGCATCCCCACCTCCCTCCCACAACATCCAGAACCTCTGGGAAGGAGGGGGAGGTGGGTCCCCTCCACAGGGGCCAAGGGTCTTGGTCCCACTCGCCAGGTACCTGCGGCGAGACTGCAGGATGGAGGGTCAGGGAACCCTGAAGTGCAGGCAGGAATGTCCTTTTCCCCTTGGACTACCTAGGGCCCGGGGCGCCCTCTGGTGGCGACTCTGCTCACAGCCTGACTCAGGACGCCCCCAGCGCTCCCAGCGGCAAGAAGAGCACGAGGCGGACACGGTGGGTCTCTGAGAACTTAAATAACCCTCTCCACTCGGCAGGGTGGGCGAGGAGGGGGCTCACAGCAGAAGCAGAGTGGCCCCGGGGTGGGGGCGCCACAGGACACTGAGGGTTCACACCACCCCAGCCTGGGCCTGGTAAGTAGCAGGTCAGCATAAATCCAACCCCGCGAGGCACATCCAAACCCAGAGGGGTTCAAATGACAGGAGTGGGAACAGAGGGGCTCCCTGAGGCTTCAGGCCCCATCCCCAGGAAGACTGGCCTGGCCTCAGCCACCTTCAAGCACAGGGGGGAGGCCTCGGGTTCCAGGGACGATGGGGGACCCAGCATTAAATATGTCATAAATAGGTGGGCGGACAGGCGGGGCTCATATTCCCCTAGTCCGTTGGGGTCCGTTGGGGGACCAGGGCCTGGGCCCTCTCCCAGCGACGCCACGTGCCTGAGATGGCAACTGGGAAGAAGGCCGGGAGCCCCCTGCAGTCTGAAGTCTGGGCGAGGGCACAGGAGCCTGAGGCTCACGGCTGCTTTGCCTTGCCTCTGTTCTTCTGGAGCTTGGCATGCACAACTTTGAGCGTGGTCAGGAAGTTGCCAAGGAAGAGGATGAGGAAGGTGAGCGCCAGCACGAACACCTGGGGGAGTCCAGAGAGGAGGGCCAGGCTGGGGCATCTGCCCCGCTGAACCCCTGCCCCCAGCACCCCAGAATGTACAGCACAGCTACTCCCAAACTGCAGGGTTTTGCCATTGAAGGCAGAGATTCAGGAGACCCGGGTGAAAGGGTGAGGCCTCAGGCTTGGGCAAGGCCTGGGAAGGGCTCTATGGGGCGAACCTCCTTGGGAGCCATAGATTGGGAGAGGCTCCACCCCTAGCCCTTCCAGGAGCCTCCCCGCAAGCACACCACACACACACACACACACACACACACACACACACACCCCCACATCTGCCATCCCAGCCCTCCCCAGGAATCTGCACCCCAGCACACCACACACATGCATACACCCCACCCCCACATCTGCCATCCCAGCCCTCCCCAGGAATCTGCACCCCAGCATGCCACACATACACCTCATCTCAGCTACCCCAGCCCTCCCGGGAACCTCCCCCGAGCATGCCCCCACCCTCCATACCTGCCATTCTCTGCATTCCTCGTGGCTGGAGAGCTCAAATAGCGTGACGGCATTGTAGAGCTGCCAGAACTAGAGAGAGGAAGGCAGGCGCTGCTCACCCACCAGGCT
The DNA here is from genome assembly GCF_000951045.1 of Mandrillus leucophaeus. Lineage (NCBI taxonomy): Eukaryota > Metazoa > Chordata > Mammalia > Primates > Cercopithecidae > Mandrillus > Mandrillus leucophaeus. Next base: position 7,415,717 of record NW_012107585.1, on the reverse strand, counting down.
CCCCTGGCCAGCCACGTAGAAAGCCAGGGAGATGCCCAGGCCCCCCACCCAACTTTGGGTATCAACTACCCACAGCACTGACAGACACCCCCCAAAATGAGCAGGCACCCGAGGCCAGGGCAGGGCTGGGCCAGTTCTGGCTCCTACCTTGGCATCCCCGGGCTCAGAGGCTGCCCAGGCCCCAGGATGCCACGGGGCCCAGCATGGGGACGGATGGAGAAAGAGGGCAAGGCCTGAAGACCTTCTGTTCCTGGGGGTCAGCCCAGACAGGAGATACCCACAAACTCCAGGGGAACTCACATGGCCACAGAAGAGGAAGGGCAGGAGAAAGGTGAGGCCCCGCCACATCCAGGACTGGAACCCTTCTGTGGAGAGGAGGGAAGAAAAAGGACCCACTGAGGGGCTCTGCTGCCCCCAAAGCCCCACCAGACACCCACCCCCAGCCACGCCAGTCACCCTAAGATGAGCCAGGCACAGTCACACATGCGGAGGGTCAGCCCTCACCTGTCATAGCTGGGTGGGCATTCACTATGGCAATAGCAGCCCTGTCACCCAGCCCGACTGCTGTCACTCCTCAAGTCACCAAGAGCCAGGTGCCCCTGACAGCACGCACAGGTGCCGGGCGCTACGCTGTTACTAATTTCTTTAATCTGCACAGGGCTTTGCATTTTATCATGAATTCTCACATGCAACACTTCTATTGAGTCTTGAGACAGGAGAACCTACTTAGCAGAGTAATTTGATGGAAATGACCATGTCAAAAGACAGCAGAGTTGGCCAGGTGCAGTGGCTCACGCCTGAAATCTCAGCACTTTAGGAGGCCAAGGCAGGCAGATCACTTGAGGCCAGGAGTTTGAGACCAGCCTGGCCAACATGGTGAAACCCCGTCTCTACTAAAAATACAAAAATTAGTTGGGCATGGTGGCGGGCACCTGTAATCTCAGCTACTCAGGAGGCTGAGGCAGGAGAATTGCTTGAACCCGGGAGAAGGAGGTTGCAGTGAACAGAGATAATGCCACTGCAATGCAGCCTGGGCAACAGAGTGAGACGCCATCTCAAAAAAAAAAAAAAAAGATAGCAGAGTTGTATTAAAAACAGTTTCGCCTGAAATTCTCAATGAGGGGGTCTCCTCACTTTTCTGACCGGCACCCCTATGGCTTAAGAATGAAGCATGTCTCCCCCGTGTACGTGCATTTATGTACTTATACATGTTGGTATGCAGACATGTTATAGACAAATGGCTAATTTTGTGTGTGTATGTGCGTGTGTATACGTTCTAAAACACACACACACAAATAGATACTTCCAGAGGCTGACACAGAGGCCCTGCCCTCAGGGCCTGCTATGCAGCTGGCCTGGCACTTGGCAGCTGAAACAGAATCCAGGATGAATTCTGGAAGGCGCTTCGGGATAAAGGGCAGCGGCCTGGCTCCACTGTATGGGAGATGCTCGCTGGGCCGCACTCCCGGTGTGGGGGAGCTGGCGGGTCCAGCACCTGCCCCCGCTCCAACCCAGGCCCAGCTACTCACCCACTGTAAGATCCAGGTGGTTCCTCTCCCCCAGGGCCCGCAGCCGGTAGAGGCAGCCCCTCTGGTAATAATATTGCAGGAACTGTACGCAGCCTGCAGGGGGAGCACAGCGCCCGGGCTCAGGGCATGGTGTCCCCAGAAGACAGGGCAACACCTCCTCTCTGCCCCAAGAGAAGGCTGGTGGGTCTTTACTGGGCAGAGGCAGAGGGTGCCCTGGTTACAACTCTCTCCCATGCCCAACACACCACACACAGACACACACACCCTTTGGTCTGAACCTGCTTTAGCCCTTATCGAGAACATAGACAGAACTCAGGTATGTGAGGACCCATCTAAGCCCCAACGAGAATCGAAACTTCTGGAATTTTCCATGCAGTAGACAATAGATGCTTGCTGGAATGCAAGCTATGCCAGTGCTATGTTGGGAGCTGTGTGCAATGCTAAGACACAAGAGAGAGTTCCATCCAACGGGATACTTCATTGTTGCTAAAAATGAGGTGATAATGACATGAAAAATAGCTATGATAAACTTAAAAATTCAAAAGGCAGGTTATAATAGTAAAGCTCTATGTACAGAAAGATCCCATACTTGTAAAATATATGTAATGCAATATGCACATGTATATACATATTTATGAATAAAAACTTCTGAGAGGACATAGATCTTAATTAACATTGATCACCCCTTGGGTGGGCTGACATATAACTTCCATTCTTGGCTTTATATATTTGTATTTGTTTGCAAGCAGGTTTTAATTTAAAATGTAGGTTGTGGTATCTGAAAAGTCAATACAGCCAGGCATGGTGGCTCATGCCTGTAATCCCAACACTTTGGAAAGCCAAGGCAGGCAGATCACTTGAGGCCAGGAGTTCAAGACCAGCCTGGCCAACATGGTGAAATCCCATCTCTACTAAAATACAAAAACTAACCGGGCATGGTGGCAGGCACCTGTAATCCCAGCTATTTGGGAGACTGAGGCAGGAGAATCGCTTGAACCAGGAGGCGGAGGTTGCAGTGAGCCGAGATCACACCACTGCACTCCAGCCTGGGTGACAGAGAGAAACC